>NC_138317.1:30500000-30657500 GCF_965601325.2 Salmo salar
CGCACACACAAACTCACACAACTCTCTCTCTCTCTCTCTCTCACTCAACATGAGCATAATACCCTTACCATTGAACCTAGAGACTTTCTATCTGTCCATCTGAATAAATGAAGAAATTGGACCACCCACTCTTCTCATGTTTCTTATATTATCCTCTCACACAATTACTGTATATACTAGACGTGTCATCTGTGCATGCATCTTGTTAGTCTCTCAGTAAGCCTAGCACTCAACACCACAGAGCTTTTGTTTCTTTCACATTTGATGTCTTGTACTCATAATGACTATACCGCACACGCCTGAATACCTCACACGCCTGAATACCACACATGTCTGAATACCTCACACGCCTGAATACCGCACATGTCTGAATACCTCACACGCCTGAATACATCACACGCCTGAATACCACACATGCCTGAATACCTCACACAACGGAATACCTAACAAACCTGAATACCTAACAAACCTGAATACCTCACACGCCTGAATACATCACACGCCTGAATACCTCACACAACTGAATACCTAACAAACCTGAATACCTCACACGCCTGAATACATCACACGCCTGAATACCTCACACAACTGAATACCTAACAAACCTGAATACCTCACACGCCTGAATACATCACATGCCTGAATACCTTACACGCCTGAATACCTCACACACCTGAATACCTAACAAACCTGAATACCTAACAAACCTGAATACCTCACACAAGTGAATACCTCCTCTCTTCACTTGTGTTTGTTTAGTTGTAGCACTTGAGTAAATGCCCTACTACCTAGCCTGTGCTGCAGTGTGTATGTGTGCGTGTGTGCGCTCGTATGTGTTCACAATAAAAACACGGACAGAGACACATCAGGGCCTACGAGACCACCCGTCAACTCTCACACGCATCAATGGTGAGAAGTTATTTGGATCTGTAAGCGAATCGAGGATGGTGTGGCTTTGTCGTAAAACACCAATGAGAAAGAGTGGAAATACCCCTGTGATGATTGACAGAGAGAAAGGAGAAGTTGTCCTTAACCATTGATACAAGAGACAATATTATTTTATCCGTCCAGTGGTTATGGTTAGGATAGTGGTTAGGGTAATCTGATTCTAGATATGTAGTTGGGGGACCTTGTGATTACAGACAGTTGTCAGGCCAGTCAGATGAATGATTAATGACGTAGGATTTCAATGAGGCGATTCACAACCCACACTGCCTGACAGCAGGACCGTGAAGTAATGTCTGTAAGTGCATCAACCTTCTGTTTCAGGTCTCTGTGATAGTTTTGCCAAAACAAATGGGACATGTCTCTACATGAGAGAGAAACAGAGAGAGGGAATTCCAAAGAGGGAGAGAGAGAGAGAGAGAGAGAGAGAGCAAACTTCCCCTCTCTCTCTTTGTCTCTCTCTCTGTGTAGAGTGTTAGAGACCAGCAGCAAGCAGAATGAGAGACAACATGGACGGCTGCCTGCATGTCATTTATTGTGCGATTGATGAGAGTTAACTCACACTCACACAGTGGATGGTCACAACAGTGACCGTGTCAGAGTCTGTCTAGCTGCAGCTCTACCAAACAGAGCTACTATAGATGTTCTTCATCAGTCTAAATGTCTTCCTTTACATGTTTTATTTATGGTCATTCAGAAGGACCTTCCATCCAAAGCAACGTGGGACATGAACCAACAACTTTTGTTGTTATCAGTACCTTAGTACATCTAACAGTGTCATGTTAACTCGTGGTAATGGTAAGAATACTGAAGAGTACTGCCAACAGAAACACCACTACTGTTGTGGTTGGATATCTCCTCATATCTGAGAATCATGGCAGTGACAGAGTGTGACAGAGCGTAAGGTACGGTATGATGACTGGCCTCCCAACTGTCAAACAATCAGACATACAGAAGAAAAGATCAAATGGGTAAAGGAGGAGAGGAAGGAGTGAGGGGGAGGTCTGCGGTGGACTGTCAACAAACTCTTTGTAGTTTACACAGAGACGGGAGGAGACTTTTCTCTAGCCCACCTCCCGCTGTCCTTTTATTCAGAACCTCCTCCTACGCCTGAGCTGCTTCTTTAACCCCTTCCTCTCCTCCTCTCTTCCTCTCTTCCAACCTGTATTTTACTCTTCTTACTCCCTTCTTTTCCATCATGCATGTTACGATTAAATGGTTTGCCATCACAGGAGGCTGCTGAGGGGAGGACAGCTCATAATAATGTCTGGAATGTAGTGAATGGAATGATATCAAACACATGGAAACCATGCATTTGATCAGTTCAATACCATCATCCTCCCCAATTGAGGTGCCACCAACCTCCTGTTTTTGGTCAGTTCAATACCATCACACTCCCCAATTAAGGTGCCACCAGCCTCCTGTGTTGGCCCTCAATTAGGCCATATACCCTCAATTAGGCCATATTACTAATGCAAAAGTGACCTCATGTTGTCAAAGAGTGGTTCTACATTCTGATACTGTTTTCTCATCTCATGACTTTATGCAACAAATAGATTTGATGTTTGGTACAATTTCTGAGAAGATGAGCTCCCGCATTTTCAGCATGGATTTCGAGTTAGATAAACCTAGATTTTTTTTGGACAAGGACATATACAGGATACTACCCTCCACAACATAACCTTCGCACCAAATAAAAACTCTACAACCTGATTTTGGACAAAATTACCTAGAATGATTCTTACTACCAAAGATTCTTATTTCCAAGTTATACAGCAAATGCTCTGGCAAACAAACAGTAGAAACCTGAAAACACCATCCAACCTGGAACTAAGTGAGTAATGTTTAGTCTGAAGCTACTTTGAAAGCCAAGAAGAAAAATACATCACAATGATATATTTTACTTCATAAGGACTGAATGCTAAGTTAAGACTACCAAGCTTGCTAGGACAGAACAGATCTGACTGCAACCTCAATCAGCACTGAGGTGTGAAGTGAGAGGTGTCAAAGCCCTTGAGCCCAACAATGACAGGAGAGTTTCGCAGCCTACCCCCACCCAAATGCAGA
The DNA here is from genome assembly GCF_965601325.2 of Salmo salar. Taxonomy (NCBI): domain Eukaryota; kingdom Metazoa; phylum Chordata; class Actinopteri; order Salmoniformes; family Salmonidae; genus Salmo; species Salmo salar. Next base: position 30,503,013 of record NC_138317.1, read on the forward strand.
GGCCTTTGAAGCCCCCTCCTGCTGTTCAGAGGTCATTACAATACAGTTCCTTCTGGATGTAAAAAAATTAGAAGAATACAAAAAGGTGCTCCTTATGGAAAATCAAGAGACAATTTTTGTGGACAATTATAAAAATGGGAACATAAGCAATCTTTCACACAGACCATCCCTTGGCATGGGGCAGTGCTATATTGAAACACTATCCTTCTGTTAAGAGGGGGGGGGTTGTTAGCGATGGGTGGAAACTCAGGATACTAGACAACGAGGCCTCTGAGTTGGCCAATGTCAACCTGTACAAGTCCGTAACAGTAATGGCACAGGGCAACCCCAAACAGAAAGTGAAAAGTCAACCTCCCAGCACAGAGTACTACTCCCTCATGGAAATGAAGGATAAATTCACCCAGCTGGAGGTTAGGCAGGTAGAGCTGGAACAGCAAGTGAACACACTCCAGTCAGCAGAAAAAAATCGTCCAGCTCAACAACACCCCCTCAACCAGACCTGGAGAACTGGAGCTGGAGAAAGACATATCTGCATTCTGGACTGAGATAACATCAATAGGAGAAAGAGCAGGAAAGAACAGAGCACTAGAGGAGAAGGTGAGAAAGATTACATTTGACAGAGAACAACCCATTACAGAGCTGGCCACCCCCGCAGAGAAGCCAGCAGAACAGTCCACCTCAGACCCTGACCATAGGCTCGACACCACAGCAGAACAGTCCACCCCTGACCATAGCCTCAACATCACAGCAGGACAGACAAATGAAGAACCCCAAGACCAGGGGATCCCATCTCATCTGGGCACCTCCCTTGTCACCCACCCTGATAGCCCTCCTGACAACCCTCCCCCCACACACACACCGACTGAGGACATTCATAAGCCACAGATTGTACTCGTTGTGGATTCAAACGGGAACTATATACAAAAAAAATAAAAATCCGCAACACACAGTGCCTAAACTCTGGTGTCCAAACACCCAGCGCACCCTAAAACTTCTGTCTGAGGACCAACTAGGGTCATCCAGCCACATAATAATACACACAGGCACAAACAACCTGAGAACACAGCAGGAAAGGGTGACCCCAGCCTGGCCTACCACTCCACCCTGGACTTGAACAGCCTTTACGACCAGGTCCACCTTGGAGAGCGAGACACTCTCCAAGGCCCCTCCAAGGCCGCTCCAAGGCCCCCCCCCCCCCCTGGACCTACACATAGAGGACCCACACCGAGAGGACCCACATCCAGACCTCAGCACCACCAGCCACATCCACACCCCCACCCCAACCAATCAACTCCCCCACCCAAGTCAACCATGCCCACACCCAATTTAGGACCCCTCAGATCAGGCCTCCCACTCCCGCAAAGAGGGCCTCAACATGAAAGTCACACATACGCCCAGGCCGTGAGCAGGCAAACAGGCCCAACCCCCACTCTTACACTAGCCCAAGCCAATGGCATGTACCAGATTCTCAGCAGGCTCTGCTCACACTTACTCGTCTGAGGCCAAACCACATGACTAACAACATTGGACACTTCATGGAACACAAAGCCTTCACTATCTCATCCTAGAATATCCAAGGCCTGAGGTCATCTGCCTTTGGCTTAAGGAGCAGGAACATGGACTACACCAAATAAATAAAAAATACAGACAATGTCATCCTACAAGAAACATTGTATAGAGAAGATGTTCCCACTGGATGCCCTCTAGGTCACAGAGAGCTGGTAGTCCCATCCACCAAACTACCAGGTGTGAAACAGGGAAGGAACTCAGGGGGTATGCTAATTTGCTATAGAGCAGACCTAACTCACTCTATTCAATTAATCAAAACAGGAACATTTTACATTTGGCTAAAAATTCAAAAGGAAATTATCATAAGAGAGAAAAGATTTCCTCACGTGTTCTACCTATGTTCCGCCAATAGAATCCCCATACTTTAATAAAAACAACTTCTCCAATCAATAATTTCCTGGCCCAGGGACATGTACTACTAGTCTGTGGCGACCTAAATGCCAGAACCGGACAAGAACCTGACATCCTCAGCACACAGGGGAACAAAAACCTGCCTGGAGGTGACAGCATTCCCTCCCCCATATGCCCTCCTAGGCACAACTATGACAATATAACCAACAAAAACGATTCACAACTCCTGCAGCTCTGTCGCACGCTGGGTATGTACATAGTCAATGGTAGGCTTTGAGGGGACTCCTATGGTAGGTACACCTATAGCTCATCTCTTGGCAGTAGTACTGAAGACTACTTTATCACTGACCTCAACCCAGAGTCTCTCAGAGTGTTCACAGTCAGCCCACTGACACTCCTATCAGACTACAGCAAAATCACAGTCTACTTGAACAGAGCAATACTCAATCATGAGGCATCGAAGCCAAAGGAACTGAGTAATATTAAGAAATGACATTGATGGAAGGAATGTAGTGTGGAAACCTACCCAAAAACAATTAGGGAACAACAAATTCAATCCCTTCTAGACAACTTCCTGGACAAAATGTTCCACTGTAACTGTAGTGTCATTATGCGCGTAACGCTGGTGACAGGTGTGCGCCCTAACGAGCAGCCTGGTGACCTAGAGGCCGGAGAGGGAGCACACGTGACAGTACCCCCTCCCTGGGATCGTCATCTTGGTCGGCGTCCTGCGGCTGGAGCTGCGCGTCGGGGAGGGGGTACTGTCACGTGTGCTCCCTCTCCGGCCTCTAGGTCACCAGGCTGCTCGTTAGGGCGCACACCTGTCAACAGCATTAGGTGCATAATGACACTCACCTGGACTCCATCACCTCCTTGATTACCTGCCTTTTATATGTCACTCCCTTTGGTTTATTCCCCAGTCGTCATTGTTCCTGGTTCATGTCGGTGTGCTGTTCGTGTTTCTTGATTTGTTCATTTATTAATTAAATGTATTCACTCCCTGAACTTGCTTCCCGACTCTCAGCGTACATCGTTACAAGAAATGCACTATGGAAAAAGAAGGAACAGCACGTCAGAAATCAACTCAGTGTAATTGAAGAATGCATTGACTCTAACTACTTCTGGGAAAATTGGAAAACACTAAACGGAGATGTATGGGTAACCCACTTCTCCAATCTTTATGGCCCTATAACAAAGAACAAACAGCAAAAAATATATACATGATCAAATACAAGACTCAGAATCCACTGGATTCTCCAATTACATTGAATGAACTACAGGACAAAATACAAACCCTCCAGCCCAAAAAGGCATGTGGTGTTGATGCTATCCTCAATAAAATGATAAAATATACAGACCACAAATTTCAATTGGCTATACTTAAACTCTTTAACATTATCCTTAGCTCTGGCATCTTCCCCAATATTTGGAACCAAGGACTGATCACCCCAATCCATAAAAGTGGATACAAATTTGACCCCAATAACTACCATGGCATATGGGTCAACAGCAAATGTGGGAAAATCCTCTGCATTATCATTAACAGCAGACTCATACATTTCCTCAGTGAAAACAATGTACTGAGCAAATGTCAAATTGGCTTTTTGACAAATTACTGTACGACAGACCACGTTTTCACCCTGCACACCCTAATTGACAAGCAAACAAGCCAAAATAAAGTCTTCTTAGGCTTTGCTAATTAAAAAAAAAACGTTTGATTCAATTTGGCATGAGGTTCTGCTATACAAATTGATGGAAAGTGGTTTTGTGGGAAAAACATACGACATTATAAAATCCATGTACACAAACAAGTGTGCAATTAAAATTGGCAAAAAAAACACACATTTCTTTCCACTGGACCGTGGGATGAGACAGGGATTTATCTTAAGCCCCACCCTCTTCAACATATATATCAACGACTTGGCGAGGGCACTAGAACAGTCTGCAGCACCCGGCCACACCCTACGGAAATCTGAAGTCAAATGTCTGTTTGCTGATGATCTGGTGCTTCTGTCACCAACCAAGGACGGCCTACAGCAGCACCTAGATATTCTGCACATATTCTGCCAGACCCGTGGTTATATGGAGGAGCGTATAACCACGGGTAGCTGGCTTCTGGCTCTTCCTTGGCCTAGCCAAACTACCCGTGTGCCTAACAGTAAATCTCAGTAAGACAAAAATAATGGTGTTCCAAAAAAGGTCCAGTTGCCAGGACCACAAATACAAATTCCATCTAGACACCGTCGCCCTAGAGCACACAAAAAAACTACACATACCTCGGCCTAAACATCAGCGCCACAGGTAACTTCCACAAAGCTATGAACGATCTGAGAGAAAAGGCAAGAAGGGCCTTCTATGCCATCAAAAGGAACATAAAATGTGACATACCAATTAGGATCTGGCTGAAAATACTTGAATCAGTTATAGAACCCATTGCCCTTTATGGTTGTGAGGTCTGGGTCCGCTCACCAACCAAGGTTTCACAAAATGGGACAAATATCAAATTGTGACATTGCATGCAGAATTCTGCAAAAATATCCTCTGTATAAAACATATACCCGCTAATGATCAAAATCTAGATTTCTTTTACAACCACCTACAAGGAAGAGATTCCCAAACCTTCCATAACAAAGAGAGATGAACCAGGAGAAGAGTTCCCTAAGCAAGATTGTCTCGGGGCTCTGTTCACAAACACCAACAGACCCCACAGAGCCAGAGGACAGCAACACAATTAGACCCAACCTAATCATGAGAAAACTAAAAGATAATTACTTGAAACATTGGAAAGAATTAACAATAACACTGAGCAAACCAGAATGCTATTTGGCACAAAACAGAGAGTACACAGTGGCAGAATACCTGACCACTGTGACTGACCCAAACTTAAGGAAATCTTTGACTCTGTGTAACATCCACAGTTGTTCAGGTTGCTTATGTTTATAAGAACTGAGGTTGGGGCATTCGTATACTTTAGTTTAACTTTACTCTGAAGTATGCTGGCATAACATAGTTCACATGGCATATCACTCCTACTGTCTGGCTACTGTAAAACATGGAACTGGAATCCCACAGTACGAATACACGGACTGGATTATGGCATAATTTTCACTAAATTACACTATGTACAGACTCAGTGAGCATAGCCTTGCTATTGAGAAAGGCCGCCGTAGGCAGACCTGACTCTCAAGAGAAGACAGGCTATGTGCACACTGCCCACAAAATTAGGTGGAAGCTGAGCTGCACTTCCTAACCTCCTGCCAAATGTATGACCATATTAGAGACACATATTTCCATCAGATTACACAGACCCACAACGAATTTGAAAACAAACCCAATTTTGATAAATTCCCATATCTACTGGGTGAAATACCACAGTGTGCCATCACAGCAGCAAGATGTGTGACCTGTTGCCACAAGAAAAGGGCAACCAGTGAAGAACAAACACCACTATAAATCCAACCTATATTTATGTCTATTTTTTTCCCTTTTGTACTTTAACTATTTGCACATAATATTCCATTTGAAATGTCTTTATTCTTTTGGAACTTTTGTGAGCATAACGTTTAATGTTAATTTGTATTTTTTATTTCACTTTTGTTTATTATCTACTTCACTTTATTTATTTATTTATTTCACCTTTATTTAACCAGGTAGGCAAGTTGAGAACAACTTACTTTGGCAATGTTAACAGATGTTTCCCATGCCAGTAAAGCCCTTACATTGAAATTAGAGCGAGAGAGAGCAAATTTACAGAAAAATGCTATTAATCTTACACACAACAATACAAACAGACTTTCGAATACATTAATCCTTTCCCAACTCCATCCTACACTGTCTCTTTCCCTCTCAGCATTTCTCTCCCTCTTCCTCTCTCTCTTTCTCTCTCTCTCTCTGTCTCTCACCCTGTGGGGGAGCGGTAATGCTGGGAGCTGGATTCCTTCAGTGAAAGGGGTGTTGATTGTTTTGTCAGAGCTCTGAGGTAGTGTGAGGGATCGCTGTCAGGGGCTGTCATCCAAGGGTGTAACTCATCCCCTCACTAAAAGAAGAGAGGGGCCCCTGCCTTCTAACCTCTGACAGCTCCTCACACATACATACAGACGCACATGCACCCATGCTAGCATACACTTACACACTCTAGCATGCAATCACACACGCACGCACGTGTGTGTGCGCGTGTGTGTGTGTGTGTGTGTGCGTGCGCGTGTGTGTGCGTGCGCGTGCGCGCGTGTGTGTGTGTGTGTGTGTGTGTGTGTGTGTGTGTGTGTGTGTGTGTGTGTGTGTGTGTGTGTGTGTGTGTGTGTGTGTGTGTGTGTGTGTGTGTGTGTGTGTGTGTGTGTGTGTGTGTGTGTGTGTGTGTTGAAACACTCTAGCATACATAGCATACATCGATCATCATAACTCCACCCAGGCAGCATGATCACAGAAACACCAACACCATCTCAACTCACAAAAGACATGATGAACAGAGGAAGAAATGGACAGAAAATGAGATTAATGCATATATTGAAAGATGGATGGACTAATGGATAGATAGATGGTTTAAGTGACAAGAAGAATAGACAGATAGACAGAAGAAGGGACAGATAGACAGAAGAATGGACAGCTAAACAGAACAATGGACAGCTAGACAGAACAATGGACAGCTAGACAGAACAATGGACAGCTAGACAGAACAATGGACAGCTAGACAGAACAATGGACAGCTAGACAGAACAATGGACAGATAGACAGAACAATGGACAGCTAGACAGAAGAATGAACAGATAGACAGAAGAATGGACAGATAGACAGAATAATGAACAGATAGAAGAACTGATGGATGGATTGATAGAAATACAGGCGGGTGGAGGCAGTGGTAGACTGTCAAAGATGTGCAGTTCCATTTTATAACCTAGTGGGCCTGTTTAAGTTGTTGTTGTTTACAAAACAATACTTATCATGGCTAATCATGGGGGACTCATTGGACACAGAGTTGTCAGTTCAAAGTGTGTGTCAGGGGTAGAACTAGTCTGCCCTGAACTCCTGCATGTCTTCTATGTGGAGTGGAGTTCCGTGTCAGTGGAGGAGGAGAAAAGAAAGTGAAGGAGGGAGGGAGGGAACTGAAAGGATAAATGGGATGAGTGAGGGCCTGGCATTCCAGGGTTCCTCTCAAAGGAGCCGTCTGATAATGAAAATGAAGAATTCACCCCTCCCTCCCTCTCTTCTTCCCTCCCTCCTTCACTCCCTGTGCAGGCTGTCAACACGGGTTAAAACGCAGGAGGAGAAAGCTAACTAACACACACACACTAACATTTGCAGGCAAACAAAGACTCACGCAGAGAGGGGGAGACAGAGAGACAGGAGAGAAAGATAATAAGAATGAGAAAAAAGAGACAGTGGGAGACAGAGACACAGAGACACAGAGACACAGAGACACAGAGACACAGAGAGACAGAGAGATAGAGAGACAGAGACACAGAGAGATAGAGAGACAGAGACACAGAGACACAGAGAGACAGAGACACAGAGACACAGAGAGACAGAGAGACAGAGAGACAGAGAGACAGAGAGACAGAGAGACAGAGACACAGAGAGACAGAGACACAGAGAGACAGAGACACAGAGAGACAGAGACACAGAGAGACAGAGAAACAGAGAGACAGAGACAGAGAGACAGAGAGACAGAGAGACAGAGAGCCGGGGGGACAGAAATCTATATGCTGTTCCACTAGCTATGTCAGTGGCTGGAGTCCTCTTAGCCCCAGGAGAGCTCTTCTCCTCTGGGTAGACAGTAGGCTAATAGAGCTCAAGCCTTTGTCTGTGGAGAAGATCGATAACACATCATATTAAACATTCAACAAGGACACACGCACACACCACACACATTATCGCAAACAAGTATGCACACACATACACGCTGTCAAAAAAACAAAAAAGATAACCATTAAGAACCAACAGTTTATAAATATCAATCTGTATGATTATTACACCGTCCTCTACTCAGAGGTTTCGTCTGGACATCTCATCCAACTAATGAGTTACCACTCTGCTCTCACAGAGGGACCTGGTTCACACTGTCTGCCTTTACTCACCTGAGGAAGACCATCATGGGGTTTAAATCACACATACCAGGTAACATGAATCTGACCAAGTGTTGCTCAAGACATCACCAATATGAGTCTTAAATGGCACCCTATTCCTTGTATAGTGCACTACTTTTGAACAGGGTCCACTATATAGTGAATATACAGGGAATTGGGTGCCATTTGAGATGGAACGGAGAGGAAAGGGGAGGAGGAGGATGCTGGGAAGAGAGACTAAAAGAGAGAGTGAAGAGAAAAAGAATATGGAGGGACGGCCAAATAGAAGAGATGAAGATAAGACAGAAGAAAGGAGGATATTGTCATAATCGTGTATGAAGGTGGCAGGGAAGTCAGGAGAAACCAAATTGGTTAAACTGGAGTATTTAATGACAAAAAACAAACTCCAAAACCAAAGTACAAAAATAACATGGGTAAAAATAACCCGTCGCACACCGATACAAAATACACACGTAACATAACATCACAAACAATCACCGACAAGGACATGAGGGGAAACAGAGGGTTAAATACACAACATGTAATTAATGGGATTGGAAACAGGTGTGTAGGAAGACAAGATAAAACCAATGGAAAATGAAAAACTGATCAATGGTGGCTAGAAGACCGGTGACGTCGACCACCGAGCACCACCCGAGGAAGGAGGGGCATGGACTTCTGCAGAAGTCGTGACAGATATGGAGGGAGATCGTTGAAAAGGGGAGGGTGAAGAATATGAAAAAGGGAAAGTGTAGTGCTGGGAGAGAGAATGGAGGTGATGGGAGGAGGAGAGATTGATACTGTTGCTCCAGACCTGACCTGTGTGGAGTTTGTGATCATGGGGAGATTATCGTTCTCTGAGATATTCAACCCAATTCCTGGAAGAGATTGGGATCCTGGAATTCTTAAATGTCCAATTTTGAGTAATCACTCAAACTGTAGTGCGAGCTTGATTGCTGAAAAATGTATGGCCACATGTGTTTCCCCCAAAAAAGATTGAGTCTGTTCGTGTGTGGCTGTGTAACTATGTGACTGGGGACTGTATCTGGAACTGTATGACTGTGTGACTGTGTGACTGTGTAACTATGTGACTGTGGACTGTATATGGAACTGTGTGACTGTGTGACTGTAACTGTATAACCTTGTGACTGTGTAACTGTGTAACTATATAACTGTGTAACTGTGTAACTGTGTAACTATATAACTGTGTAACTGTGTGACTGTGTAACTGTGTGACTGTGTAACTATATAACTGTGTAACTGTGTAACTATATAACTGTGTGACTGTGTGACTGTGTAACTGTGTGACTGTATAACTGTATAACTGTGTAACTGTGTGACTGTGTGACTGTATAACTGTATAACTGCGTAACTGCATAACTGTGTAACTGTATAACTGTGTGACTGTGTAACTGTATAACTGTGTAACTGTGTGACTGTGTAACTGTATAACTGTATAACTGTATAACTGCGTGACTGTATAACTGTATAACTGTATAACTGTGTAACTGTGTGACTGTGTGACTGTGTAACTGTGTGACTGTGTAACTGTATAACTGTATAACTGCATAACTGTGTGACTGTGTAACTGTGTAACCGTGTGACTGTAGCATGTACATTTGAATGACTGGATCAAAATCAGATTTCAAAATATTTCATCATCTCTTCTCTTGTCGACTAGCCCAGTCCAGTCCCCAGACACGCACACACACACACACACACACACACACACACACACACACACACACACACACACACACACACACACACACCACACACACACACACACACACACACACACACACACACACACACACACACACACACACACACACACACACCATCCCAAGAGGAGTAATGTGAGACCACAGTCCACAGATTGTTAAGCTCTGTAGTCACAGCAGCAGAGACAGTGTGAGTTATTCACTGTGTCACTCAACACCTCACAGCTGTGGGACCAGGGGTGCTGAAACCTCGCGTTAGACCAGTCATTCACACACAGACACACACACACACACACACACACACACACACACACACACACACACACACACACACACACACACACACACACACACACACACACACACACACACACACACCGTCTTCTATCCTCGTGGGGACCTCAAATTATTTCCACTCAAAACCCTAACCCTATTTTCCCTAACCCTTACCCTAACCTTAACCCTAACCCTAACCTTAACCCCTAAACCTAACACATAAACCTAACCCCAAAGCCTAACCCTAAACTTAACCCTAACACCTAACCCTAAACCTAACACCTAAACCTAACCCCAAAGCCTAACCCTAAACTTAACCCTAACACCTAACCCTAAACCTAACACCTAAACCTAACCCCAAAGCCTAACCCTAAACTTAACCCTAACACCTAACCCTAAACCTAACACCTAAACCTAACCCCAAAGCCTAACCCTAAACGTAACCCTAACACCTAAACCTAACCCCAAAGCCTAACCCTAAACGTAACCCTAACACCTAAACCTAACCCCTAACCCTAAGCCTAAACCTTAAGCTTAAAATGGCCTTTGTCCTCGTGGGGACTTTTGGGGATTTCAGGTCCCCACGAGAACAGAAGAACAAGACCACACACACATGCCCACATTCAGATCTCCAAAACATTCATAATTTCCTCTCTCTCGCCGGGCCATCAGCAGATTTACTGTCAACCATCACCTGGAACATTGCTGTCACACACACATATACATAGTAACCCAGAAGATCTGATTGTTGACACTGACAGAGGACCCCTGCTGCAAGGCTGTCTATCTGACTGCCCGATCAGAAACATTCAGACAGATCCTGGGGTCCTGGCAGCGGGAGCTCTGTCACAGGGTATTAGCAGTGGACTGACTGGAGATCCTCTATGACATTGAGGATAACATTGGCATGAATACGATATTTTGGTCTCTGTATCACATTGAAATTGTGCTAAAAAAGACAAAGTAATTTAGAAGGCAGAGAGTTCCATAAGGATCTACATTCTACAGGGTTCTCTCTCTCTCTGCTAGTTCTAAGCAGAGACATTCATAAAGTACAGTACATTGCAGCGGTCAGCAAACTTGGTGTGAGATTTGGAATTTTGATGGTTGCTATGGTGGCACTGAAAGGTTTTGAGACTACATTAGTTAGAATGCAAATAACAACGATTGCATACCAAATGGCACCCTATGCCCTTTCTAGTGCATTACTTTTGACCATGGGCCATAGGGCCATTTTGGAACGCAAACATTGTTGTAAGGAGTTAGGGCAGAATAGGTGCAAGTGGAGCTATGGCAGGGATGCCAAACTCACGACACAAGGGCCATTTCCGGCCCTCTGTCGGACATTATTGAGCTCCCGTCCAGCCTCCCACACAGCTAGCTTTCATCCCGTCTGCCTATGTTAACCATTACCTCATAGTCATACTGTATTTACAAACCTATTCATACAATGGGGGAAGGAGTTGGTTTCACTTCTTTTTCTTATATATTTGACTAAAGCCAATCCTCTCACAGAGTGTGATTGAACGCTACGGAGAGAAATAAACTTGAGGCCGGCGTTTGGCTAAACAAATCAGTGCCGTCGAATGATTCAGTCTCACAGTTTATTATGGTACTCAGGCCAACCATGCTTGACCAAGATAGGAGCACGAACAGACCGAGGGAAAACTCCAATATTCAGTTTCCCTGGTTTTCCCTCGCTTATTCTCTCTCTCATTCTCGCTCATTTTCTCTCTCTCTCTCTCTCTCCATTTATCTCTCTCTCCATCTCTCTCTCTCCATCTATCTCTCTCCATCTATCTCTCTATCTTTCTTCTCTTTAGACCTCTGTCTTAATCCTACTCTCTCACTCACCAACATCTCACTTTGATCCATTCCATCTTTCTCAGCACAAGAGACGACCCAGAATCCTTTGCACTCCCTATCCTAGGTCCCAGCTGTGACTAACTTGTCATTAAGATATTTGGTGCTGTCTGGAGGTGGAGAGGAGGCGATGAGGGGTGATTGAGAGGAGGGTGTATATGGGGGCTGGGGCAGGGCTGATGGGTAGGTAGTGGGTGTCGGAATCAGGCGCCATAATTCCCCACGGGCTTGTTAAAACACTCATATTCTCCATCAATTGCCTAGTTGGTCCTCAACACTGAGTCACATGCCAGAGAGGAGGTCTGACTGGAGAAAGATATATTTTGTTTAGAAATGAGGGCCAATCCCCAAAACACTATTAATCCCAGGTTTATAGCCTAAATGTGAAAATTAAGCTAATGAGATCTCTGTAATATCAACATGGCTCCCATCATGGCTGAGGCCTGTGAGTTTGTGTCCCCACTTCCATTAATAGGGCTCTCAGCACAGAGAGGGACATGGGCTATGTGTGAGGATGTATTTTATTTCTCAAACTCAAACATTACATTCATTGGATCTCAAACACACACAACTATTTATTTCCCTTAACTCTTTCTCTCTCTCTCTCTCTCTCTCTCTCTCTCTCTCTCTCTCTCTCTCTCTCTCTCTCTCTCTTTCTCTCACTCTCTCTCTCTCTCTCTCTCTCTCTCTCTCTTTCTCTCTCTCTCTCTTTCTCTGTGCCTTTATCTCACTTCTTCTCTTTCAATTGCCTTTCTTTCTATGTGCTACTTGCTCTTCCTTCTCTCCTCTTTCTGTTTCTATTTTCCTGTGTGAGGTTTACAGATGACAGTAGTGTGACCTGTGAACCAGAGAGGACAGGAGAGATGGTCACAGTTTATAGACTGTCGGAGAGGACAGGAGAGATGGTCACAGTTTATAGACTGTCGGAGAGGACAGTAGAGATGGTCACAGTTTATAGACTGTCGGAGAGGACAGGAGAGATGGTCACAGTTTATAGACTGTCGGAGAGGACAGGAGAGATGGTCACAGTTTATAGACTGTCGGAGAGGACAGGAGAGATGGTCACAGTTTATAGACTGTCGGAGAGGACAGGAGAGATGGTCACAGTTTATAGACTGTCGGAGAGGACAGTAGAGATGGTCACAGTTTATAGACTGTCGGAGAGGAAAGTAGAGATGGTCACAGTTTCGAGACTGTCGGAGAGGACAGGAGAGATGGTCACAGTTTATAGACTGTCGGAGAGGACAGGAGAGATGGTCACAGTTTATAGACTGTCGGAGAGGACAGGAGAGATGGTCACAGTTTATAGACTGTCGGAGAGGACAGGAGAGATGGTCACAGTTTATAGACTGTCGGAGAGGACAGGAGAGATGGTCACAGTTTATAGACTGTCGGAGAGGACAGTAGAGATGGTCACAGTTTATAGACTGTCGGAGAGGACAGGAGAGATGGTCACAGTTTATAGACTGTCGGAGAGGACAGGAGAGATGGTCACAGTTTATAGACTGTCGGAGAGGACAGGAGAGATGGTCACAGTTTATAGACTGTCGGAGAGGACAGGAGAGATGGTCACAGTTTATAGACTGTCGGAGAGGACAGGAGAGATGGTCACAGTTTATAGACTGTCGGAGAGGACAGGAGAGATGGTCACAGTTTCGAGACTGTCGGAGAGGACAGGAGAGATGGTCACAGTTTATAGACTGTCGGAGAGGACAGGAGAGATGGTCACAGTTTATAGACTGTCGGAGAGGACAGGAGAGATGGTCACAGTTTATAGACTGTCAGAGAGGACAGTAGAGATGGTCACAGTTTATAGACTGTCGGAGAGGACAGGAGAGATGGTCACAGTTTATAGACTGTCGGAGAGGACAGGAGAGATGGTCACAGTTTATAGACTGTCAAAGAGGACAGGAGAGATCCCTGGTCACTGTTTATAGACTGTCAAAGAGGACAGGAGAGATCCCTGGGCACTGTTTATAGACTGTCAAAAAGGACAGGAGAGATCCATGTTCACAGTTTATAGACTGTCAAAGAGGACTGGAGAGATCCCTGGGCACTGTTTATAGACTGTCAGAGAGTGCAGGAGAGATCCCTGGTCACCCTTTATAGACTGTCAGAGAGCACAGGAGAGATCCCTGGTCGCAAACGCACACACACACACACTGCTGACGCTGAAGGAAACAATTTGTCTGTTGATGGATGACAACTCCAGCTGACCTTGTTCTCTCATACAGGATTTAGTCTTTCATCTTTAGACACACAACTCAGGTGCAGAGAGGGAGACATGGACATTAGACCTACCAGCTCTCACAGTCTCACCTCAGAATTAGATGTTTTTCAAATGTCAAATTTCGAAGTTGTTCCAAACGTCAAATTTCAAAGTGTTTAAGGTTAGGTTTTAGGCGTTAACTTCACATTTTTAAGGTTAGGGTTAAGTTTAAGCATTAACTCCAAATGTAATGTTATGCATTCGAATGGTTAAGATAAGGGTTAAGGTTTGGGATAGGCTTAAAACTAAAATATCAAAACAACTTTCTATCACTGTATTCAAAGATGCAACCATTGGACGCAAATGCTTATGTCAGAGGCAGATACTTACGCCCATCCGTCATTCCCGTCCACAAAGCCCTAGCAAAACCAAAACCTCCATGATAGTACAGCGCTCAATGTTGCCCCTAGTGGCCAGTTTCCACTTCATCTCCCAACATCCTCAGATATGGATGGACGTCAAAAACTGACTTGTATCACGTGACCTGGCTGGATTAGACACACAGGTGCAGAGAGAGAGACAGGGAGATTAGGCCAGACTGATCACTAGACCTTTAAAAAGGTCCTGAGAATGTCAATATGTGCCTTCCTTGCCGCTCACAATTGAAATGAAAAAATATTGCCCAGCACTGGCACAAACTTATGATGCTCGAAGGATAAACTCGCTTCTCAGACCAAAGCATGCTACTTTAACCACTGCACCACGGCAGTTCACAATGCCCTGGCAAGCCGGGAGAAAACTTGATGATACTTGATGTTTTAAGCCTTCCCTAAACCATAGCCCTAACCTTAACCACTCAGAATGAATCCCTAAAGTTAAACCTTTGAGTGGTTTCTGTTTAAACTCTGTAACCACGCGGAATTAACCCTGTAAACACGCAGAGTTAATACGTAAAAAATACACACACACACTGTTCATCCATAATAGGTCAAATTTCAAAGTGAAACTATCAGATCTTGTTGGATTAGACACACAACTCAGGTGCAGAGAGAGAGATAGGGAGATGGACAGAGATGTAGAGACTGTCACACCCGCTCCCGCTCTTCCCCACTGGCGCTAGAGGGCGCCAGGCTGCCCTGCATTACGCACTCCTGCCACCATCATTTACACACACCTGCCTTCCCTCGTCACGCGCTTCAGCGATATTGGACTCACCTGGACTCACTCAATCACCTGTTTATTACCTCCCCTATATTTGTCAGTTCCCCAGCTCTGTTCCCCGCTACTGCATTGTTTGTCATATGTACGTGTTACCTGTGTGCTGACGCTGTTCCTGTCTTGTTCTCTGTCTGTTTCCGAATACATGTCTGACTACTCGTATCTGCTTCTCCTGTCTGGCGTCGGCCCTTACAGAGACAGAGAATTTGTGTGTCTCCTGATGTGTGTATTTGGGTGTACGTGTAATTGTGAGTGAGTGAGTGTGTGTGTGTGTGTGTGTGTGTGTGTGTGTGTGTGTGTGTGTGTGTGTGTGTGTGTGTGTGTGTGTGTGTGTGTGTGTGTGTGTGTGTGTGTGTGTGTGTGTGTGTGTGTGTGTGTGTGTGTGTGCTCTGCTGATTAGAGGCTGTTTGATGAAGGGCTGTGTTTTCTGTGCCTCTCCTTTTCCCCATCAGCCCTCGCCCACCCGGCAGGCATCATGGGTAGCTGCGGTTGATACGTCAGAAGCACTAAGTGTCGACCCTCTAACATACACACACTCTTTCCCCTAACGTCCCATCTGTCAGGGTCTCGTGACAACAGAGGACTGACAAAAACAAGCATGCCCAGCAGACTCCACTTTAACAAGGACCAGCCTAGGGCCTAGGGCCTGGGGGTGTGTGTTTGTGTGTGTGTGTGTGTGTGTGTGTGTGTGTGTGTGTGTGTGTGTGTGTGTGTGTGTGTGTGTGTGTGTGTGTGTGTGTGTGTGTGTGTGTGTGTGTGTGTGTGTGTGAGAGAGAAAGGGTTGGTGATACAGAGCAGCCTGTGTGTGTTTGCCTCTTAATTTCCTGTTCCTGTGAGAGATAGTTTCCTCTCCAGAAACATGGCAGCTCACCATGGGTGTGTGTCTGCGCGTGCATGAGTATTAGGGTTCCTTATACAAAGAGAGGGGTGGGGCTGAGTAGAATCAATCGCACTTGTTACTGATTGAGCCCCCCTTGAAACCTCCATCCCCCAGCCCTCCTCAGCTGTGAGTGATTAAAGCCAGAGGGGGGCGAGCGAGGGGATAGAGGTGGAGACGGGGTACTCACTCAACTCACAGAGTAATGACTTCCAGACCTCTGGTTCTCTCCAGTTCCCCTGCAGTTCCCCGGCTCTGTGATGGGACGGTAATTAGGAGCGACGGCTGGGCATTCAGGACAGTGTAAACCCAGCCCTGGTCCTGTCAGACAGACACATGGACAGCCCCTCACTGAAGGACCCCCACAGCTGGCCCCTGTAGCAGCACTGTGACAGCAGCTAGCCAGACACACCGTGAATTCACCAAAGTTAATAGAATGGTAGGGAAAAAGCATGAAACGGAAAAGGAAAAAAAGAAAGAACGACAGACAGACAGATGGACAGACGGACGGACAGAGGGACAAACAGAGGGACGGACAGAGGGACAGAGGGACAGACGGACAGACAGACAGACAGACAGACAGACAGACAGACAGACAGACAGACAGACAGACAGACAGACAGACAGACAGACAGACAGACAGACAGACAGACAGACAGACAGACAGACAGACAGACAGACAGACAGACAGACAGACAGACAGACAGACAGACAGACAGACAGACAGACACCAAAAGGCAGCCGGCCTACAAAAAGGCAAGAGGCTTCCTGCAGGGACTGGGCTGGGATTAAAAATAAAAATAAATTACAGAAAAATATAGGACAAAACACACATCACGACAAGAGAGACAACACAACACTACATAAAGAGAGACCTAAGACAACAACATAGCATGGCAGCAACACGCGACAACACAGCAAGGTAGCAACACAGCATAAACACCATGGTAACAACACAACATGGCAGCAGCACAAAACATGGTACAAACATTATTGGGCACGGACAACAGCACAAAGGGCACAAATGGCAAGAAGGTTACAGACCATTTACTCTGAGAATGTTGCGTGATTAGAGCGAATAGAATGTCTGTAAGACCATTGTCAAAATGTGGTCCCTTCTCAATAGAACTCTGTCACTGTTCCGTGGGCAGAACTGTGCTAACTTCAAATGTCAACTGACAAGCTAGCTAGTGGTTACAGGTTCGTGTGATAACATCTGCTTTTATAAATGAAATCTACAGAATACAAAACTAAATTGAGCCTATATATATACCTGTCTGTCTATATATATATATATATATATATATATATATATATATATATATATATATATATATATACATTTCTAAATTAAATCTGCAGAATACAAAACCAAATATATATAGGCTCAATTTAGTTTTGTATTCCGCAGATTTAATTTAGAAAAAGCAGATATCAATTAATATATATATATATATATATATATATATATCAATTAACAAAGCTAACAGACTGAAATTCAATTTCTACCCTCCCCACAAATAAATCTGTTCCAGTTTTCATGGTGTATTTCTGACTCTTCCCCTATAAACTGCCATAGAAATAACCCCTCTCAACATGAATTGACCAGGTTAGAGGAATAGAAAGCCACAGATCTGGAGATGAAAATGACGAGGGTATCAAGTTGATTTTGATTGGTCCAGAATGCGGAAACATCACCTAATGTTACCACCTCCCAACACTGAAATATGGAAGACATACAACCAAGAACAGAGTGGTCTAAACTAGCAACGGTCACCACAAACTAACGTTGTCAATTAATCAACAGACACATTAAGGTTGTACTATTGTAGAGAACCTGATTCATAATGACATTGGCTAAAGAAAAAAAGGTTTAGACATGGATTTAGTAGCCCTCTTGAATGTACCTGTACTTCACTACAGTCTAGAACAGTGAGTGAACCCTACATCATACAATACATTATTACACTATTTTAACAAATATACAATATAAATAAAATGTGTGTGTGTGTGTGTGTGTGTGTGTGTGTGTGTGTGTGTGTGTGTGTGTGTGTGTGTGTGTGTGTGTGTGTGTGTGTGTGTGTGTGTGTGTGTGTGTGTGTGTGTGCGTGTGTGTGTGTGTCTCTTCACAGTCTGCCTTGTGTTGTGAGGTGTTGTTTAACTGCTTGCATGAGTTACTTGTTCTGGAAGAGAGTTCCATGTAGTCATGGCTCTACGTAGTACTGTGCTCCTCCCATAGTCTGTTCTGTACTTGGGACTGTGACGAGACCCCTGGTGGTATGTCTTGTGGGGTATGTATGGGTGTTTGAGTTGTGTGTTAGCTGTTTGAACAGACATATCAGTGCTTTCAACACCTCTCACAAAGGAAAGTGGTGATGCAGTCAATCTCTCCTCTACTTTGAGCCAGGAGAGATTGGCATGCATGTTATTGATATCGGCCATCCGTGTACATCTAAGGGCCAGCTGGGATTTTCTGTCTGGGCCAACTGTAATTTGCCTATGTCTTTCTTTGCAGCACGTGACCATATAACTGGTCAGTAGTCCATGTGGGATAAAACTGAAGCCTGTAGGATTGTTTTGTTGATTTTGAAGTCAAAAAAGCAGAGCAGCACTTTATCATGGACAGACCTCTCCCCATCTTAGAAAGCAGAGCAGAGTTTTATCATGGACAGACCTCTCCCCATCTTAGAAAGCAGAGCAGAGTTTTATCATGGACAGACCTCTCCCCGTCTTAGAAAGCAGAGCAGCACTTTATCATGGACAGACCTCTCCCCATCTTAGAAAGCAGAGCAGAGTTTTATCATGGACAGACCTCTCCCCATCTTAGAAAGCAGAGCAGAGTTTTATCATGGACAGACCTCTTCCCGTCTTAGCTACCGTTGCGTCAATCTGTTTTGACCATGTCACTAATCAAGTTTGTCTCAACTCATTATTCAATTCAATTGTGTGAAATGGTTATGATGCAGTTTGCTGACTCAGGCCCTGCAGTTTCTATTGCGATTGGTTTCAGTCTGAGGGTAAACCATTGGCAGCGCTCTATCATTCCCTCGTTCTCTCTCTTCTTTTCATTTTTCTATTTCACTTTCATCAACCTCTCCCTTGAGTTTTTCATTTCTCTATTTTCAGGAGATGACAGAAAGTATGTGAAGTGTGAAATTAGAAATAGTGTGTGTGTAAATAATGGTGTGTAGCACACACACACACCACACACACATACACACCACACACCACACACACATACACACCACACACACACACACACACACACACACACCACCCACACACACACACACACACACACACACACACACACACACACACACACACACACACACACACACACACACACACACACACACACACACACACACACACACACACACACACAAGCACACACACACGCACACATACACCACACACACACATACGCACACACACACGTGCACACACACACACCACACACACCCACACATAGTTAAAACACAGGCAACAGTATAATCTAGGATGAACTGGAATGAATGCAAACTATTGTCTTGCAAGTACAATAGCTGTAAATTGAAGTTGATATGTTGAGAATGTATTTGTCCACAGGGTTTTAATCACCAGGATGCTGAACTCCCCCATAAGCAGCACATGATTATCTTGGGACCCCAGTAACAGTAGAAAATATAACTGGAATAGTATTAGAGTACTAGTGCTAATGCTAATTTCTGGCCCTGAATGTGTATTTATGTGTTCATCAGAGTATTTCCTTAACTCTGTCTGTGTGTTTGTTGTGTGCTGCGTTCAGACTATACAGTGATTGAGTGAAACAGTGTGAGTAGAGTTAAATGCTATTTTGGCCTTCGGGGGGGGGGGGGGGGGGTTGGGGGGTAGACCCCTGTTCTTTGAGTAGACCCCTGTTCTATATATTTACTGCCCAGACACACACTCATACACACATACACTCACACACACACCTATGTCCCCCACCTGGGTTTAACTGTCAGACAGAGTGAGTAGGGAGGAGGAGGGGTGGGTTGGAAAGGGGGTTAGGGGTACAGGGGCACACAGGTCCACTGGACGTCTATCAAACTGACAGGTACCCCAGTCCTAAAAGTCCCTGACCCACCCCAAATCTCTACACACACACACACACACACACACACACACACACACACACACACACACACACACACACACACACACACACACACACACACACACAAACACATATCCTGGTACCCCCCACCCCGCGGCCAAAAGCTGCCCCGCAGCTTGAGAAACCAGCTCTCCGCAATTAGGACATTCTGCAACCATGAAATCATTGTGGAAATTAGCTCCAGGAAGAGAGGGAGAAAAAAAGACAGAACAGGACATTTAAAAGGAAAAGTGTTCTGGATCTCCTCAGCAGTCAGACTCTCTGAACACATGTCCTGGAAAGATGAGAATTTAGGAGAATTTTAAATAATTCCAGATAATGATGGTTATTAAGTTTAACAATTAATCCTCCTGGTTCACGACACCTTAAATTTGGATCTGGGGAAAACACTCCAAGACATGTGTTAAGGCTCTTAAAAGAATTCCATTCCATTGTGTGTGTGCTGCATGCTGTTTGTGTATTCTTGCTTGAAGCGTGATTGCCTGCGTTTGTATCACAGGAGGCTGCTGATGGGAGAACGGCTCATAATAATGGCTGGAACGGAGCAAATTGAATGGTATCAAACACATGGAAACCTTGATGTATTTGATACCATTCCACCAATTCCGCTCCAGTCATTACCAAGAGCCCGTTCTCCCCAATGAAGGTGCCACCAACCTGGTGTGTGTGTGTGTGTGTGTGTGTGTGTGTGTGTGTGTGTGTGTGTGTGTGTGTGTGTGTGTGTGTGTGTGTGTGTGTGTGTGTGTGTGTGTGTGCCTGCGTTTGTTACTCTGACACTCTCCAGGTCTTGGGTTCTGACAGGGAAAGGAACCGTAGTTGAATCTCGGATCACGACCGGAGAAGTCTGTTCTATAGTTCTGAAACTGAAGAGGTCTGTTCTGTGTTCCGTAGCTCTGGAACCCTGCTGTCGCCCCTGGTTACCCCTGTCTGACCCACTGTGATTACACAAACAGCATCTGCCACCGATCAAGCCCCCTGACCATATCTATACTAACGCTCTGACAATGTTGCCCTTATGCCACTCCAGCCTTCTGTTACATAAACATGTTAGAGTGGAGGTCTCAGAGCTGCCATGTTAGAGTGGAGGTCTCAGAGCTGCCATGTTAGAGTGGAGCTCTCAGAGCTGCCATGTTAGAGTGGAGCTCTCAGAGCTGCCATGTTAGAGTGGAGCTCTCAGAGCTGCCATGTTAGAGTGGAGCTCTCAGAGCTGCCATGTTAGAGTGGAGCTCTCAGAGCTGCCATGTTAGAGTGGAGGTCTCAGAGCTGCCATGTTAGAGTGGAGCTCTCAGAGCTGCCATTTTAGAGTGGAGGTAGCAGAGCTGCCATGTTAGAGTGGAGGTCTCAGAGCTGCCATGTTAGAGTGGAGGTCTCAGAGCTGCATGTTAGAGTGGAGGTCTCAGAGCTGCCATGTTAGAGTGGAGGTCTCAGAGCTGCCATTTTAGAGTGGAGGTCTCAGAGCTGCCATGTTAGAGTGGAGGTCTCAGAGCCGCCATATTAGAGTGGAGGTCTCAGAGCTGCCATGTTAGAGTGGAGGTCTCAGAGCTGCCATGTTAGAGTGGAGGTCTCAGAGCCGCCATGTTAGAGTGGAGGTCTCAGAGCTGCCATGTTAGAGTGGAGGTAGCAGAGCTGCCATGTTAGAGTGGATGTTTCAGAGGGTACTTATTACATGAAAGCCTCAGTTGGTTATGTTCACTGCCTGTCCCCTCATCCACTGTACATTCATGTACTGTCACTCCCATACAGGAGTTACCTGACCAGTTCCTTTGTGGAAAGTAGGCTAGGGGAAGTGAGGCGTCTGGAATTATGGTGTCTATGTCAACATACAGTATGTCAAAGCCCTCATAATTTCTCTATTAGTTCAACTCTCGTTAATAAGTGTAAATCTATGCGTGCAGTGTGTGTGTGTGTGTGTGTGTGTGTGTGTGTGTGTGTGTGTGTGTGTGTGTTAAAGCCCAGCTGTGGGTTTTTAGAGGTGGATTCAGCTCAGTGGTGTATGGGCACCAGATGGTTGGCGGGATGGACGGATGAAGGATAGAAGGATGAAGGAAAGAAGGGATGAGGTGCATAGAACAACAGAAAAGAGGAAGCAGTGGAAGCTCAGTGAAGGGCTCTGGCACTAAAATTGACACTGAAAGTAGATGTAAAATGAAAGAAGCTGGTTACATTAAAGAGAGATGGGGAGAGACAAAAGGAGGTATGAATAGAGAGAGAGAGAGAGAGAGAGAGAGAGAGAGAGAGAGACCAGGAGGTAGGGGAAGAGAGCCAAAGAGCAAGCAAGATACAGAGAGATGGAGAGACAGAAGGGCTAGAACAGACAACTTTTCCATCCCTTATTCCAGCAATGGTTTTCTGCAGTCACACATGATTTCTGCCCCCAAATACAGATGCAAAGTTCCTAGGTGATAGAACCCAGCACTCCAACTGAGGGGAAAGTTGATTGAGACGCCACCAACCACACCTGTACCTCCCCGCCGCTGATGACACAACATCACCAATTCAGACTAATTAGGCCAGGAACACGTTTGGAATTCTGTGGATCAGAGAAAAGGGATGTGGTTTTGGGAATAGCATGGCTAGATCAGGAAATAAAATGACATTCAAAGGAACTAGCACACATCATTGTTTGATAACAAGGAAGAAAGGGAAGAACAGCCCCACTGGGCACAGACGTCAATTCCACGTCTATTCCATGTTGGTCCAACGTAATTTCATTGAAATGACATGGAAACAACGTTGATTCAACCAGTGTGTGACCAGTGGGGTGTATCAAGAGAAATAGAGAGAGGGAGAGATATCGAAAGACACTTTGTTTACAGGTGTGCGTGGGTGTGTGTTTAAGTGTGTGTGCACATGTATGTGTGTGTGTTGATTAGCTCCTGTTTATGTCAGATGCCTCTCATCTTTCTTCTCTTTAATCAGAGCTGAGGCCCCTGCTGTCGGCTGCGGCCGGAAGGAAACCCTGTATATCAGGAACAACGTCTCTAACCCAGACCAACACGAACTGCTACGCATGCTTTGTCTTTATTTATTATGTGCATGTGCTTAGTGAATGGGGTTCCGGCCGTCTGCGGGAACGGGAAACCAACATTCCTTTTCCGAGCCTTCCCTAGTCCGCTTCTAAGTCAGCATTGCTACATGTTCACTTCTGTTGGGTTTTCCCCGCAGATGTATCTCCAACTTCAGCCCCCAATTTGAACCCCTCACTGCATATCGAATAAGACACTTTCATTCCCAGTGTACAGTACCACAGAACTTCAAACAGTCATGGCGTCATGGCAACCGATTCACTCAGGCGTTGACTGATGATGTCACCCTCTGAGGAAACCGCTGCCGCCGCAGAGGGAGGATTTAAAATAATATATGAAAAGAAGGAGAGAGATATTGAAGGCGACTGCCTTGACGTAGGAAAGTGTTTCTGGGCGCCCACTGGCAAGTTGGTGGTGTGGTTTCTAGGAGGCTGGAATATTTGAATAAAGGGCCTGTTAAAACATGACAGAAATATTGGGTGTAATCATTCTAGATTTACTGTGATGGCTTGTGGTGACTATACATGACTGGTTAAAGAGAGCCGATTAAGATACAATTATATAGAATAAAAATAATATAAACGTCACATTTTATAGTTATTATTTGGGCAAAACTGGCCCTTTTCAGGATAGCTTTACACACAGGAGCGCAGGCACACACAAGACTCATACTACATGAGCACAGGCACACGCAAAGACTCATACTATATGAGCACAGGCACACATAAAGACTCATACTATATGAGCACAGGCACACACACAAAGACTCATACTACATGAGCACAGGCACACACGCAAAGACTCATACTACATGAGCACAGGCACACATAAAGACTCATACTACATGAGCGCAGGCACACACGCAAAGACTCATACTACATGAGCACAGGCACACACAAAGACTCATACTACATGAGCACAGGCACACATAAAGACTCATACTACATGAGCGCAGGCACACACGCAAAGACTCATACTACATGAGCACAGGCACACACAAAGACTCATACTACATGAGCACAGGCACACACAAAGACTCATACTACATGAGCGCAGGCACACACGCAAAGACTCATACTATATGAGCACAGGCACACGCAAAGACTCATACTATATGAGCACAGGCACACACACAAAGACTCATACTACATGAGCACAGGCACACGCAAAGACTCATACTACATGAGCACAGGCACACGCAAAGACTCATACTACATGAGCACAGGCACACACAAAGACTCATACTACATGAGCACAGGCACACACAAAGACTCATACTACATGAGAACACGCACACGCAAAGACTCATACTACATGAGCACAGGCACACACACAAAGAGTCATACTACATGAGCACAGGCACACACAAAGACTCATACTACATGAGCACAGGCACACGCAAAGACTCATACTACAGGAGCACAGGCACACACGCACACACTCACATATACTCACACACTCACATATACACAGAGAGAGAGAGACAGAGAGAGAGACATTGATCTGGGCACTTAGTATTACTGACTCCAATTCAGTGGTTATAGAATGAGCAGATTGGCCCATGTATGAGGCACTATTCCCAACTAGGTCTCACAGTCTCACTGCAGAATTAGGCATTTATCAATGTTTATCGAAACGTCAAATTTAAAAGATGATCCAAACGTCGAATTTCAAAGTGTTTTTGTCATCCTGGTGTAACGGCCGTCAAAGGGAGTAGACCAAGGCGCAGCGGGTTGAGTGCTCATTTTAACGTTTATTTTAATAAACTGGAACACGTAACAAAAACAAGAAAACGAATGACAGCTAAACAGTTTTGCAGGCTAACCCTAGCAGTGCAAAAACAACTTCCCACAAAGGACAGGTGAAAACAGGGCTACCTAAGTATGACTCCCAATCAGCAACAACGATGTACAGCTGTTCCTGATTGAGAGCCATACCAGGCCAACACAAAGAAATACACAACATAGACAGAGCATAGAAATACAAAACATAGAACATAACCAAAAACCCCGGAATACTCTAAACAAACACCCCTCTACATAAACACATATCCCAACACACCCTGAACCACATAAAACAAATACCCCCTGCCACGTCCTGACCAAACTACAATAACAAATAACCCCTTTACTGGTCAGGACGTGACACCTGGGTTGACTCCTTCTGCTCTGTATCATTCGTTAAGTTTAGGCACTCATTCCGAACGGTTAAGGTTTGGGACAGGGCTAAAATAAAAAATGTAAAACGAGTGTCCACCACTGGGAATGAACATTCAACCTTCTGATCCAGAGTGATGGAATTTTGCCCATCCCTCCAACCCCCCGTCCACATCACCCTAGCAAAAGCCAAGCCTACTTGATGGTAATAGCGCCGGATTTAAAGTGTTCAGCGCCGCTGGCCTTCTAGCTGTTGCCGAACCTGCTGCTGGAAAATGCCCTTCACCAATCAACCCAGGACTTGTCTCATCATCATTACACACACCTGGTTCCAATCCCCAATCTATCACTGTATATATACTCCCTCTGTCATTTGTCTTTGTCGGTTCTTTGTATATATTGCTTGTTTTCCTGAGAGCAATCTCTCCTACTATTTCCTGAGTACGTTATTATTTTGCACTTTGGGTTTCGTCCCACTTTTATATATGGTGCTTTAATAAATTCAGTAGTTCTAAACCTGCGACTGCCTACTCCTCCTTATACATGACACAAGTCTTGCCATAGATTTCCAAGCCGATTTAAGTAAAAATGAGGCTATTCAGGAACATTCAATGCTGTTTGCTTAGGATAAAATTAACAGAATACAGCTATGAGCACAGGCCAAATCCCAGAGGAGAACCTGGATCAGTCTGCTGTCCAACAGACACTGGGAGACAAATCCACCTTTCAGCAGGACAGTAGCCTAAAACACATGGCCAAATCTACAGTGGAGTTGCTTACCAAGAGGACATTGAATGTTTCGTAAGTTGCCTAGTTACAGTTTGAACTTAAATGGGCTTGAATATCTATGGCAAGACATGAAAATGCCTGTCTAATGTTGTGGAAAACTTGATCCAAAGATTAAAGCAGAGACTATTTAATTGTATAATAAAAAAATATTTAATCAAGCATCTGCGAGGGAGATCTGTCTCTGATTTCACAGGGAATAACTCTAAATGGTTCCATGTCCCTTATATAGTGGGTGGTGACAATACGATCTTATTGTTTACTCAATTGCTATTTTCTACAAGCAACAGTTCCAGAACACAATGACCCTGCATCAGGGTGCCGACATAACAGGGGTCTATGAAAAGCATAGCATCACAGTTCAACACAGCATATCCCTTGAGAAGTTACAACAGCGCACCCCAAATTCTGACACCACACTAGCAATGATAAACAATCAACTTGACAGAGCTTGAAGAATTTGGGGCAAATATTGTACAATCCAGGTGTGCAAAGCTCTTAGAGACTTACCCAAAAAGACTCACAGCTGTAATCGCCAAGGTCCTTCTACAAAGTATTGACTTAGTGGTGTGAAATACTTATGTGAATTAGATATTACTGTATTTCATTTTCAATAAATGTGCTAAAATTTCTAAAAACCTGTTTTCACTTTGTCATTATGGGGTACTGTCTGTAGATGGGTGCAATTGTTGTATTATTGTTATTGTATTTAATCCAATTAGAATTCAGGCTGTAACACAACAAAATGTGGAAAAAGTCAAAGGGTGTGAATACTTTCTGAAGGCTCTGTCATTGTATGTGTCGGATACAGGGACACTATTATTGCACACAGTGAATGAGTCCATGCAACTTAGTATGTAACTTGTTAAGAACATTTTTACTGCTTGACTTATTTACGTTTGTCATAACAAAGGGATTTGATCCTTATTGACTCAAGACATTTAAAAAAAAATGTATTCCATTTTTACATGGGGTGTTGAATTTAGGCCACTGACACAAAATTTAAATGTAATCCGTTTAAAAATTGCGGCTGTAACACAACAAAATGTGGAAAAAGTTAAGGGGTATGAATACTTTCTGAAGGCACTGTATTTCCCCACGTCCTAAGGACATGGATAGACATCCAATTTCAAACTCACTCTTGAGTGATCTGTCTGCTATTCCAGCTCTGATTCCAGATCAGATAATTCTACAATATGGAGAGACTGATGGAGATGGAGCACAAGACAATTGATCAAGACAATTTAGTGTTCAGCGTTTTCAAAGGCAATGATAAGGACACAATAAATGCTATCACCAGCAGAAAACCCAGCACACACCCCTGTCCCTCCTCTCCTGCTGGGGGGTGAGGGGTCAGCGATAAGGTAGTGGGAGGTGGAGGGGGAGGAACCTCATCTCTGGATTTCGGCCCGTCCTTCTCCACACACCTGATGCCCCCTACACCTTGTCCCGCACTCCCCCACCCTCCTCTTCATCCACTGTCCCCCTCTCCTCCTCCTCCTCCACCTTCTCCACTGTTCCCCAACCTCACCTCCTCCTCAACTGTCCCCCACACCTCCTCCTCCTCTGTCCCAGACCCATCCTCCCTCTCTATCCCCCTCCTCCTCTGTCCCCCTCCCCTCCTCCTCTTCTGTTCCCCTCCCCTCCTCCTCCTCCACCTCTTTTGTCCCCCTCCCCTCCTCCACTTCCTCTGTCCCCCTCCCCGCCTCCTCCTCCTCCGTCCCCCTCCTCCACCTCCTCTGTCCCCCTCCTCTGTCCCCCCTCCTCCTCCTCCTCTATCCCCCACCCATCCTCCTCTACTATTCCTGACCCCTCCTCCTCCTCTACTGTTCCTGACCCCTCCTCCTCCTCTACTGTTCCCGACCCCTCCTCCTCCTCTACTGTTCCTGACCCCTCCTCCTCCTCTACTGTTCCTGACCCCTCCTCCTCCTCTACTGTTCCTGATCCCTCCTCCTCCTCTACTGTTCCTGACCCCTCCTCCTCCTCTACTGTTCCTGACCCCTCATCCTCCTCTACTGTTCCTGACCCCTCCTCCTCCTCTACTGTTCCTGACCCCTCCTCCTCCTCTACTGTTCCCGACCCCTCATCCTCCTCTACTGTTCCTGACCCCTCCTCCTCCTCTACTGTTCCCGACCCCTCCTCCTCCTCTACTGTTCCTGACCCCTCATCCTCCTCTACTGTTCCCGACCCTTCTTTCTCTCTCTCAGGGGCTACATGTCTGTCAAAGTGCTGTGTCGTGGTCATGGTTTAACTGTACCTCTGTTTACTGCCCTGTCTCTGTCATAGCTGAGCAGTTGCAGGGGGTGAGTGGTTGGTGGAGTGCTTTCTGTGCGACTGTGGTAGTCGTAATGGCTGACAGACAGACAGCAGTGGGTGCTGAGAGGTTCAGGCCCACGGGCAGATGCTAAACACACTGTGTGAGTGAGAGGAGGCAGCGTAAGACACATAGTTACTGCCAAACCATAATCACACTGACAGAAACACACAGCATCTGGCTGAGAGAGGAGGAAGGAGAGAGGAGGAAGGAGAGAGATGAGGAAGGAGAGAGATGAGGAAGGAGAGAGAGGAGGAAGGAGAGAGAGGAGAAAGGAGAGAAGGACATGTATTTTGCTCTTACCAGGGTGGCTGAATTAATTCAGACCTTGTTTAAATGTGACATGATTCCGTGCTGAAAAAGGGACAAACAGAGAGGTGAAAGGAGGAAGAAAAAACAGAAGGCATTATATTGTAAGATTCAGTTGACACGTCTTTGAACAGCACCTGCAAAACTGCAAACTCAAAAATCTGATTGGCAAATCAAAATCGATAAATATTTGATCAAAGACGCTAGATCAAACTGGGGGAATAGAACTCTATATCCTGGGAAAAGACTCTGCGTTCCACACACCATTCCCGGCGTTCCGATGGAGGTCCAAGACATCAGGATGATGGGAATGAACGTTGGCGTTGATCCGTGCCGTGCTGGAGTGACACGTGTGTTGGCCCATGAGCTACTCCGCAGAGACCCTCTTTCTTTCTGTCATCCCTCTTTCTTTCTTTCTTTCTCCCTCTCCTTCCGCTCGTCTTGTTCCTCCCACGGTTTATTATTATGAGATAATCGCTCCCATCTGCATGTCCAGCCAACGACAAACCGAGAAAAAGGGGAAATGTGAGAATGAACGAAAGTGATTGGGGAGAGGGAGAAAGAGAGAAATAAAGAAAGAGAGGGGTGTGTGTGTGTGTGTGTGTGTGTGTGTGTGTGTGTGTGTGTGTGTGTGTGTGTGTGTGTGTGTGTGTGTGTGTGTGTGTGTGTACCATGAGTGGTTTCCATCTCCAATACAAACACATCAGCCCCCTCTCCCCCTCCTCACCCCTCCTCCCTCCATTCGTCAGATCAAATTAAAGGTGGTGCAGCATCACATTTCTCTTTCTGTCAGGGATATTATAATTCTGTATGACTTCTGGACAGCTTCACGCCCAATTAGGAATTCAGCGGCTATGAGCAAGAGAATGAGATTCAAATCAGTACTGTATTACATTACTGTTTACTTTGAATCTCTCCTGTCGTCTCTAACCCTCCCCAGATTCAAAGTGAGTGTGTGTGTGTGCGCATGCGTGTGCATGGGAGTACAAGTATAACAGTGCCATTGTAATTTTATGGATATGGGTTCAACAATTCCCTTAACAACTGAAGCAGAACAGACCCAACTTTTTATGCTTTCAGACGCTGTTATGAATGTCAATATGAAGGCAAGAGTATGCCAGAAAACTCACTACAACACACGCACGCACACACACATACACAAACAAATGCAACAACTGTAGCAATCAACAGTGGATCAGAATTGTGTGTTTGATCCATCTGTCTTGGGTCAGTGACAGGGCAAGGGAATACTCACTCACAACCCACACAGGACCCCGGGCCTCTGATCTAGGATCAGATTATCACATCGTACCAATTACAGCCAATTAAACATAATTAAAGCCAATTATGACCAATTAAAGTCAATTAGAACATTCAGATAATTGCGAGCTCAGAGGGATACCAGCGTAGGTCGTCACACTCCGGAAACAGTGACACTCGTCTTTTTTTCATTCACTCATTACCTCTCTCTGATTGGCCGTGAGTTGTTCTGTGGTAGATAAATAAGGTTAATGACTTAATGTCGGATAAAAATTCCAGTTAACTTCAAACCGCCTTGGATAGATAACAATAACAATACACTGTCTGTCTGTCTGTCTGTCTGTCTGTCTGTCTGTCTGTCTGTCTGTCTGTCTGTCTGTCTGTCTGTCTGTCTGTCTGTCTGTCTGTCTGTCTGTCTGTCTGTCTGTCTGTCTGTCTGTCTGTCTGTCTGTCTGTCTGTCTGTCTGTCTGGGATAGAGGTAGAAGGATGGAGGTATGGAGGTATGGAGGGATAGTGGTAGTATTCAGACCCCTTCACTTTTCCATATTTTGTTACGTTACAGCCTTATTCTAAAATGTATTAAATAAATAAAACATCTAATCAATCTACACACAATACCCCCTAATGACAAAGCATTAGAAATGTTTGCAAATGTATGAAAAAAATAACAAACATAAATACATTAATACATACATATTCAGACCCTTTGCTCTGGGACTCGAAATTGAGCTCAGGTGCATCCTGTTTCCATTGATCATCCTTGAGATGTTTCTACAACTTGATTGTAGTCCACTTGTGGTAAATCCATTTGATTGGACATGATTTGGAAAGTCACACACCTGTCTATATAAAGTCCAACAGTTGACAGCATGTCAGAGCAAAAACCAAGCCATGAGGTCGAAGGAATTGTCCGTAGAGCTCCGAGACAGGATTGTGTTGAGGCACAGATCTGTTCTTGGGGACCTTCAAAGCTGCAGACATTTTTTGGTACCCTTCCCCAGATCTTTCTCTCTCTCCCCATCCAACCTGACAGAGCTTGAGAGGATCTGCAGAAAAGAATGGGAGAATCTCCCCAAATATACAGGTGTGTCAAGCTTGTAGCTTCTTACCCAAGAAGACTCGAGGCTGTAATCGCTGCCGAAGGTGCTTCAACAAAGTACAGAGAAAAGAGTCTGAATACTTATGTAAATGTGATATTTCAGTTTGATATTTTTAATAAAAAACAGTTTTTGCTTTGTCATTGTGGGGTATTGTGTGTAGATTGATGGGGGGGGCAATGTATTACATTTTAGAATAAGGCTGTAATGTAACAAAATGTGGAAAAAGTCAAGGGGTCTGAATACTTTCTGAATGCACTGTAGGTATAGAGGGATGGTATAGAGGAATGGAACGATGGAGGGATGGAGAAATGGAGGTATAGTAGCGTATAATGGCCTCGATTAACTGTGACCTTTGCCCTTAGTGTGGTCTGGCACACTCGCCCAGAATGCAGCTGGAATGAAGGTCAAGGGTCATTACTTTGACCCCATAATGTTATTTTTCTCTCTCTCTCGCTCTCTTTCATTTTCTCTTTCTCCCTGCTGTTTACAGCTTCAGAACATGAACTGACCACAACAGTAGTGTCAAATATGAGGTAGACAAATAACTACCCACATTTACTTCCTACATTTCATTATTGAATTTGAATCAATCATCGACACTGAAATGTACTCTATAATTTCAATTGCCCTATCCATGCGTTGTCTGTATGGTTCGTGTTTATGCAGCAGTTCAGGCCCTCTTGTACTGTGACATTGACTCTCCGGCTAGTGTTATTGTATGGGCTAGTGTTTCTGCCTGCCAGTGAGTGGATGTTTGTGTTGGGTTGATTTGGAGTTTACAGACACATATTTCCATTGTCGAGACAATACACAGACACACCGAGATTGAGAGAAGAGGGAGGGCTTTAAACTTAACAGGTTTTTAGTTTAAATTCAAACCGACATTCTCGAGTTCCACGGAGCCTGGCTGGTTGTCTGGTTGTCTGTCAAACCGCATGACTCCTGTCAATCAAAAGGTCACCTTCTGTCCCACCCCCCTGTTGCCATTCAACCTTCCATGATAGGTTGTTAGCTTAACCTCTTATTACAGCAATTATACTTTCCATTCCAGTGTGAGATATAAGCTTGTTATCATTTTGATTGGAATCAGAGCTCAGAAAGTCAGTTCTTTCATGGCTGACAGAGAAAAATGAACTCTACGTTCAAGAAGTCGAGCCAAAATAAAGAGCAGAGTGCAGTCTTTTTGAGTATTTCGAGATATAAGATTGAAATAATTACAACAAAATACTTGTATAAAAGCTTCCTTCTGTTTCACTTCGAACTTCAAATTTCCAAGAACTCACATGCCGATTTTCTATTTTGGCAGGTGGGTGATGGGGCTGACCACTGCTAAAATAGCAGGATCCTCAGCCACAAAAGTTAAAAGCTAATGGTTATCTAACTGTGGTAAAACCACCTCATTTGTCATCTGGAGTTATAGTAGTTTTAGAATGCAATATTTTTCTAAAGTGAGATGATTTATTTTGGCCCTTGTTTTCATATACTGTAGGAGGGAGTGAGAGGACCCTTATCATGACATCATGAAAAGCAACCTCTCCCCTCCCTTCTACCGCCACCTCTCTCTTTCCCTTTACCTCTCTCTCTCGCTCTCTCTCTTCCAACATCCACCTCGCTCTTCCCCCTCCACCACTTCTCTCTCTCTCTCTCTCTCTCTCTCTCTCTCTCTCTCTCTCTCTCTCTCTCTCTCTCTCTCTCTCTAAACTCTCTCTCCCCCACCTCTCTCTCTCTCTTTCTCTCTCTCCTTCTCCATCTCCACTCCTTCCCCTCCTCTCTCTCTGTGGTTACACAAGCATGGAGAGATTAAAAGGAAACCCCAGTATAAACACACCAACAGGACCGTAGAAGGCTGGTTAGTGATTGCCCTGTTTAGATTGGGCTGGCTCTGCTTTATTTGTATATGTCACTGAGATAAACATCACAGTACCCCTCCACAAGACAAATGAATCCACTGGAGAACACACACACACACGCATGCACACACACTTGTCCCGGCCACCAGATGAAGAGACATCAATCACAACTAGTTGGCATGAGAGTGATTGTGGTTCTGACAAAGGCCATTAAGAGTTCCTAATAGATAGGGACAGAGAGAGAAAGAGGCATACACAGGGAGAGAGACAAATGCAGATACGTACATTTAAGGAGAGATATAGAGTAAGTTAGAGAGTGAGACAAAGGCAGATTGAAAGAGAGTGATGAACAAATGAGACGGTGTAACAGATCAGTTTTCCAGTGTAGAGGAGTGGAGGAGAGACAGATATTCAAGATTCAAGGGGGGGAGAGAGAGTGGAAGAGACTGACAGATTGGAGTAAAAAAGAGAGAGACACACACACACACACACACACACACACACACACACACACACACACACACACACACACACACACACACACACACACACACACACACACACACACACCGGTCCTTGTTGGGTTTGTGTGAGGGATGCTACCCCTGTAGCTTAGCCAACCCCAGCCTAATAACACACAGTGGAGTCTGTTTCCAACTCCCTACTGTTTTTATGTTTTTGAATACTACTTGGTTATACCCACTTCTTGTACATTTTTAACTAAGAGGCATAGAAGAGGTAAAGTCAAGCTACCTCTCTATGACACAATGAAACACAACAGCACACAGGAGAGAGAGAGAGAGAGAGAGAGAGAGAGAGAGAGAGAGAGAGAAGAGAGCGAGAGAGAGGGAGAGAGAGAGAGAGAGAGAGAGAGAGACAGAGAGACAGAGAGAGAGACAGAGAGACAGAGAGAGAGAGAGATGATAGAAAGGGACAGAAAACTCCAGGAGAGAAAGAAGTGAGAGATGCTTGAAAAGGGAGAGGAACGCAGAATGAGCGATTGAGTGAGTTAAAGAGATTACTTTAAGGTTCAGAGAAGCTCTTTCTGGTTGTCACTCAGTCCCAGTCTCCCAGGAGGAGGGACGACGGGCCCTCATTGGTGTCATTCACCTGTCAATCAGGCTGACAGGTGAACCATTGGGCCCCATGTTGCGGCACGGAAACTCTCTGTTAGCCGCCTGGCAGCTGTGATGACATCACCCAGTAATAGGGTTTGGAACACACAAACTCACACACACACATACAGGAACACACACACACACACAGGAAAACACACAGGGGAACATTGAGTTTGGATCTCAGCCGCCACCGCCATGGCTCCCCCATAGATCCTGTCAACACATCGTCTGGTACTGCTCACACAGTCACACACACACACCGTGGACAGCACCCCATGTCCCTGCCTACCCCCTGAATGTCCTCCCCTCCCCACTTTGCTCTCTGAGCCTGTCCAAAAGCCCTCGTCTCTGGCATGACACACACACGGAGACAAACACTCCAAAAACCCTTTTTGCTGGCAGGTCAGACAGGACATGTGTACAGCAGAGATCAAACCACAATGCGACACAGCAGCTGGACAATATAGAAAGACAAAGAGTGAAGTCAGCTGTTACATAAAGTACACTAATGTGTGTTTCATATATAGTACACTAATGTATGTTTCATATATAGTAGACTAATGTATATTTCATATATACACTGCTCAAAAAAATAAAGGGAACACTTAAACAACACAATGTAACTCCAAGTCAATCACACTTCTGTAAAATCAAACTGTCCACTTAGGAAGCAACACTGATTGACAATACATTTCACATGCTGTTGTGCAAATGGAATAGACAACAGGTGGAAATTGTAGGCAATTAGCAAGACACCCCCAATAAAGGAGTGGTTTTGCAGGTGGGGACCACAGACCATTTCTCAGTTCCTATGCTTCCTGGCTGATGTTTTGGTCACTTTTGAATGCTGGCGGTGCTTTCACTCTAGTGGTAGCATGAGACGGAGTCTACAACCCACACAAGTGGCTCAGGTAGTGCAGCTCATCCAGGATGGCACATCAATGCGAGCTGTGGCAAGAAGGTTTGCTGTGTCTGTCAGCGTAGTGTCCAGAGCATGGAGGCGCTACCAGGAGACAGGCCAGTACATCAGGAAACGTGGAGGAGGCCGTAGGAGGGCAACAACCCAGCAGCAGGACCGCTACCTCCGCGTTTGTGCAAGGAGGAGCAGAAGAAGCACTGCCAGAGCCCTGCAAAATGACCTCCAGCAGGCCACAAATGTGCATGTGCCTGCTCAAACGGTCAGAAACAGACTCCATGAGGGTGGTATGAGGGCCCGACGTCCACAGGTGGGGGTTGTGCTTACAGCCCAACACCGTGCAGGACGTTTGGCATTTGCCAGAGAACACCAAGATTGGCAAATTTGCCACTGGCGCCCTGTGCTCTTCACAGATGAAAGCAGGTTCACACTGAGCACGTGACAGACGTGACAGAGTCTGGAGACGCCGTGGAGAACGTTCTGCTGCCTGCAACATCCTTCAGCATGACCGGTTTGGCAGTGGGTCAGTCATGGTGTGGGGTGGCATTTCTTTGGGGGGCCGCACAGCCCTCCATGTGCTCGCCAGAGGTAGCCTGACTGCCATTAGGTACCGAGATGAGATCCTCAGACCCCTTGTGAGACCATATGCTGGTGCGGTTGGCCCTGGGTTCCTCCTAATGCAAGACAATGCTAGACCTCATGTGGCTGGAGTGTGTCAGCAGTTCCTGCAAGAGGAAGGCATTGATGCTATGGAATGGCCCGCCCGTTCCCCAGACCTGAATCCAATTGAGCACATCTGGGACATCATGTCTCGCTCCATCCACCAACGTCACGTTGCACCACAGACTGTCCAGGAGTTGGCGGATGCTTTAGTCCAGGTCTGGGAGGAGATCCCTCAGGAGACCATCCGCCACCTCCTAAGGAGCATGCCCAGGCATTGTAGGGAGGTCATACAGGCACGTGGAGGCCACACACACTACTGAGCCTCATTTTGACTTGTTTTAAGGACATTACATCAAAGTTGGATCAGCCTGTAGTGTGGTTTTCCACTTTAATTTTGAGTGTGACTCCAAATCCAGACCTCCATGGGTTGATAAATTGGATTTCCATTGATTATTTTTGTGTGATTTTGTTGTCAGCACATTCAACTATGTAAAGAAAAAAGTATTTAATAAGATTATTTATTTCATTCAGATCTAGGATGTGTTGTTTAAGTGTTCCCTTTATTTTTTTGAGCAGTATAGTAGACTAATGTATGGTTCATATATAGTAGACTAATGTATATTTCATATATAGTACACTAATGTATGTTTCATATATAGTAGACTAATGTATATTTCATATATAGTACACTAATGTATGGTTCATATATAGTAGACTAATGTATATTTCATATATAGTACACTAATGTATGTTTCATATATAGTACACTAATGTATGTTTCATATATAGTAGACTAATGTACAGTATGTTTCATATATAGTAGACAAATGTATGTTTCATATATAGTACACTAATGTATGTTTCATATATAGTAGACTAATGCATGTTTTATTTATAGTAGACTAATGTATGTTTCATATATAGTACACTAATGTACAGTATGTTTCATATATAGTAGACTAATGTATGTTTTATTTATAGTAGACTAATGTATGTTTCATATATAGTACACTAATGTACAGTATGTTTCATATATAGTAGACTAATGTATATAGTACACTAATGTATGTTTAATCACGCACACACTAACTCACAAACACACACCTGCATGCACACATCAGTGGCATGTATTCATGGATGCCCAGGGAAGCCAAGCTTCCCCAAAAAATGTACAAAGAGAGAAAGCATCTGAGAAAGCATCTGAGCAAGCGAAACAGCACCCCTTTGTCTCAGTAGGTGTAGCCCATCTATCTGATGCTGTCTGATCAAAAATAGTATGATATTGTAGCATTGAATGTAAGAGAAGCCAGTGAAAAGTTGGCCTCCCTTGATAAGAAATTATACAATAATAGTCAATCAGCGTTGAGCTTAACTGAGTGAGCTCAACTGTGAATTGTCCTGGCGCACCAAAACAAAGTGTCAAGGGAAGCCAGTTTGGATTTGGCTTCACACCAATCACATCACATCAGAAGCCAAAGGTCACTGACAGAAAAATTAACTTGAATTGTTGCATCTCGTTGGGTTGTTCTCCTGTGGTTAGCTAGTGTGCTAAAATTGACCCTTTCCTAAATTAGCCTTGAATGGAGATAGGGATTTTGACTTGTGGTTTTACTTAATTCTCTCTACTGGCCACTGAACCAACAATAAATTCATACATTGTGCCTCTTTTCTGAGAGGATGGAAGTTCAATATGTAGCTAGATGTAGGCTAATGTTAACTAGCTGGCTAATCATTGCCCATGAATGGAAGATAGGCTAACGAACAAGCATTTTAGCCAGGTAGCCTAGCACAACAAAAACTAACATTGTGTACTGTATGACAGAGTACTAGACCGTTTTGCCAACATGAAAGAGAGGAGGATGGCATTGGCTTTTCTCTACTAGTATGGTGAGTCAACATGTGTTTCATACTTACACACACACACATAAATCAGTACCCTGGACAGTCATATGATATTTAGCTTACGTTGATTGGACAAAATTGTTGTAGTTGCCACTGTATTAGACTAAACAGAGGTGATTTGATGATGAAATGTTGAAGTGTAAATGGTGCTGGAATGTTGGAGGTAGCTCCTGTTTTCTTTGTTACTTTCTCCGGTGTTCTAAATCAATAGTTGTTTAGTCGTCCCAAAATGTTGTTAACATGAACTCGTTGACCATCCTGTAGGTCATGTAACTATTCGTTACAAGACATATGCTTTGTGGACTCCACCGGACAGATGTTGCTCTCCGGTTTTGTGACGAAACAAAGGCGTAGCTGAATTTATTCTGCCACTGTGTCTTCTTATTGCCTTGGCCTTAACCCTATATATCACAGTGTCAAGGCATATGAACTAACAGGTTATAGAGCAAACAACACAATTATCACAACACATAGGTTGTAATATGCATATGTATGTATATGTATAGGTAACACCCTCACTCTCTCTCCCTCCCTCACACAGAGAGAGAGAGAGAGAGAGACAGAGAGAGAGAGAGAGAGAGAGAGAGAGAAAGAGAGAGACAGAGAGAGAGAGAAAGAGAGAGAGAGAGAGAGAGAGACAGAGAGAGAGAGAAAGAGAGAGAGAGAGAGAGAGAGAGAGAGACAGAGAGACAGAGAGACAGAGAGAGAGAGAGAGAGAGAGAGAGAGAGAGAGAGAGAGGGAGAGAGAGAGAGAGAGAGAGAGAGACTAACCCACACATGGCTTCTTTAACATGCTTGGCAGGGAGACAGACTCCATCTGGTCGGAGCTAAATTAACACATTCTGTGAAACAAATAGGAGAAAACCCTGGGCGAATAATAATGATGAAGCAAGACACTGTCAACTGGAGGACATTTACATCTCCTGAATGTTGATAGAGTCATCTGTTTATGTGGCTTAATTGTGATTAGACAATTGAAATAACTGCAAAAGGGAAACAAGTTTGTTTGTTGGTTTTGTCATCATAAAGCCATTAACGATCATAATCATCGTTAGACAGCTTGGTGCCACAGTAGCGTTGGTGTGAATGTCTCGGTTCAGAGACGTGCACATATGCATACATAAAATGACACACACACACACATGCAAACACCAGGGGAGGCTGGTGGGAGAAGCAATATGAGGATAGGCTCATTGTAATGGCTAGAATGGAATAAATGGAACGGAATCAAACGTAGTTTACACATATTTGATGTATTTTATACTTTTCCAATATTCCATTCCAGCTGTTACAATGAGCCCATCCTCCTATAGCTCCTCCCACCAACCTCCTCTGGCACACACACATACACAGTTGCACGCATGCACACAGTCACACGCACATAAACATAGTCACACACACCAAAGTGGGGAAATGGGAGCCATTGATCCATATCGTTTTGACAGCTGGGATGACAAATGACTGTATCATCTTAGAGAGAGAGAGGGCCCCCTCACTTCATCAGATCACTCTCTTCCCCTCCTCTAGTCCTCCTCTCCTCTCCCTCCTCACCCCTCCTCTCCTCTCCTCTCCTCTCCCTGAGCCGAGCCGCCCTGTCTCCCTCCTCACCCCTCCTCTCCTCTCCCTGAGCCGAGCCGCCCTGTCTCCCTCCTCACCTCTCCTCTCCTCTCCCTGAGCCGAGCCACCCTGTCTCCCTCCTCACCCCTCCTCTCCTCTCCCTGAGCCGAGCTGCCCTGTCTCCCTCCTCACCCCTCCTCTCCTCTCCTCTCCCTGAGCCGAGCCGCCCTGTCTCCCTCCTCACCCCTCCTCTCCTCTCCTCTCCCTGAGCCGAGCCGCCCTGTCTCCCTCCTCACCCCTCCTCTCCTCTCCCTGAGCCGAGCTGCCCTGTCTCCCTCCTCACCCCTCCTCTCCTCTCCCTGAGCCGAGCCGCCCTGTCTCCCTCTTCACCCCTCCTCTCCTCTCCCTGAGCCGAGCCGCCCTGTCTCCCTCCTCACCCTCACCTCCTCTCCCTGAGCCGAGCTGCCCTGTCTCCCTCCTCACCTCCTCTCCCTGAGCCGAGCCGCCCTGTCTCCCTCCTCCTCTCCTCTCCCTGAGCCGAGCCGCCCTGTCTCCCTCCTCATCCCTCCTCTCCTCTCCCTGAGCCGAGCCGCCCTGTCTCCCTCCTCACCCCTCCTCTCCTCTCCCTGAGCCGAGCCGCCCTGTCTCCCTCCTCACCTCCTCTCCCTGAGCCGAGCCGCCCTGTCTCCCTCCTCACCTCCTCTCCCTGAGCCGAGCCGCCCTGTTTCCCTACTCACCCCTCACCCACCACCTGGCAATATCATCACCAGTGTTCAACTGCATTAGCTAGGGTCATAAGGGAAGTTTAGAAGGGTTTTTTGGTAGAAAGAGCTTTGACTACACACCCGCACGTGCACACACACACATACCATTTAAAAATATTTATACATTTAACCTTTATTTAACTTGGCAAGTCAGTTAAGAACAAATTCTTATTTACAATGACAGCCTACCCCAGCCAAACCCGGACGAAGCTGGGCCAATTGTGCGCTGCCCTATGGGACTCCCAATCACAGCCGGATGTGATTCAGCCTGGATTCGAACCAGGGACTGTTGCGTCTTGCCTCTTGCACTGAGATGTAGAGCGCTGCGTCACTCGGGAGTACAACTCCATGAAAATGGAGTTAAAGTCTTGACTGGTACACACAGAAGGGGTGAATACAACTCATAGCTACACGATGTGCAGTTACTGTACATTCAAGAAGTTAGCAACCCTAACCACCAATCAAAAATCAGCAGGCAAAAGAAGTAAGAATACCCACCACTACTGCAGTCTGGAGCTTGTTGGAAGGAGTGGACTGTCTGTTGTATGTCTGTGTCTGCACCTGTTTCTGCTATTCCTCTCTGTGCTATGTGCTATTTCATCGTTTTGATGCCTCCACCACCACTCTACAATGCAGAAAATAGCAAACATAAAGAAAAACCCTTGAATGAGCAAGTGCTCCAAAACCCTCGACCGGCCGTGCATGTAGACGAGGTGATTCATTTAATCAACGTTGTTAAGACACCAACTTATTGCATCTTAAAAAAAAAAAGCTTTATAGATTTTTAAGTGCCTAAACATGTCAAATGTATAATTCAATTATCATGGAGTAGAGTTCTTGGTCTAAACAAATTTGGAGTAGAGTTCTTGGTCTAAACAAATTGTTAAACTTTTTATTTTTTGACACTGACATTTGACATTTGTGAGTGCATTTCAGGCTTTAGTCAATAGTAGTCTCTAAAAACCTCAAGAAAATTGTTCAATATGGAGCTCTGTCTCACACTTATTTGGGATGAACATCGCTCGGAAGAACTTCTCCCATGGATCTCACGAGTACCACGGTGAGACCTGTGTCTGTCTGTCTGTCTGTCTGTCTGTCTGTCTGTCTGTCTGTCTGTCTGTCTGTCTGTCTGTCTGTCTGTCTGTCTGTCTGTCTGTCTGTCTGTCTGTCTGTCTGTCTGTCTGTCTGTTCTCTCGCTCTCTGTCTGTCTGTCTGTCTGTCTGTCTGTCTGTCTGTCTGTCTGTCTGTCTGTCTGTCTGTCTGTCTGTCTGTCTGTCTGTCTGTCTGTCTGTCTGTCTGTCTGTCCGTCCGTCCGTCCGTCCGTCCGTCCGTCCGTCCGTCCGTCCGTCCGTCCGTCCGTCCGTCCGTCCGTCCGTCCGTCCGTCCGTCCGTCCGTCCGTCCGTCCGTCCGTCCGTCCGTCCGTCCGTATCTGCTATAGCTCTCAATATGTTTTCATGTTGACAGCTTTGCCCAATGGCGGAAACAGCCAAGAGGACATTCTTAGAATGCAAGACAGGCTCTTAGAAGGTTGTAGGATACGGTTGCTTACGTTTACAGTCAGGTCAGGCTGTGTCTGAGAGCTCTCCGTGTGCCACACACAAGCACGCATACACATACACACATACACACACACAAACCCACAGCATCATTGTCATGGAGTCTGTTCAGCATCAGTCAAAGACCAATGGACTGAACCAACGGCTCCTACAATCTTTGAAAAAAAGGTGCTATCTAGAACCTAAAAGGGTTCTTCGGCTGTCCCCTTAGGAGAACCCTTTGAAGAACCCTTTTGTGTTCCATGTAGAACCCTTTCCACAGAGGTGTATGGTTAGGGTTACCTGCAGGTTGCTTCTAATCTAAGGAAAGCAGAAGGATGGGGTACTTTGTTTAAAATATGAAACTATGTCAGCAGGCGGCCATCATTACAACCCGCAGATCAGTTACGCTGCTCCCCAGAATTACCTCCAGACATGCTGTGGATAGGAAATAGTGTTTATGAAAGATAGGAGAGTGTGTGTGCTTGGGACCATGGGGGAGTGGGATTAAACCTCTCTCTGTGTGTGTGTGTGTGTGTGTGTGTGTGTGTGTGTGTGTGTGTGTGTGTGTGTGTGTGTGTGTGTGTGTGTGTGTGTGTGTGTGTGTGTGTGTGTGTGTGTGTGTGTGTGTGTGTGTGTGCGTGCGAGTGTGTGTGTAAATGTGCCTCTGTCCTAAATATAAGAAATCTGACCTACAAGTTGGCAAATCGAAAGTACAGCAAATCACAAACTGAACAACAGACAGCCTGGACCTAGTCTGATACAGATGCCCTTAATTTGACCCTGCTTCTAAAAGCAGGAAAATAATCCTGCAGCAACAGGAAATGTGAATTATTATGTACATTATAAATAATGGACATTTTTGTATGGGTTGATACATTTTTCATTAGGGACAATCGAGTCTGAAATGTTAATTGTAAATAACAATCTCCAGAAGCATTTTTAAACCTTGAATACACTACAATTTGCATAGAAAATGACCTGCGACAATAGTCATCAAATTAAAATAGCAGATGTATGTTTTGTATCCACGTTTGATATCATTCAAATTGGTGAAGAAGTACCATGTAAGAAGGTTCAGAGTGTACAGCTATCTCTAAATCACCCTTCTGCACTGTCCTGAAATGGCCCAAAGCTCAACGAACAGTGTAAACACACACACACACACACACACACACACACAGACACTAAACTATGCCCTAAATGACGTTTAAACAGCAGAGCTGTCTGCTTCTGAGCCAATACACTAAAACATGTAGCTTTTATAGCTATAACTGCCAGTCACAAGCCCTTTAATGCACCGTTTAACAACCCCAAAATCCGCTCTCTATTCCCACTCTATTCCCTCTGTGCTTTTTCAGAAGGACTGCATCGTCATTCACAAACAAAGACAGGGCATTTTATATAGTGGTGTGTGTGTGTGTGTGTGTGTGTGTGTGTGTGTGTGTGTGTGTGTGTGTGTGTGTGTGTGTGTGTGTGTGTGTGTGTGTGTGTGTGTGTGTGTGTGTGTGTGTGTGTGTGTGTGTGTGTGTGTGTGTGTGTGTGAAAGAGAGAGAGAGAGAGAGAGAGAGAGAGAGAGAGAGAGAGAATGTATAATGTTCATTTTTATTGTTTATTTCACTTTTGTTTATTATCTACTTCACTTGCTTTGGCAATGTTAACATATGTTTCCCATGCCAATAAAGCCCCTTGAATTGTGAGAGAAAGAGAGAGAGAAAGAGAGAGAGAAAGAGAGAGAGAAAGAGAGAGAGAAAGAGAGAGAGAGAGAGAGAGAGAGAGGAGAGAGAAAGAGAGAGAGAAAGAGAGAGAGAAAGAGAGAGAGAGAGAGAGAGAGAGAGAGAGAGAGAGAGAGAGAGAGAGAGAGAGAAAGAGAGAGAGAAAGAGAGAGAGAGAGAGAGAGAGAGAGAGAGAGAGAGAGAGAGAGAGAGAAAGAAAGAGAGAAAGAAAGAGAGAGAGAGAGAGAGAAAGAGAGAGAGAAAGAGAGAGAGAAAGAGAGAGAGAAAGAGAGAGAGAGAGAGAGAGAAAGAGAGAGAGAAAGAGAGAGAGAGAGAGAGAGAGAGAGAGAAAGAGAGAGAGAGAGTGTTGACAGAGGATGGGGTCAGTCTCTCACGTCAGAGTTGATTACGTCTTCATCAGCGTTGCAATCCACCAGTCACACCCCTGTGAATACAACACCATGCCCAGACCCCACTCCTCCCCCCAACAGTGGTATCTCTCACTCAGACGGCAGGACACATTGATTGGTCCAACATGGATATTTGCTACATGGACCGGTCCACTCCAAAGAGAGAGAGGGGTGGAGGAGGGCCTTTGTGGCTCATCATGTAGCAACAGATGGATATTTAGAGTATATGACTATGATGATGACTATGTTGAATCACTTGAATCACCATATTGTAACACACTCTTTCAAAAAGCAAA
The DNA here is from genome assembly GCF_965601325.2 of Salmo salar. Lineage (NCBI taxonomy): Eukaryota > Metazoa > Chordata > Actinopteri > Salmoniformes > Salmonidae > Salmo > Salmo salar. The sequence goes on from NC_138317.1 coordinate 30,546,979, forward strand.
AAGATATATATATATATATATTCACTACCGGTCAAAAGTTTTAAAACAACTAATTCAAGAGGTTTTTCTTCATTTTGACTATTTTCTACGTTGTAGAATAATAATGAAGACATCAAAACTATGAAATAACACATATGGAATCATGTAATAACCAATGATGCAGCGATACGCCATCCCATCTGGTTTGGGCTTAGTGGGACTATCATTTGTTTTTCAACAGGACAATGACCCAACACACCTCCAGGCTGTGTAAGGGCTATTTGACCAAGAAGGAGAGTGATGGAGTGCTGCATCAGATGACCTGGCCTCCACAATCCCCAAACCTCAACCAAATTGAGATGAGTTGGACCGCAGAGTGAAGGAAAAGCAGCCAACAAGTGCTCAGCATATGTGGGAACTCCTTCAAGACTGTTGGAAAAGCATTCCAGATGAAGCGGTTGAGAGAATGCCAAGAGTGTGCAAAGCTGTCATCAAGGCAAAGGGTGGCTATTTGAAGAATCTCAAATATAATATATATTTTGAATTGCATAACACTTTTTTGGTTACTACATGATTCCATATGTGTTATTTCATAGTTTTGATGGCTTCACTATTATTCTACAATGTAGAAAATAGTCAAAATAAAGAAAACCCTATTATTTAAATGAGTGTTCCATACATCTTAGTATTTGGGTTTTGGGTAGCTTGTGTCTCTGTAGTCTTCTAGGGAAATGTAAAAAAACATTGTTTGGAGAAGTTACACAACATTGCATTAATATTTCAGTAAGTGGGAACGCTGGTCAAGAAACCCTTCTTATGTCCCAAATGGCACCCTATTCCTTTTATAGTGCACTACTTTAGACCAGATCCCTATGGGGCCCTGGTCTAAAGTAGTGCACTATATAGGGAATAAGCTGCCATTTGGGATGCTTCCCCTGTTCCTCAATTAGCTTTTGCTTGTTTGTAAGTGTTTATGATTCAGACAGGAGTAAATGGACTAAAATTTGTGTAAACTGAATCCCCTCTCTCTCTCTCTCTCTCTCTCTCTCTCTGTGGGTTGACTTCCCGTTGGTCCTGGAGGAGAGAACAGATCTACACGCCAGACCGTTTCTCTCATAACACTGTCTGTTTTCTCTCAGCCAAGCGTTGCAAATCAAGGGTCATCAGCATTAGTATGTGTGTTTGCTAAATCCCATTCCCCCTCGACGACATGGAAATACCCAGAAGTCTCCACTTGATATTGTGATGATTTCTTTCTAGGGAACACTTTACTTGAAGGGGGTATACGTACGGCATTCATAACACCTTGATGAAAGCAGTTATGACACCTTCATGAATGTTATCATTCATAACAACCTTCTAAACACATTTATTCAAGTATACATTAGGAGTTTATGTAAAATGGCAATACTTTGATTTTTAATTCCGGTATGTCATTATGTCAATCCACTGGCTGTTTTGGGTAAATAGGAAACAGCCGCAGCGATGATTGGGAATTTGAAAAAGTCCACCATGGGAAAACATTGAGGTGAGGATGAATGTATTCATTTTCAGTTTGACAGATGAAAAAATGTTGCACACTCAGTCCATGCTCCCAATGTTAACATGAAGAAAGCACCAATGTGGCAGGTAGCCTAGTGGTTAGAGTGTTGGACTAGTAACTGAAAGGTTGCAAGATTGAATCCCTGAGCTGACAAGGTAAAAATCTGTCGTTCTGTCCCTGAACAAGGCAGTTAAGCTGTCATTGAAAATAAAAATTTGTTCTTAACTGACTTGCCTAGTTAAATGAAGGATAAAAACAAAAAAATCTGTGGAAAGTGCCTCCTTCAGGGCTGACAGATGGACCAACTGAGACCCATAAGCCTATTGCATGGTTGATGTAGAGGGGAATCAGATGGGAAAGTTCTCCATTCACAAGCAAGTATAACACTGTTAACGCTGACTATAAATACATTTATTACCATTCCAGGTTTGTTTTCTTTAAAAGAACCACATAGGGAAGCTTTGCATTATGGATAGAATCATATACTTCACTGAACAGTGAATCAGCGATTTTGAACATTGAAAAACATTTTCATCTGCCTTGTTTTGATTATTTGTGGAGAGCATGTAGATGTTTCACAGTGTGACAGATTCTCTATGTGGTTGCCAGAACATTGTGGATTACTGTGATGTAGACAGACTAGATGGAAAGGCACTTATTATGGTCAACCACACACACACACACACACACACACACACACGCACACTCACACACACACACACACACACACTCACACACACACTCACACACACACACACACACACACACACACACACACACACACACACACACACACACACTCACACACACACACACACACACACACACACTCCACACACACACACACACCACACACACACACACACACACCACACACACACACACACACACACACTCACACACACACACACACACACACCACACACACACATACAACACTCTCTCCAGGTCCAACTCTCTAAAATAACAGCTTTGGCACGACCCACACTGGGCCGCTGGTAACCCGAGAACACCAGGGTAGAATACAGAGCGCAGAGGAATCCTGGAATCCCATCTGTGTGAAAGGGTCCAGTCAGAGTGGTGGTTCTGACCAGAGTGTGGGGGATAGGAGGCCCACCCAGTACCACCGGGCCCTGGGCCCCGAGCTAGCTAGACCTGAGCCATCTAGACAAAGTTGGGCTGAAGAGACTGACAGGGGAGGCTAGTGTTAGGGTGTTTGAGCTGCAGAAAAGAGGGGCATTCATGGTGTCTCCATGGCTGACAGGGGTGGGGATGTAATTTTGGGGGGTTGTGACTACCCCTCACTTACACACACTTGCATACACACAGACACACACACACTACCTCACCCCTCCCCCTAATCAGAGGTGCAGTCAGGCCCCTGTAAACATCTGTCAGCCATTACAGACTCCCCCCTTGTCCCTCCCCCGATGTCTTTTTCTCCCCCCCACTTTCTCTCTCCCCCCTCCATGACTCCAGCAATTCAGCCTGCCCTTTGACCTCAAACCAAAAATAATGCAACTCTGAGTTATACTGAGTGGCTTATATGATTCTAACAGATAACTCAAGAACAATAGGAATATTCATTGATTCGTGCCGAATATATATTTTATCCTGGGAGATACGTGCATATGTACACACAGACCAGACACTGGCCATCGAACTGGACCTTTCTCAGATTGAGTCATATACACACACACACACACGCACACGCACACGCGCACGCGCACACGCACACACACACACACACACACTCATACACACCACTCCCATCCCTGGTGTCCATGTCCTAGCTCTCCCCTCCTCCCCATACCCCCAGGCCTCCCTCCATCACCCCATCAATTACTCCCTCTCCTCTACCCCCACCCCACCTCCCCCAACACCACACCCTCTCTGACCCCAGGTCAGGAGGTCACAGAGATTAAAGGTCATCCTACAAAGACACCCTAGGCATCCCTCAGAAGTTTCCGGCTCTTGGTCTTGGGCCCTTTGGGTCCTGTAGGGTGACACCCAGGCAACCCTCGGGCAGGGGAGATGGTGGTAACCCCTTCCTCCAGGTCAACAATGGAATAATACTGACTGAGGCTAGAATGCAATGGAAAGCACCATAGCAATGTTTACAAGGCCCTCTGTTATCTTTATAGTGCAATCGTTTAGACCAGAGATGGTGTTTTTAGTTCAGGACTAGGAGTCATCTGTATCTGGGAATATTTCCCATTCTGTTTGCACTGATATAGAATCCCTGTGTAATACTGTAGCCTCAGTACCAGACACATTAGTCTAGTGTGGAAGGGAAAGAGAGCAGACCTGGGGGTGGGGTATCTGTATTGATTAGCAAGAAGGAGAGTACCCACCCCACCCCTTCTACCCTCAATCCCGACATAGGCGTGCATCCCAAATGGCAGCCTATTCCCTTTTGTAGGGCTCTGGTAAAAAAGTAGTGCACTATATAAGGAATAGGTTGCCATTTAGGACACAGACAGGGGGTCATGAGGACCACTCTCACACTGTCCCATACCCCTTCCTCCCCTCCTCTCTCTGACTGGAAACCCTTTTAATCAGATCCCATGGGAGTACATGCATATGATATGGGGTGAGGGGGAGGGAGGGGGGGTTAGGAGTGTCCATTAGTGGAACAGACACGGTAGCCACAGACATATACAGCGATTCCATATAGGCACCGTTACATCAATAAACACACATTTTATAACAGACGTATTACACACCATTCAGCTCCTGGGGAAGAAAGGCTCCTTGTGCTTCTAGAACATTCTGAGATGTCTGATGTTCTGTATTCTAGAACATTCTGAGATGTCTGATGTTCTGTATTCTAGAACATTCTGAGGTGTCTGGTGTTCTGTAACCTAGAACATTTTGAGATGTCTGATGTTCTGTATTCTAGAACATTCTGAGATGTCTGATGTTCTGTATTCTAGAACACTCTGAAGTGTCTGATGTTCTGTATTCTAGAAGCTTATGATAGTGATACAGCTGGCATCTGCTTCACTGACCCTGGTCAGCACTGAAATGACATTACCCTTCATGAACTGTGTGTGTGTGTGTGTGTGTGTGTGTGTGTGTGTGTGTGTGTGTGTGTGTGTGTGTGTGTGTGTGTGTGTGTGTGTGTGTGTGTGTGTGTGTGTGTGTGTGTGTGTGTGTGTGTGTGTGTGTGTGTGTGTGTGCGTGTGCGTGTGATGTGTATTTATAATTGACATAACTCCACAGCACCACAGATCACGGCACATATGGCTGTTTTCCTGCGAGGTCGGGACATTTTCTGCTATTTACATAAGAGGTTTTTATTTTATTTTCCAGGGAGAAAGCTGCCAATCTCTGTGAGCCAGACAAGCTTTATCAAGGCAGCCATCTCACAGTCCCACATCAAATCCACAGCCGCTGCCCAGGCTGAAAAAACTTCTTTCAACGCCTGGCGCGAGTGCTGGCGTCCACAACTCTAGAGGCCCACAGAAGGGAGGGAGGGAGGGATGAGGGAAAAGAGGAGAGAGAGGGAAAAGAGGAGAGAGAGAGAGAGAGAGAGAGAGAGAGAAGAGAGAGAGAGAGAGAGAGAGAGAGATGCTGGACTCAACCAGTTTAGCTTTTTCATTCATTGCTCTTATAGGACTATCATTAATTGTGTAGTGGTTGTCATTCTTTGTATTTTAACTCCATAGTAACACAACAAATATAGTGCATTGGTGCAGAGTTTAATTCATTAATTATTTGAATGGGGGTTGCAAAAGTGTGATCATTCTCAGTTTGAGGGCCTTGGTTGGTTTTGGTATTGGTTAGTAGGCTAGCGCTCCCTTGTGGTAACAAAAATAATGCAGTTGTCGAAAAAAAGATGATGTTTCCCAGTAGCCTTGTTAGATATTTGAATTAGTCAGTACATCGCAAGCATTTATCAAACAGCATGACAGATAGGCTGATGATGATAAACGTCTGTTTTTGTCAATTATTCAATTACCCTGGGATAAACTGTTGGGGAAAAATATATATTATCGCAAAAGCGCTGTAGTTCTCTACATTTTATCCTAATTGAAAGAAACCTAAAGCATGTTCAATCAATTTCCTAGAGACCGTTGGGAAACATTAAGTTAAGAGGGCTGCTTCTTCCATCAACATAAAACAAAGACCAGTATTGAAAGGGAAATAAATAAAGGAATGAAAACTGCTCAACATTTTTCACTGTTATTACTCATTTCGGAGAAAAGAACAGCGCTTCAAAATTGTCTCCATATGTCCACGGCGGGGCGCCACGGAGCTTGCCAGAAATGTGGCCTTGAAACTATGGTAATATACCATGTGTGATTGGTTTAGTTCACCTCTGACGAAAGTAATACTTTTCCAATGAAATGTTTTTATCTGAATCACACTTGTTTTACTGGATGGCGCTTGCTGTCAATCAAGTAGCAGTTGTGGTTATCGAGGGGGAGAGCCGCCAGTTCGATGTTTGGAGCTTTGGGCGACGGAGCTCCGAGGACTGGAAAGATATGGGAAAACTTATGTTGTATGCGATAAAACATTACGTCAAGAATATTAGCTATAAATAGCTTATTTTTTTCATTGATGTTTATGCACCAAATTGCAATCTGCATGCATAAACAATGCATACACAATTAACAGATGAGAATGGGAGGGTCGCTATTTATTATTGTTTTAAAATGAATCTAATCTTGATTAATAGATTGATTCATTTGAAAATAAAAAGCGTATTCCAGATAACAACACAAATATTGGCCACTGATCTATTTGAACTAAAATTGTCACAATAAGTAGAATCATGCTTAGGGGAAACTAGGCTATAGGTTAAAATGCAATGTTTTTAAATATTGAGATAAAATACATTCTGAAATAGATTTTGAAAACATATTAAATAAATCAGAATATGTATTCATATTTAATGAAATTATATGTTATCATAAAATCACCACATTGTCACCACAATCAGCATTGGAAGTAAGTTGTTTAGTATAATAAGTTATTTTTATTTGGGCAATTAGCCTAAATAATCAATAATAGAAAATGATAAAATATTGAACATTTGCTGTTATTTTCACATGCTTTCATCGATTGTTTATATTATAGCCTATGGTTTCTGTTTCTCTCAGTCAATAGTTACAGACATGTATGCATTCATTATTCCCCTCAACTGGCATAGACTGTTTATTATAGGCCTATTACTCTATTATACATAGCATATGAAAAAATCAAGACAGATTTTCTGCAATGTAGGCCTTTCATCCATCATTTTACAAAATGTGTCTTTTCACATCTCAGTGGCCCCACAACTTGGTATGAAAACATTTAGGAAGTTAGCCGAAGCCGAAGTGAAGTCCAAAGGCGCACTGAATTCTACTTCCTCTCTACAATTTGTTACTCTTGAGATCCCACGATGCCTTGCGGCAATGTCCAACTTCTGCGCATGCTCTATGGTTCATGTCAGTCTTCAAGACGTCACTTGCTTGCCGGCCAATCACCTTCTCTCTACGAGCAGCTCCGGTTGTGATTTAAGAGATTTACCCAATAAATCTGTCCAGAATGTCTCAGAAGTGATTTAAATGTATTTTGCGTCGTTATGAAAATACTTATGGATTAATCAAGCCCTGGATGCTGGCGTTAGATCAACTAGCTCGTATCATTCTTCAGTGGATTTCAAAGCTAAGCTCCACAACTTGATCGTGCCTCTACGCATTTCTGACATGTCCCACCTGGTCGATTTGTAAAACTGGCACGTTCTCTATTGACATAGGCTATCTTAAATGTCACTCTTCTTTGACAAACTGTTGCGCTTGAGTTGTTATAGCCTAGCAGGGCAACTCATTGAAGCTGTTTGAGTCAAAACAATTAGTTTTCTTTACTTGAATTACTTAATTCATACTTGTTTTCTGTGTGTTGTTCATGCAGTGGCCCTGAAGTAAAATCTAATAGACTAATCAAATGAAAGTGTTAATAACAAAGTTATTATTGTTTTTTTTCCGATGTGATTAATAGCCTTAGGCCTAAGTGTAATTTAATTCCAGGTCATTCATGTAAGATAAGGTAAATTAGGCCTATGTATTATGTGCTGCGTTCCTATTAAAATTGTAGGCTTATATTATTTTGTCAGTCATCAATTTTACATTATGAAAATGTTTTAGCAAAAGTCATGGACTAAAATATGTAATTTTACACACTTGTAGTCTATTGTGTAGTAATTCATTTGTAATAATATTTCTAATAATGTTTTGTATTCCACATTAAGGCCTAGCTGAGTTTGCAGGTATTTTTATGCATTCATTTTTGCCTAAACATTTTTGGGTAAGTAGTTCTGCACCACAAAAGCTATAACAATATAGGCCTGTTTAGTAAACCTATTTAGGTTACAGAAACATGGGGAATATATTGGAGACATTTTCAGGAAAGACAATTTCAATTTTACATGCAAATACACGTATTTATTATTGAGCAAAACTAACGGAAATATGTACATTTATATGCTTTATGAATTCCTGGACAGGATGACGCCAGCATCGAAGTGGTTAAGTAGGTCACATAATATTCAACAGCTGGGCAGTCCTAGTATACAGTTAAACCAATCAGAGGGTGATGTGGGAGTGGTCTTAATAATATTTTCCAACCCCTGGGCGAGGTCAGAACTAAATTTAACCAATGACAAATCGAAGAAGCAGTCAGTGGGCGCGATTGAGATGTTCTCCTGCCCTATTTTGTCATCTCTGCCTCAAATACCACAGTTTTCTACAGAAAAGAACGTCAGTGATGTGAAGGAATTTCAGGGAAACTTTATGATCCTATGGTTTTAAGCAAACAACATTTACAGGCAATTATTGACAAAAGAATAGCCTAACGTTATTTATATGTATCATATTGTATATATTTATATTGACCAATTACTTAAGATAAATAGTGATTATTCTAGAGACATAAATTCATAATCATCACTTCAGAAATAAATGTTTAAAAGTCTTCAACAAAGTGACTGTTTCAAAAGTAAAATAGCCCAAATCAATAGCCAATCAAATTTCCCTACATGCTTGAAAAAAGTATTATTGAGTCCTTAAATTGGGCGGCAGGTAGCCTAGTGGTTAGAGCTAGTAACCCAATCCCCGAGCTGTTCCCCGCTAGGCCGTCATTGTAAGTAAGAATTTGCTCTTAACTGACTTGCTTAGTTAAATAAAAGGTAAAAATACATTTAAATGGGCAAAAACGGGGGAACTCTTCATAATGACTAAAGGGGGAAATAGACAGTTGTTCACATTTAAGAAATGAATACAACTACAGGCTTTTGGGGGGGGAAGCATTTTAATACATTGGAGCATTTAGTAAACAGCAGGATTTATCAATGGCACAAAATTAAATCAATGGGATCAAAAGAGGTGATTAACAGAGTGGGCCTGTAGACACACTTGCTGTATAGGCTATGGAATATGGAATGGAAAGATGGGATCTTTTGGTGAGGAAATATCATAATATGCAGTAATAAGTATAATATTGTTCATCTATACCGAAGTGTTTTGTTTTTTCACCCTAGGTCTATACCTAGGTCGTGTATGGTCCTCCATGAAAGTGATGGCAAACCCCCATGCAAAACCCCCTGTGTTCCATAGAATATGACGTTCCAGGGATAGCAGATTCTGGCATTTAAAGCAATGTTAACGTACCTGTAGACTTCCAGGAATTTCGCTAACGCTAGTTAGAATTGGCTCTCGAAACTACCACTAACTTCTTCCATACTGCACACAGAAACATAAAATTATAAATGCCCGAATCTCGCAGTATACCTTTAACTACCAGCAGGGGGTGTGTATGAGCCATATGACCAAAAGTAATGTTTTGTTTTGTTCTATATCACTTTCATGAATCTAAGCAGGGTTGGTCCTGGTCTGTCCCTGGATTGGAGACCAGATGCTGCTGAAAGTGGTGTTGGAGGGCCAGTAGGGGGCACTGGTCTAAGGAGATCTCAATGCCCCAGAGCAGTGAATGGGGACATTGCCCTGGATAGAGTGCCTTCTTTTGGATGGGATGTTAAACAGATCTGCTGTCTCTCTGTGGTCACTAAAGAGCCCAAGGCACTTATTGTATGATTATTGGTGTTACCCCGGTGTCCTGGCTAAATTCCCAATCTGGCCCTCATGCCATCATGGCAACCATCCCCAGCTTCCAATTGGCTCATTCATCCCGCTGTAACTATTCCCCAGGTCTGTGCTGTAAAAGCGAATGTCAACTTACCTGGTAAAATAATAAGGGAAAACATCCTATGTTTATGGTTTTCCAAAAGACTATAGAACAAGTGGTCTAGTGTAGCCGACTAAACTCAACTCCACGATTTACGATAGAGTTGAGCGGTGACTACTGTGGGTAGACCGGAGATCCAATGTTACATAAAATTATGTTTATCAAAAACTACTGATTTCAGCATCCAAAGAATAGCCCGCAATTACACATAACAATGTTGTTTTTGGTGATGTCGTTTTTTATTTATTTATTATGTTTATTTTTTATTTTATTTAACTAGGAAAATCAGTTTAAAACAAATTCTTATTTAGATGGACGGCCAAACCCTCCCCTAACCCGGACGACGCTGGACCAATTGTGCGCTGCCGTATGGGACTTCAGATCACGGCCGGTTGTGATACAAATCGGGATCGAACACGGGTCTGTAGTGACGCCTCTAACACTGCAATGCAGTGCCTTAGAACGCTGTGCCATTCGGTCCCTATGTTTAGCTCACATAATATAATATACAAGTATGCGCTAATGTGTCTAATAGAATAAATGTGGCAGAAACGAATGTAGACATTGTTGGGGGTGGGGGGCAAGATGGAGGCACTGCGGTTTCAACATGACGCCCCCTGTCAGTCATCTAGTGTATATATAAATCATTGGTGGTTACTAGGGATGACCCTGTTGTCAGGGCTGGGCTAGACTGACCAAGCAAGAGAGGATGGCACTAGGCAGTGTGGTACTTTCAAACCAAACTTTTGACTATTCTACTTGCAGTAGTTAGGCCTACTATTACCCTGTCTCTACCTTTAAAGAGGAACTTGTCATGCACTTATTCAAGATTTTATACAGGCCTAGCGAATTTTGACAGACAAAAGATTGTCAACAGAGACTATAGAACAAGTGGAAGCCTTATGTTCCACATAGGTATGAAGAGGATTAAGTCATTGTCGTTCATAACTAAGACTTTATTGAAGCATGTTTGAATGGATTGCATAAGTTGACTACCCAAGATCAACAGGACCTGTTGGTTAGGGCTGGGAATTGCCAGGGTCCTCACAATACAATGTTATAACGATACTTTGGTGCCAATAGGATATGTATTGTGATTCTCACGATTCTATATGTATTGCGATTCGATACTGTGAGTTTATTGCAATTCGATGTTCACAACATAATGCTCACCATATGTCTACTGCAGAGGGACAAGAGAGAGCCATGAGAAAACGAGTTTTGATCAGTATTGGTGAGCATTAGTATTGGAACTAAAAGGACCCCCCTTTTTTTATTTTTTAAATAGAGAACAAGCTATGAAGGAAAAATACTGGAGATTTGGTGCAGGTATAGCCAACCATCGCAAAAATAATATTGCAATATTGTCAATACATTATAATTTGATATAGTCAAAAATAATATCACAATATGTAACGATCTATTTTCCCCCCATCACTACTGTTGGTACATGGATGGGAACACACTGTCCTGTACATATTGTGTAATGTTGAGTTTAAAAGGCCTAAAGGTATTTTGATATCTTGTAGTTGGGTGGCTTCTAACTTCTCCATTCATTCAAAAATGGTTTATTCATTGATATGGTAGGTCTGGTCTACTGGACTCGAAGTAGGTCAGTGGGCCAAACTTCTTTTTTTAAGTCACCAGAAGTACCGTCCCGGTCCCGCCCCTGACAACAAGGTTCCGTTTTAAAATAATGGTAGTGTTCTTGTGACGAATTAACTGAAACAGTCTAAGATTGAATACAATATGTTTTAAGCACCATTTCTAAGTATAAATGTATGTACATACGGCTGTGTGTCTTGTTTGTAGCGGAAATCCAATGAATGGGGTGACATTTTGCATCCAACAAACAGCCGGTGGGACGCTACGATTGGCTCCCTCCATAACATAATACCTTTTCAACCAATCGGACCCTGTTGCGATGGAAGCTTTGGGCCTATTTTATGTGAATTATGCAAATCCCTCCCCAAGTCTCCTTGCAGCTGATAGGGAGTGAAAGAACAGGTTCGGGATATTTACTTTGTATTATAATTCGTTTCTAACACGGGATATTCCCATAGATCATAGTTTTATTTAGGTTTAAATGATTTATTGTATGCGATTGTGGTACAGTTCTTCGTTTGAGGACATGTCTCTGTCAGGAAGTTATCAGAAACAGGTAGTGCAGTAGCTAGCTATCTAAAGCTTTCGCCGGCCGCGTACAGTCAGGCGGACCTCTTTGTCTGACTGGGAAAGCGTGGTCTTTTGTTTGGCATTTTCTTTGTTTAGTCGTCTAAAGTGAACTCTGGGACCAGCGTTTCTCCACGGACGTTTTTCCAAAAGTGTGAAAAAGATGCAAAACGTGAAGAAATACTTCACAGAAGGACTGATCCAATTTACGATCTTACTCAGTTTGATCGGAGTTCGCGTGGATGTCGACAGTTACTTGAACGGCCCCTACTCACCGCTAGAGATTAACGACGGTCCTAGCTCAGCCTACATCCAGACACCGTTTCACAGTTTAAGGGACAATTGGGACGGGTACAGCGTGCACCCCAAATGTCCCGAGTTGGATTATTTCTTCGCCTGCCGTCGGCTCCTGGATGAGGTGAGGGCGCTTGGGTCGCCCATCCGGTTCCCTACGCAGTTGAGCGCGTGGCTCGTACACCAAGTACCTGACAGCTCGGAGCTCCGAGAGCCACCAAACAGCACGAGTGACAGTAATGTTAGCGCGGGGCTGTTGTCAGAGAGTACCGGAGAAGAGGCCAACGACACTGAACTTCTCGCCGTCGACGAAAGCCATACTGCCGCCCAGCTAAGTGAGCCGGGGCCTTATCCCAGCACTGGAGCCTGCGAGATACCCAATGAGGCGAGTGCTGCAGCGAGATGGCATTAGCTAATTTTGCTAAAAGCTACCTAATGTGAAGTTATTGTGACGAAATGCTAACCCCCAGGCCTTTAACTACTCAACAAGTATAGCAAACTGACGGTGGGACTGAGAAGTGTATTCTGATAGGCCTATACTATTTGGCTAACTCATGGGTTCCCAAACTGTTTCAATCGGGCCCCCCTTCCAGCACTGGGGAACATCCAGCGCCCCGCGGGTGCGCACGCGCCACCTTTATTTCTAGGGGCACAAGCAGTGTTCATGAAACTGTTCACTACCCTCATCTTGGTAGAGAGAATTTTTGCATTTTTAAAACTTATTTCCTGCAATTCTTTACGTTTTGCTATGTCTAATGTTAGTCGTGATATTTGAGTGACTAAAGAATTACAACAGTATTTGGTCTGGAATGCAGCAGCCCAGCAATCTTCTCCTAAGAAGAATGTCTTAAACATTGCAACAATGCCCCTTATATTGTAGCTTTATAGGAGGAACGGCTTAGGCATCTGCTTTCTGCTACAATGAACCAATTGTGACCATTAAATGACTGAGGCTTCACTTAACTGTTACTGCACTGCTGTTAACCACAACGTTATCAATCTGACAACGGTGGTTGGGGTAGTTCAACAGGTTGATGCATGAACTTGTTTCAACTGTGTCTAGAGCCACAATATGATTTAGACCCAGGAATGTGTATGAGCAGGTGTGTGTGAGTGTAGCCTATATAAATGGGGTGTTACACAATACAAGTCTCCCAAAAGCAGCAAGTGAATTCTTGGTCGATAAGATAACACAGCCTTCACCATTAGACACTCCTGAACTATAAGGAGCCTTTGCCCCACAAAAACTCACCCAAGGACCAAAGGAGAATAGTATTAAATTCCCCCCACTTAACAGGGTTTCCAAAATTCCATTACGGTCACAGCCCTACAAACACACAGCTGAAACCTACAACATTAGGCTAATGGTAAGTAGTAAATTAAACTTCTGGGATTGACACACCTACAAAGTCCCAGACAAGTGCAATTTTGAAATTGGGTAGAGCATTATCAGCTCCTCTTGTCATGTTAGGTCATTGCATACTTTAGAGAAGTATTTATAAGTTGTCAGAAATGTCCAGATCAACTAGCCCATGTAAGTTAACGGTTTTTTTCCGGGTTTTTCAGACTCCCTCAACCTTGAATAGGCCTGTAACAGTTGGTTTAATCACAATGGCTGACACTGCTTACAAAGCTGTCTTTGTCCCATTCTCTCCTTCTCCCCATCTTTTACCCCTTTTCTCTGGACTGCCTCATTATCTTCACACATTTTTCTTTCTCTCTGCCTATCAATAGCTAGTTTTGCATTCAATTGGTGACATATTTTCACTCCAAAATTCTAGAATCCACATAAATAAAATATTCTACTTTTCCCACCAGTGGTGTGTTGCCACCAAATTGACTTGTGGATAAAAATCAGTGGGTGATGAAGTAGTGCACAAAATGTACTTTTTTTTGTTGCTTAAGTGTCCATCGCATTTTCAACCCCAGTAGTAGTTTTGTCACAAACTGTTGCGTTAAATACTCGGGTCTTAGCACGTGCGCTCTAGCCAACAGCTCACAGATAGTGTGGGTAGGCTAGTCTACATGATGAGATTATGGGTAAGGCAGTCAAACATCGATCGTCATGTCACCAGAATAAGACCCCTGCTATGTTTTGGAAAGGAACATCAAGATCGCTGTGCACTTTCACCGCCCTGTGAAGTTCAGAATTTATTTCATCTGGAACTTAATAAACTGCGTGTTTTCCCGAGTCCTAGTGGGAGGAACACAACGGATCATCGCATGACTCCAAGTTTACTTCAATATGATGTTTATTATACTGAACAAAAATATGAATTCAACATGCAACTATTTCTAAGGTTTTACTGAGTTACAGTTAATTGATTTCCTTCTGTCACCTGAAATGCATTTATTAGGCACTAATCTATGGATTTCACAAGACTGGGCAGGGGAGCAGCAATGGGTGGGCCTGCAGGGGCATAGTCAATTGGGTGACAGGCCCAGCCAATCACAAAAGGGCTTTATTACAGACATAAATACTCCTCAGTTTCATCAGCTGTCTGGGTGGCTGGTCTCAGACCATCCCGCAGATGAAGATGCCGGATGTGGAGGTTCTCGGCTGGCGTGGTTATACGTGGTCTTCGGTTTTGAGGCCGGTTGGACATACTGCCAAATTCTCTAAAACGACACTGGAGGCAGCTTATGGTAGAGAAATAAGCATTACTTCTCTGGCAACAGCTCTGTTGGACATTCCTTCAGTCAGCAAGCCAATTGCACGCTCCCTTAACTTTAGACATTTGTGGCATTGTGTGACAAAACTGCACGTGTGGCCTTTTTCCCCCAGCACAAGGTGCACCTGTGTAATGATTATGCTGTTTAATCAGCTTCTTGATATGCCACACCTGTCAGGTGGATTATCTTGGCAAAGGAGAAATGCTCACTAACAGGGATGTAAACAAATTTGTGCCCAAAATTTGAGAGAAATAAGCTTTTTGTGCATATGGAAAATTTCTGGGATATTTTATTTTCACTCCAGAAACATGGGACCAACACTTTACATGTTGCATTTTATACTTGATCAATATTTCTCTGCATAAAGGCGTTTCCACCTCCATTTCTTCCCCAATTTTAGACACAAATATCCCACCATGTCGAACAAAAAAATGATCTGTCTGCATTTATAAAATTGTACCGACACTTCCTGTTTCCATCATAGCTGTCGTAATTGTTTTTGTATACGGTATGGAAACATGATCCGTACCTAAATGTATTCTGGTCCACCCTTCTTTCTATCTGTCTTTCCTGTTATCAGGAGGTTGAGGAACTGAAGGGGCGAATCCAAGAGTATGGTGATGAAGGCAGAGAGGAACCTGTTTCTCTGACCCAGCTGGCTCTCAGTTCCACACTAGAACATGAGGTACATACAGCGATGACATAGAACAAGTCATTCTTTTTTTTATTCTGTCTTGGAATAGGCTAGCTAGCTAGATTAAACGTTCAGCTCTGTAGGCGTGCCTTTGTTTAACATACCTTTTGCTCAGTGTTTGATGGCCCTCATGTTTTGTGTGTTTGTAATAGGCGCTGTGCTTGCCTTGCCATGTTTTTCATCACAGATTTTCCACAGTGTGTGACGATTTGACTGTGTGTTGTTGATTCCAGGGTTTGTTAAGTAGCGGAGCCCCTCTCTCCAGCCCTGAGGACCACCATCCCCCTGACATCGACCAGCACTGGAGCCAATTCCTGTCCCTGCCCATCTATGAATTTGACGTAAGTGGTATCCCTTGATAATGATGTCTTGGTACTATTTGTGAAAAGAGAAGGCGATTTGAAAATGTCAGTTATCGAATATTGGTTTCGAACTCCAAGGGTTTTATGATTTACCTGTGAGCTACTGTGATTTACCTGTGAGCTACTGTGATTTACCTGTGAGCTACTGTGATTTACCTGTGAGCTACTGTGTATGTCAGGGTGTGTCTATGTCCGTGCCTTTTATAATGTGTGTGTGTGTGTGTGTGTGTGTGGTTCCTCAGCAGCTGTCTGACCTCGACACCGACATCTCCAGCGCCATCAGCCAGGATGTCAGTCTCCGTGATGCCATGGTAACAGGCTCCGTCTACGACATGATCCCCCCAAGGGGTGGAGTCAGGACCCTGGTGGCACGGCAACCAAGAGGGCCCCTCTTCCGACTCGAGTCCACAAACTCCTCCAACTCGTCGCCTGGTATGACGACAGGGCTGGCAGCACTACCGAACGCTGCGGTGGTCAACGGAACACGAAATGGGTCATCGTCCCATGGTGCACTGGAAGGCTGTTTGGATGAGGCAGTGTTTGACCAGATAAACCTCCTGGGGCTGGGTGGCTGCTTGGAAACCATGGACGCACAGCTGCTGGGGATTCTACAGGGCATCGACCCTCGTGTCCTGGAGGACCTCGACTCAGACTCCGGCCTTTCTCTGGAGAGCAGCTCTCGAGGCCCAGACTCCCCAAGTGAGTTGGAAGACTTGTGGGGCTGCTTTAGGGAGGTGCAATGTTCAGTGTTTCCCCTGTACTGCTGCTAAATTGTTGCCGCCACACCAAAAAAATAAAAAATACTTAAATGACTAAACCCAGACAAAGTATATAGAAAAGATAATTGACCTAGATATTTCTAAATAATATAATCCTTGAACTAGAAATAAGTCAAATTAAAGCTACACTGTAGGGGAGAATTGAAAATTCAAAAATCAATGAATTTAGGAGTTTTTTTTTGCCATGGCTGGATTACTGACTGGCCACACAGGGTACATCCCAGGGGCCCTGATCGGGGTCCCCATTGGTTTTGTTATGTTTGAGCATAAGAACACAGAAATAGCCATGGCAAGTGATGTAGAATTGTAGGAAATTATCATTCAAACTGCAAAATTCTTAAAGTTCCATGGAAATAAATTATAGAATTGCAGGAAATTAGCTGAAAAACAGCACACTTCTCTCTTCCACCAATTCCTGACTGATTTAAGCCACACCCACAAACCCTCCCTTCCAGGACAGTTGCAACCACTGCTTAAAAAGAATAGGGTTAACACTGGTGGAGATAGTAATGCATTGCGGAGAGGGGACATGATGATCCTCTGTTGTGCTATATACAGTGCCTAAGGAAAGGATTCAGACCCTTTACATTTTGTTACGTTACAGCCTTATTCTAAAATGGATACCACTTTTTTTCCCCCTCATCAATCTACACACAATACGCCATAATGACAAAGCAAAAACAGGTTTAGACATTTTTTCAAATGTATTTAAAAAAAAACAGAACAAAAAAAACAGATCACAGTTATATAAGTATTCAGACCCTTTACACTCAGTATTTGTTGGAAGCGCCTTTGGCAGCGATTACAGCCTCGAGTCTTCTTGGGTATGACACTACAAGCTTGGCACACCTGTATTTGGGGAGTTGATTTGGGGAGTTTCTTCCATTCTTCTCTGCAGATCCTCTCAAGCTCTGTCAGGTTGGATGGGGAGCGTCGCTGCACAGCTATTGTCAGAGATGTTCGATCGGGTTCAAGTTCGGGCTCTAGCTGGGCCACTCAAGGACATTGAGACTTGTCCCAAAGCCACTCCTGCGTTGTCTTGGCTGTGTGCTTAGGATCGTTGTCCTGTTGGAAGGTGAACTTTTTCCTGAGCGCTCTGAAGCAGGTTTCCATGAAGGATCTCTCTGTACTCTCTCTGTGCTCCGTCCATCTTTGCCTCGATCCTGGCTAGTCTCCCAGTCCCTGACGCTGAAAAACATCTCCACAGCATGATGCTACCACCACCATGCTTCACCATAGGGATGGTGCCAGGTTTCTTCCAGACGTAATGCTTGGCATTCAGGCCAAAGAGTTCAATCTTGGTTTCATCAGACCAGAGAGTCTTGTTTCTCATGGTCTGAGAGTGTTTAGGTGCCTATTGGCAAACTCTAAGCGGGCTGTCATGTGCCTTTTACTGAGGAGTGGCTTCCGTCTGGCCACTTTACCATAAAGGCCTGATTGGTGGAGTGTTGCAGAGATGGTTGTCCTTCTGGAAGGTTATCCCATCTCCACAGAGGAACTCTGGTGCTCTGTCAGAGTGACCATCAGGTTCTTGGCCACCTCCCTGACCAAGGCCCTTCTCCCCTGATTTCTCAGTTCTAGGAAGAGTCTTGGTGGCTCCAAACTTCTTCCCTTTAAGAATGATGGAGGCCACTGTGATCTTGGGGACCTTCACTGCTGCAGAAATTGTTTGGTACCATTCCCCAGATCTGTGCCTCGGCACAATCCTGTCTCAGAGCTCTACGGACAATTCCTTCGACCTCATGGCTTGGTTTTTGCTCTGACATGCACTGTCAACTGAGGGACCTTATATAGACAAGTGTGTGCCTTTCCAAATCATGTCCAATTAATTGAATTTACCACAGGTGGAGTCCAATCAAGTTGTAGAAACATCTCAAAGATGATCAATGGAAACAGGATACATCTGAGCTCAATTTCCAGGGCTTCAGGCAGAAGTCTTCACGGTTTTTGATGTATTTCAGAACTGCAGTTTCCTCTGCTTGGAGCAACAGTGAAGTGGGCAGGGCAGTACGGATTTCTTCCCTTACATCTGCAAGCAGTGTCTGAACATCAGTCAGGATGGCATAGTCTCCCTCAATCCATGCAATGGCTACTGCTATAGGTTTCAGGAGTTTCGGGCTGCTTACCACTCTCTCCCAAAATGCATCATCCAGGAGGATCCTCTTGATGGGGCTGTCCATATCGGCAGACTGTGATATGGCCATTTCTTGGAGAGACTCCTTCCCCTCCAAGAGACTGTCAAACATGATGATAACACCACCCCAACGGGTGTTGCTGGGCAGCTTCAATGTGGTGCTCATATTCTTCTCACTTTGCTTGGTGAGGTAGATTGCTGCTATAACTTGATGACCCTTCACATACCTAACCATATCCTTGGCTCTCTTGTAGAGTGTATCCATTGTTTTTAGTGCCATGATGTCCTTGAGGAGCAGATTCAATGCATGAGCAGCACAGCCAATGGGTGTGATGTGAAGGTAGGACTCCTCCACTTTAGACCAAGCAGCCTTCATGTTCACCAGTGCAAATACCTTCTGTGGTGCCTTCAGTACATCTGCAATGTAGAGACCGGTGTGTCTGTTGTCCCTTGTGTCTGCTCTTGTAGAATCCTGGTTGAGGGGTGGAGATGATGTAGTTCATTATTTTGCTTTCTCTTTGCTTTCTCTGATTTGCTTGACCTTCACTTGAACTCTGCATCCAACAAATGAGTAGATAAAGCATGTCTGGTTGGAGTGGTGTATCCTGGGCGAAGAACATTCAGAAATCTCTTCCAATACACATTGCCTGTGAGCATCAGAGGTGAACCAGTTGCATACACAGCTCGAGCAAGCCATTCTTCAGCATTTCTCCCACTACATTCCTCCATTGAGTAAAAAATAACTTCTGATTCCAGGAAGACCATGAGCTGTTGCTATCGATAAGGTGTCTGATTCATCATTTTCACCTCTAATGGAAGTAGAGGGACTTTTGTCAGAGGTTGCTTGTTGTGAGAGTTTAGGGAACTTCATGCACTTGGCCAGATGATTCTGCAGCTCTGTTGCATTCTTCACATATGATTTGGCACAGTATTTGCAAATGTACACAGCTTTTCCTTCTACATTAGCTGCAGTGAAATGTCTCCACACATCAGATAGTGCCCGTGGCATTTTCCTGTAAAGATTAGAAACAAATGAGTAAATATAAGTACAGATAAATAGTTAAGCAGTTAGATTAAACAACTCCTTTGTGAGATAAATGTTTTTAAATGAAACGTGTATGGAAACAGTTGAATTAACAGTTAGCAGGCTCATGCAAGCTAAAACCCACATGGTAGCAAAAACTAACTAGCAGAAATTGTTAACAAGTTCTAAATTATTTAAACACTTTGATGCAGTCTACTATTTACTAGTTAACAAAAAATCATGTATGTCATATAAAATATATTCACCCTAACCAGTATTGTAATCAAAACTTACCAGAAAGCATGTAGTCCTGGGCTCAGACAGCGTTGTAGTGTGGGCTCAATAGCATCTCATTAGTGTGCAAGATCTTGAGAATCAGCTGCACATGTGATGGAAGAATGCACTGTGCATGCAGAGGGTTGCAATTCCATTGAATTGGGGATAGTTTAACCAAAATATGCCACAAGACCTAGAATTGCCTTTGTGTATCCCACAAAAAAGTTTCACTGTTGTAAGCTAACTTTTTTTTAAATGAATTTAAGCAAAATTCTCTTCCAGAATTTTCCATGGAAAGTTAAGCCAATGTACTGGAAAATTTCCAACGCTTTGCAACCCTAGGTCTGAATACTTAAGTAAATTAGGTATTTGTGTGTTATTTTTTTATTCATTTGCACAAATTTCTTAACCTGTTTTCATTTTGTCATTATGGGATATTGTGTGTAGATTGCTGAGGATTTCCATTTTAAAAGAAAGCTGTAACATAACAATGTGGAAAAAAGTCAAGAGGTCTGAATACTTTCCGAAGGCACTGTATATCACATATCTGCAACATTCTAAACATTGTAAATTAGTTTACATATTCGTATGTACACTTGACTCCCCAGGTGCGTCTGAGGTGTCATCATCGTCTTCCAGTTCGTTTTTTGAGGACGAGGGTGGAGCTACGGGCTACAGCAGTGAGGTGGACTCCCTCCCCTCCAAGAGCATCGCCAACTATGACACATGGTCGCCTGTGGATTTCAGCGAGAGTGTGTGGCACGACCACAGCTACTCCTCCGCAGCCTTCTCCCAACCGTCAGCCACCACGTTCCCCCACAAAGCCATCAAAGAGGAGCCTTTCAGCGACGAAGACGGGGAAGATGACGAAGACCGGGAGCTTAGCCGCGACGAACTCCGCACCCGGGCCCTGCATGTCCCGTTCTCTGCGGCGGAAATCGTCAGCATGCCTGTGGAGGAGTTCCTGGAGGTCTTGGAGGGGCGTGGCCTCTCGCCCGCCCAGGTTGCCTTCCTGAGGGACATCCGGCGGCGAGGGAAGAACAAGCTGGCGGCGCAGAACTGCCGCAAGCGCAAGCTGGATGCCATCACGGGGCTCCAGGAGGAGGTGGAGAGGCTGCAGGCCCAGAGGAGCAGGTTGCTCAGGGAGAGGCAGCACACGGCCAAGGCTCTTGGTGCCGCGGGCCAGCGCATGGAGCACCTCTCCAGGGACATCTTCTCCAGGCTGAGGGACGGCTCAGGACGACCCCTGACCCCAGAGAGATACACCTTGCAGTGCGAGGCCAACGGGAGGGTCGTGGTGCAGCATATCAGGCGGCCTAGTGTTGCCACGACGTCAGCTGGAGGTAAACCGGACAAAAGGAAGAAGGAGAAGAAGCCTTGATGCAGCAAGGGCTGCTGGCGCTTGATACTTTAAGGGGTGTTATTGGTTTTTTTCTGAACTTACAGGCCAGATTCTGGTCTTGTGACTGTTTCCGGATCTTTCTCTTCCTCCTTGTCTGGACTCTCCGACCTTGGGAGCCTAAAAGGGCAGATACTTATGTTTAAATAAATACACCCAAAAACGTACATGTAAATACAAATATTACAGAATGGAGATTTTCTTTTCTAGAAAAAGAAACGTACCTCAAACACTGGACTCTTAACGTTTTCCTCACTATGTAAAGGAAAGGGTTGTATTATCATTAAAGCATTTCTTACAAGGAGGATATATTGTTGTCCTGAGGATGTCAGGCTGCAGTATCATTTGTATAGTTCCTACAAAAATAAATTGTAGGCCAGTTAAAATGAAAAACAAAATGCCAATTCTATATCTTAAAGGGACACTTTGGGATTTTGGCAATGAGGCCATATATCTATCTGAGAAAATAAAATACATCTACTTCTCCATAGTCAGACCAGCTCGTGGATACCATGTGTATATCTGTGTCCTGTATGAAGGAAGTTCGCATTGGCTTGTGAAACTATCTCTAACTAGTGTTAGCTCAATGACTGGAAGTCTATACTAACAGATACCCATAGACTCGTTAGCAATTACGCTAGCGCTAGTTAGCGGCTAGCGCTAGTTAGCGGCTAACTTCAGACTGCACGTAAAGACATAGAAATGGTATCCCCGAGTTCATCTGACTCTGGGGAAGTAGATAAAAGGCTTCATTGCCAAAATCCTGAAGTACCCCTTAAACTCCAGAACTAAGGTCTATGAGGGAACATAGGTCAGAATTTTAGAAATCTTTATCAATAGATACTAAGTTGAAGTTAAAGTTGAAATGTTTCAAAACTCAATCTAACTGGCGATATGTTAGACATGTCATTTGAAAGGCCTTAATTTAATTTTGAATCATGTTTTGGTAGTTGTGTATTGGTGATCCACAGATGTACATGGCTATTGCTTTATGTATGATCAATTTTTGTATGTTTAAAAAAAAAATAGAAAAAAAATCTAAATAATGTTTGTTTTTTTTAAGCACTATGCTTTTCTCTGATATGAAGCAGGGCTTTGACTTCATTCTACCTCAACTACAGCAGATCTATATGGAGGGTTTGGGCAGATTGTAGAAGCGATCTTTTTTTTTTATTGCATGGGGAGAGGGTTGGTTGAGGTACACAAGTGCACCTAAGCCACTGCAAATGCTTCACTGTAGTAGGTCAATGTTGATGATAAAACTGATGTAACCCTCATCCACTTAGTGAAGCAATGCATTCACCTGCTTTTGTGTTCAGAAGTATAGTATGTATGTATGTATGTATGTATGTATGTATGTATGTTTATATTATTTGAGAATTACTTCGAGATTGAAGAAGTGTAGTGGAAGATAAAACAGGAAAAAACACTACAGAGTTCTACAAGAAACAGAGGTAGGCTATAGTACCTACTTCAAGCAATTGAAAGCACCTATTCAGTTGTCCTTTTATTTAGATAAATATTGAAAATGTTCTTTATACCTCAGAAGTTAGTTTTGCCTTGGACAAAACCAATCAGATTCCAAGATACACTGAACAGTTATTTTTCATTTTCTATTTATTTTTTTCTTAGTCACTTCTATTTTTTTTTTTTTTTTTGCTGTGTGTGGGAGTAAATGAGGCTGAATGAATTTTTACAAATCCTTAATTTGTTTGACCATAAAATATACACTATATATACAAGAGTATGTGGACACCCCTTCAAATGAGTGTGTTTGGCTATTTCAGCTGTACCTGTTGCTGACAGGTGGATAAAAATTGAGCACACAGCCATGCAATCTCCATAGCCAAACATTGATAGTAGAATGGCCTTACTAAAGAGCTCTGTGAATTTTAACATGGCACTGTCCTAGGATGTCACCTTTCTGCCCTGCTAGAACTGCCCTGGTCAACTGTAAGTGCTGTTATTGGGAAGTGGAAACGTCTAGAAGCAACAACGGCTCAGCCGGGAAGTGGTAGGCCACACAAGCTCACAGAACAGGACCGGTGAATCGTGTAAAAACGGCACCCAAGCCTAAAATCACCATGAGCAATGCCAAAAGTTGGCTGGAGTGGTGTAAAGCTTGCTGCCATTGGAGCAATGGAAACACGTTCTCTGGAGTGATGAATCGTGCGTCACCATCTGGCAGTCCAATGGACCAATCTGGTTTTGGTGGATGCCAGTCGAACGCAACCTTCCCAAATGCATAGTGCCAACTGTAAAGTTTGGTGGAGGAGGAGTAATAATTCTACACGATTCTGTGCTTCCAACTTTGTGGCAACAGTTTGGGGAAGGCCCTTTCCTATTTCAGCATGACAATGCCCTCGTGCACAAAGCGAGTTCCATACAGAAATGGTTTGTTGAGATTGGTGTGGAAGAACTTGACTAGCCTGCGCAGAGCCCTGATCGCAACACCTTTGGGATGAATTGGAATGCCGACTGCGAGCCAGGCCTAATCGCTCAACATCATTTCCCGACCTCACTAATGCTCTTGTGGCTGAATGGAAGCAAGTCCCTGCAGCAATGTTCCAACGGCTAGTGGAAAGCCTTCCCAGAAGAGTAGAGGCTGTTAAAGCAGCCGGGGGGGACCAAAGCCATATTCATGCCCATGGTGTTGGAATGAGATGTTCAACGAGCAGGTATATATATATATATATACACACACTCCACCGGTGAAAAGTTTTAGAACAGGGTTTTACTTTTTTTTTACTCTTTTCTACATTGTAGAATAATAGTGAAGACAAACTATGAAATAAAACATATGGAATCATGTAGTAACCAAAAGTGTTAAAGAAATAAAAATATATTTTATATTTGAGATTCTTCAAATAGCCACCCTTTGACTTGATGACAGCTTTGTACACTCTTGGTATTCTCTCAACCAGCTTTGAGGTATGCCTCATTTGTGGAATTTATTTCCTTCTTAATGCGTTTGAGCCAATCAATTCTATTGTGACAAGCTAGGCGGGGTATACAGAAGATGGCCCTATTTGGGAAAAGATCAAGTCCATATTATGGCAAGAACAGCTCAAATACGCAAAGAGAAATGACAGTCCATTACTTTAAGACATGAAGGTCAGTCAATAAGTAACATTTCAAGAACCATCAAGCACTATAGTTAAACTGGCACTCATGAGGACCGCCACATGAATGGAAGACCCCGAGTTTAACTCTGCTGCAGAGGATAAGTTCATTAGAGATACCAGCCTCAGAAATTGCAGCCCATATAAATGCTTCACAGAGTTAAAGTAACAGACACATCTCAACATCAACTGTTCAGAGGAGACTGTGTGAATCAGGCCTTCATGGTCAAATTGCTGCAAAGAAACCATTACTAAATGGCACCAATAAGAAGAAGAGACTTGCTTGGGCCAAGAAACACCAGCAATGGACATTAGACCATTGGAAATTTCTAATTTGGAGTGTGTGTGAATGGATGATCTCCGCATGTTTATTTCCCACCGTAAAGCATGGAGGAGGAGGAGGTGTGATGGTGTGGGGGTGCTTTGCTGGTGACAGTCAGTGTTTTATTTAGACTTTAAGGCACATTTAACCAGCATGGCTACCACAGCATTCTTCAGCGATACGCCATCCCATCTGGTTTGGGCATAGTAAGACTCATTTGTTTTTCAACAGGACAATGACCCAACACACCACCAGGCTTTGTAAGGGCTATTTTACCAAGAAGGAGAGTGATGGAGTGCTGCATCAGATGACCTGGCCTCCAAAATCCCCCCGACCTCAACCAAATTGAGATAGTTTGGGATGAGTCAAGAGTGAAGGAAAAGAAGCCAACAAGTGCTCAGCATATATGTGGGAAATCCAAGACTGTTGGAAAAGCATTCCAGGTGAAGCTGGTTGAGAGAATGCCAAGAGTGTGCAAAGCTGTTATCAAGGCAAAGGGTGGCTATTTGAAGAATCTGAATTTGTTTAACACTTTTTTGGTTACTACATGATTCCATAGGTGTTATTTCATAGTTTGTCTTCTCTATTATTCTACAATGTAGAAAATAGTAAAAATAAAGAAAACCCTTGAATGAGTAGATGTTCAACATTTTTTGACCGTGTGTGTGTATATAAAAATATATAAACTCAGCAAAAAAAGAAACGTCCTCACTGTCAACTGCGTTTTATTTTCAGCAAACTTAACGTGTAAATATTTGTATGAGCATAATAAGATTCAACAACAGACATAAACTGAACAAGTTCCACAGACATGTAACTAACCAAAATTGAATGTGTCCCTGATCAAAGTGGGGGTCAAAATCAAAAGTAACAGTCAGTATCTGGTGTGGCCACCAGCTGCATTAAATACTGCAGTGCGTCTCATGGACTGCACCAGATTTGCCAGTTCTTGCTGGGAGATGTTACCTCCCTCTTCCACCAAGGCATCTGCAAGTTCCCAGACATTTCTGGGGGGAATGGGCCTACCCTCACCCTCTAATCCAACAGGTCCCAGATGTTCTCAATGGGATTGAGGTCCGGGTTCTTTGCTGGCCATGGCAGAACACTGACATTCCTGTCTTGCAGGAAATCACGCACAGAACGAGCAGTATGGCTGTTGGCATTGTCATGCTGGAGGGTCATGTCAGGATGAACCTGCAGGAAGGGTACCACATGAGGGAGGAGGATGACTTCCCTGTAACGCACAGCGTTGAGATTGCCTGTAATGACAACAAGCTCAGTCCGATGATGCTGTGACACACCGCCCCAGACCATGACAGACCCTCCACCTCCAAATGAATCCCGCTCCAGAGTACAGACCTCGGTGTAAGGCTCATTCCTTCTACGATAAATACGAATCCGACCATCACCCCTGGTGAGACAAAACCACGACTCGTCAGTGAAGAGCACTTTTTGCCAGTCCTGTCTGGTCCAGCAACGGTGGGTTTGTGCCCATAGGCGACGTTGTTGCCGGTGTACCTGTACCTGTCACGCAGGTGTGATGTTCAGATGTACCGATCCTGTGCAGGTGTTGTTACACGTGGTCTGCCACTGCGAGGACGATCAGCTGTCCGTCCTGTCTCCCTGTAGCGCTGTCTTAGGCGTCTCACAGTACGGACATTGCAATTTATTTCCCTGGCCACATCTGCAGTCCTCATGCCTTCTTGCAGCATGCCTAAGGCACGTTCACGCAGATGAGCAGGGACCCTGGGCATCTTTCTTTTGGTGTTTTTCAGAGTCAGTAGAAAGGCCTTTTTGGTGTCCTAAGTTTTCATAACTGTGACCTTAATTGCCTACCGTCTGTAAGCTTTTAGTGTCTTAACAACCGTTCCACAGGTGCATGTTCATTAATTGTTTATGGTTCATTGAACAAGCATGGGAAACCCTTTACAATGAAGATCTGTGAAGTTATTTGGATTTTTCCAAATTTTCTTTAGTTTAGTTGTTGCTCAACTGGGATTGATTGTGTTAAAGCTGTATGGGGAAGGATATGAAACTGATGCGACTTAAATTACATTTTTCTAAGAGCACTAATGATGTTCTTGGTGACATGATTCTTTCCTAAGAAAATAAATCAAATGAAAAAAAGAATGAAGTTGCCTGCGTTTGGTCTCTGGTAGGTCTTTAGGTTGAACACTTCTATGTGGAATCCTGTCTACTGTACGTTTATCCCACCTCTCAAGAATAACCTGGAATCCACACTGAATATCCACACCGGCTTCTCTACTGGAGCAGGTCCATATTAAAATCGGTAGAATTAAACTGCGTGATAAGAGAAACTGAGTGATAGGAGTTTGTTGTAAAAACAGAATGACAAATCAAATGACATTTTCTTCATATCTGTTAGAAGAACTATGACTTCAAGGTTTTGCTTAGTAATTGAGATACATTCTGAAACCTTAGCCAACACATCACTATTTAGGTATAAGACATGATCAGGAGAACCACAACCTTGCAATGAAATATCCGCTGTAAGGGAACATTTGTTTTAGCATCCTTCGGTGCGGCTGCGACTTATATGATAAAAACAAACAATGTAGTAATTCATAGATTATTTGCTTTACGATAAGGTAAGACAGTTACATTGTTCAAATCTCATTGTTTCTCTAGGGATGCATGACCCCGGACCCCCATTAGGGCTTCCAAAACGAATCACTGTATGGTTTGGGTCTGCCCACGCTCCAAGGGCATGCTGCAATGCATTGTCCGGTCTGCAGGGAGGGACATCAGCTGCCATCCACCGAGGTCCTGCACAACTCCAGAGCAAGGAAGTATGCAGAAAAAATAATTGCCAAACCCTACCCCAATCACTCCCTTTTACAAAAACTAACCTGTGGCAGGCGGTTCAGGTAAATCATAGTCAAAACCATCCACCAACTGAACATTTTCTTTCCCTGTGCTGTGGCCCTCACCTAGCAGCCATCTAGCCAATAGAGACTAAAGGACCATGCACTCTATGCTGCACACCACATCAAGACATCTGAACTGCACAAAAAAAACATTGCACTATCCTGCATTTGCACTCTGATCATCTCTCAGCATTTAGTTATACACTGAATATACCAAACATTAGGAACACCTTCCTAATATTGAGTTGCACCCCCTCCTTTTGCCCTCAGAACAGCCTCAATTCGTCGGGGCATGGACTCCGACGTTCCACAGGGATGCTGGCCCATGTTGACTCCAATGCTTCCCACAGTTGTGTCAAGTTGGCTGGATGTCCTTTAGGTGGTGGACCATTCTTGATACCAGTGGCAGTCGGTGACGTTTCAGATAAAAACAATTATGAACATGGCCTTATTTTTATTACAGCATGTTGGATGACTGTCATTTATATTCCATTCACTCAGCTGGGGTTGCTACAACCTGTCCTATGAATGAAAATGTACAGCATAGGTGCGAGAGAATTTTGTAATCAAGGTGACAGACAGTGACACATTCAATACCGCCATGAACACACTTGCCTGCATCTAGCTGATCTAGGGTGTAATCATTAGTCCAACAGTTGCAAACAAGAGTTTCTTTTGGACAAATTCAGGTATGTTTATCCCCGTTTCGATCAGTTTGCTTTTGTTTAAGAAATGTTTTTCAACAGAATCAGTGGAATGAATATACCCCTGATCGCATGCAAAAACGGTTCACTTTCATAGCAGCCACATACATATAAACAGCATGAACATTTTGCTTGTTGTATTATTACTTGTCGCATCTACGCGCTGTCCTTTTCTCACCTTTTCCCTTCGCTTATGGACTTCAGTGCACAACACATGAGCTCTCTGTGGCCAAGCAAAAAACCTTTCCAAGCCAAACCTTTATATCATTACCGCTAACCGCTACACACAGCTTACATTGTTATCACCATATTAGCCATCGATGTTAGTAACATCATAGTCAACATACACTACCGTTCAAAAGTGTGGGGTCACTTAGAAATGTCCTTGTTTTTCATGAAAACATACATGAAATGAGTTGCAAAATGAATAGAAAATATAGTCAAGACTTTGACAAGGTTATAAATAATGATTTTTAATTTAAATAATAATTGTGTCCTTCAAACTTTGCTCTTGTCAAATAATCCTCCATTTGCAGCAATTACAGCTTTGCAGACCTTTGGCATTCTAGTTGTCAATTTGTTGAGGTAATCTGAAGAGATTTCACCCCATGCTTCCTGAAGCACCTCCCACAAGTTGGATTGGCTTGATGGGCACTTCTTACATACCATACGGTCAAGCTGCTCCCACAACAGCTCAATAAGGTTGAGATCCGGTGACTGTGCTGGCCACTCCATTATAGACAGAATACCAGCTGGCTGCTTTTTCCCTAACTAGTTATTGCATAGTTTGGAGCTGTGCTTTGGGTCATTGTCCTGTTGTAGGAGGAAATATGCTCCAATTAACCGCCGTCTACAGGGTATGGCATGGCTTTGCAAAATGGAGTGATAGCCTTCCTTCTTCAAGATCCCTTTAACCCTGAACAAATCTCCCACTTTACCACCACCAAAGTACCCCCAGACCATCACATTGCCTCCACTATGCTTGACAGATGGCGTCAAGCACTCTTCCAGCATCTTTTCATTTTTTCTGCATCTCACGAATGTTCTTCTTTGTGATCCGAACACCTCAAACTGAGATTCGTCTGTCCATAACACCTTTTCCAATCTTCCTCTGTCCAGTGTCTGTGTTCTTTTGCCCATCTCAATCTTTATTTTTATTGGCCAGTCTGAGATATGTATTTTTCTTTGCAACTCTGCCTAGAAGGCCAGCATCCCGGAGTCGCCTCTTCACTGTTGACGTTGAGACTGGTGTTTTGCGGGTACTATTTAATGTAGCTGTCAGTTGAGGACTTGTGAGGCATCTGTTTCTCAAATTAGACACTCTAATGTACTTGTCCTCTTGCTCAGTTGTGCACCGGGGCCTCCCACTCCTCTTTCTATTCTGGTTAGAACTAGTTTGCGCTGTTCTGTGAAGGGAGTAGTACAGAGCGTTTTACGAGATCTTCAGTTTCTTGAAAATTTCTCGCATGGAATAGTCTTCATTTCTCAGAACAAGAATAGACTGACAAGTTTCAGAAGAAAGTTCTTTGTTTCTGGCCATTTTGAGCCTGTAATCGAACCCACAAATGCTAATGCTCTAGATACTCAACTAGTCTAAAGAAGGCCAGTTTTATTGCTTCTTTAATCAGGACAACAGTTTTCAGCTGTGCTAACATAATTGCAAAAGGGTTTTCTAATGATCAATTAGCCTTTTAAAATGATAAACTTGGATTAGCTAACAAAACGTGTCATTTTGAACACAGGAGTGATGGTTGCTGATAATGGGCCTTTGTACGCCTATGTAGATATTCCATTAAAAAAATCAGGTGTTTCCTGCTACAATAGTCATTTACAACATTAACAGTGTCTACACTGTATTTCTGATCAGTTTGATGTTATTTTAAATGGACAAAAAAATGTGCTTTTCTTTCAAAAACAAGGACATTTCTAAGTGACCCCAAACTTTTGAACGGTAGTGTAGGTACTACAACTAACGTGTTAGTAAACCTGCTACAATCATGCAGTAATGTCTACGGAAAGGGGTGAGAACCATGAGCCTTCTACATTTTGTATTGAAGTCAATGTACCCAGAGGAGGATGGAAACTAGCTGTCCTCCGGCTACAAAATTGTGCTACCCTACAGAGTGCTGTTGAGGCTTCTGTAGACCTTCATTTCAAAACATTGTGTTTCAATCAATTATTTGGTGACGTTAATATATTTAGTATAGTTTTATCTAAAAAGGATATATTTTTTTAAAGTTTCACTATTTTATTTTTATAATTCCTGGGGAGGATGGTCCTCCCCTTCCTCCACTGAGGGTCCTCCACTGTTTCTCAACTATTTTAATTACCTCTGCATAGGAGATTCGATTGGCCTGTAACTTTTGACACCTCAATCTCCTTCACCCTTACAGGGCACTCCAGGAATTCGGGATCATGATCCCCACCACAATTGTAACATGGCCATCCTTTTATTACACACCGTTCTTCAGTATACTCTGTCTGTCTGCACACACTTAAAACATGGCCAAATCCCCAAAAATGTTTACACTGCAGTGGTTTGGAGACGAAAGCTCTTACAGAATATCGTACATAACCAAGCTTCACATGCGTTGGTAGGTGTTTTTTATATAAAAAAAAACAGGACCGACAAACTTTACATAAGTGGTTACAGCAGACGGAAATGCAAAAAGTTTCCCACTTTTTCTGAATTCACCCTGCTGTAGTTCTGCTTGGTGCCAAAAATTAACAAAATAACAGCATTACAAGAAGCAGAGCCCTGCCTAACCTAAGTACAGGGGTCCCTAATGTAGACTGGATATCTTTCCTCCATTGGAAAAGCCTATCAGATTGTCCCACTTTAGCTACGCCATGCTGTCCAATTTTAGCTAGCTATGGTTGGTAAAGCGGGACAACTGACTGAATTACAAAATTGTAACATAATATTGGCAACTTGTTTATTTATTTTGATGAACCAGTACATAGTAGAACACATTTACATCACAATTTTGCACAGTGCCTGGCGGTGTGAGCTCCCTGTTTGAAGCTTGCTCTTCCCCAACTCGAAATTTCAACGCGGAAACTGGGACTATTTTTAGAGCTTTGATTATCAGACCTGAAGATCACCGGGTCATGATTTGACCTCGTATTTCCGAGTTCCCAGTTGTATTTGAACGCGGCATCAGTAACAATAATTCCGATTTTTACTTGTCATACAATTAAATAAACGCTTCAGGATTAAACTGTCCCAGTAATGGCCCACTTTTTCATAATGCATCCTATATCAACTGTGTCATCCACTGTATATTTGTATGTCAACTGCTCATTTTATTATAGTTTTATGCTCACTCTACCAATTTTTGCATAATATATGCAAACTCCTTTGTCTGTCTTCTGTATCTAAATGTTGTATATCACTAGCAGCACCATATTACCACAAAGTAAAATTCAGAGTATGTGCAAATGTAACCTACTTGGCGAATAAAGTTTATTCTGAATTCCGATCATTTCACCACTTTGTATATATTCTTCAAAAGCGACGCCTATGCCATTAATTGTCATTACTGGAAATATTACAGAATGTGTATTTAAAGTTCCTTGTTTGGGACAGGATTCAACGATTTCTATGGAAACATCCAGAGTACGAAGTTGAGTTAATAGTTACCCTAGCGGCACCCGTAGAAAAAGGCAGAGGTTTTTTTTTGGCGCTCGCGCAGCAGCAATATTCTGCACCACACGCGGGTGAGAAGAGAACGAAGTTGCTTGCTCGCTTTCCGTCGTTCATTCTACATCAGCTTTTTATTGATTTGCAAGGTGAGTCCCTCAAGATCCAACTTCGAATTATTATGCAAGGTGTAGTGTAGACTGATAATTGATGTTATGCATATGTGTCTAGCCACGGTAGCCAATTTAGTTACTAACGTTACAGTTTTGCTAGCTAATGTTACCAAAGCTACGCTGACAAAGGGATTTCATTGCGCTAGCTTGTTAACTAGCACGCTTAACTATAAGTTCGGTTGATAGTCAGCTAGCTGCCCTTTTTAATCAAAGGAATATCTGATTCTCACTGCCTAATCAAATAACAAGTGCTAATGGGATACTCAATTTGCAGCTTTTGGGCCTTGCAATCACAATTTGACCGGCCATTGTGCCAACCTTAATGTCTAGTAGCTAGCTAAGCCTGGGAAGTTTGCTAACTAAGATGGCAAATTCCGCTTCGCTAGCAAACTAACACAAGATGTATAGTTAACTAACGTTAGCACACAGTTTAGTTGTGTTCAATTGAGTAGTTAGCTTTGAGGAACTACTTCGCTTGTGTACAATCAATGCAAGCATTAGACTAGCCCCTAGGCCTGTAAAAAATAGATTCTAGATGGGGGGGAGAAACGAGGGGGCCTAGCGGAATCTGGAACTAAAACGTTAGATTCTGTAGATGTAAATAAACAGTTAACGTTGGCTAGAAGCCAATATAGCTAACAGTAACGTTACAGAAAATAAAATGACAACCTATGCGCCCGTTTTATTTAGCTAACAAAGTTATTTTGTTACCATTGTCTGCCAGAATAGGAATGATTGATGAAGTGAAAAACGCACGAGCTCCATACAGCCTAGGCAGCCTATAGTGGGCGCTGGATCTGCACTATATAGTGGTTGAAATTATTTTAAGACTGTGCACATTTTCACGTATTTTTTCCCGACGGCTCGCCTTTAGATGGTTAAGGAGGGAAATTATGTATTGGCGCTTGAATGGATGGTTCTTTATGCACGAGCCGGTTCACCGGGGATGCACATCAATCCTAGACTATAGAGGGCGCAAGATCTGCACTGTCGGCTGCCTAGTCTATTTCCATAAGCGATTCCCCTCCACTTTTAGCATGTGAGCATGATCTGTTGCTTGGCAATAAACACCTATCAAAGAAACATGTTCATCATAGCTAACTAGTTAAGGATAATTACAGAAAACGATGGGTAACACTATACATATCATATTACCTGATATGTAAAATAAAACCACCTTGGGGTGTATACCTTTTGGCTTCTACCTAACAGGCTTAGCTTACATTATCAGACCGACCCCAAAGTTTCCTAAACATTGTTTGGTAACCAATAAAACAAGCACCTTCCCACTGAAGAGTTGTTTGCAGCCTTGAGCAAAACAATATACCATCCTTGTGTTTTAGTTCACGCTGGTAATCAGAAAGCTAACTAGATTTTTGGCAGACTAGATGCGTGGTCGACGTAGTGCCATGAGAAATTTTGCAACTAATGTTGTAGTTCTAGTTCGATAGGTGTCACTACAGACCTGGGTTCGATCCCGGGCTGTATCCCAAACAGCTGTGATCGGGAGTCCCATAGGGCAGTGCACAATTGGCCCAGCGTTGTTAGGGGAGGGGTCTACATGTAGGCCGTCGTTGTAAATAAGAATTTGTTCTTAACTAACTTGCCTGGTTAAATAAACATATTTTGGGGTATAGAGCAAAAACCCATTAATTTCCCCCATAGGAATGACCAATGAACCAGGGGTAGAAAATGCTGGATTTTAGGACTTACAAGCTTGTGATCTCTATGATGTGGTTGTATACCAGGCCCCAAAAATATTTTTGCAAGTAGACTGCTGATTGACTAGCTCATCCCCTATAAGGGAATGGCACGTTAGGTGTCAAAGTATCACTTGAAAAACAATCTGATATTAATATTGTATTGCTAGTCTGTGTAAGCATTGTCATGTTATTAAAACCCAAATTCGTCTCTTTAAAAAGATGAAAACCTCCTCCCCTCTTGTTTCGCAGCCTAACATGGGTAAAAAGCAGAATGGCAAAGGGAAGAAGGAGGTGCTGGAGGCAGAGCCGCCAGAGGAGTATGTTGTGGAGAAGGTGATGGACCAGCGCATTGTCAACGGGAAGGTGGAATTCTTCCTCAAGTGGAAGGGATTTACAGAGTGAGTGCACAGTTCCGGGGGCCTCTGCCTGTGTGGCATACTTATCCTGGAGAACCTAGCTAGTTGAAATCTGCATTTGAATTGAATTTCAAAGACTGACATTTTAGTTACAGATATACCTCTTGTGAAATTTGCTGCATTTCTAGAGCATGTTTTACTCTTAACAGTATGCTGATAGTCTTGAAATACGCAGGAGAAGAAAAAGTCAGTGGCTATATCTTTCCTTTCAGAGCGGATAACACTTGGGAGCC
The DNA here is from genome assembly GCF_965601325.2 of Salmo salar. Classification (NCBI taxonomy): domain Eukaryota; kingdom Metazoa; phylum Chordata; class Actinopteri; order Salmoniformes; family Salmonidae; genus Salmo; species Salmo salar. The sequence continues at coordinate 30,581,744 of NC_138317.1, forward strand.
AGAGGATAACCTGGATTGTCCAGAGCTGATCTCAGCTTTCTTGGAAGCACAGAAGACCGTGGTGGAGAATCCTGACTCCAACAAGAGGAAGTCTTCAACAGATGAGCCAGAGACGGAGGGAAACAAAGCCAAGAAGAAGAAGGATGTGGTGAGTGTCTGAATTAACCTGGACCTTTGTTTCAAATCAATGTTGTAGGATTTTATTTTTGTAGTCCTTTTTTGTCTATAGGCTAGTGTGCAATAGTTATTTTATCAGTTTGTGGTTTCCAGACTTGTTGCATGGGAGCTGTGTTGACTACTGTGTGTTTCAGAGTGACAAGCCACGGGGCTTCGCCAGGAGCCTGGATCCAGAGAGGATAATCGGTGCTACAGACAGCAGTGGAGAACTTATGTTCTTGATGAAGTGGTGAGTTTCAAATTGCGAAATAAACTCTTCACCTGTACTGTTGCTCTCATATCACCCCTTTCCAGGGTTGCACAGCCCAAGAGCCATTCCTCATAATTTATCTTCCCTGGTATAACGTTGTTCACCTCCTAAAGTTACTGTACATGTGCCTTTGTAACCGCCACATTGTAGTTTTCTAGATGTGCACCTGAACTTTATTATCCTGAACAGTGCTACTTGCTAAGTAGGTGAGTCTTATTATTCTGATCAATAGCCACTAATAAACACCAACCACTGTCCCTCCGCTCTACAGGAAAGACTCAGATGAGGCGGACCTGGTCCCGGCCCGTGAGGCCAACACCCGCTGCCCTCAGGTGGTCATCTCCTTCTACGAGGAGAGGCTGACCTGGCACTCCTGTCCCGAGGACGAGGCCCAATAGCACCCCTTCCTCAGCCAACTGACGTCCCTTGTGGGCCCCCCCCGTCCCTGTTCCTGCCTCTCAGGACTGTTCATGTCTCCACTTTTTTTGTCATTTACAGCATGTTTAGCCATAGTATTAGTGCAGAGCGGTCAGGTGAAAGTCTGTGCTTTTGTACACATTTTTAGTGATAGGATGATATTTACTGGGAATAAGACCGAGAAATGGATGGGTAATTTGTCGCTTTTTAATGAACCTATTCCTCATCCAGTACTGGTAGGGACTGGTTCCTCAACTGATATGTAGTTACTGTTGGAAATGTACACCTTGTATAATCCATGTAGTTTGACATCTTCTTCCTCCCATTCAGCTAGTTTTTTTTTTTCATCCCCCCCATGTTGCATACTTGAATCCCTTGAACAGTATGTCTTTTGCTGTATATTCACTTTGTAAATATTTTTTCAAAAAGCTGTTCAATAAAGGTTTATATGCTTCATTTTACCACCCCCTCTGCCTGTGCTGAGGTTTGTTACATAGCGCTGACAACACTGGTTGTCACTTATGCACCCTGACTTCAACCAATTGTAACCATAGACTCTGCCAGATTCATTGTTCGACCTACTGACTCAACATGTGCGTGGTGAAATTATACCAGTAGTTGACAGCAGTCAGTCATTGATACTAGGGAAGCTGATTTTGAAAGTTGTGATCATGTGTTTACTGTTGGTGTTCCCATTGGAAATACACAAGTCTGAAAAGCAATATTACAGAAGACATGAAAGTGTGATTTGTGGATAGACTGTTGGCCTACTCTGACGACCATACACACTGGACCCTACAGTGAAATGTTAAGCTATTTTAATCGCTGTTACGTTCAAAATACATGCAGCTTGCTCCATTTGGGAAAACCAACATTTTAAATCGCATTTAGCTTGGCCGAAGTTCTCATACTGGTGCGGCTTTTTGTTTTAAGCATCTGAACTTGACACCCAACTTTGACGTTTCCAGATAGAACTGTCTCAGGGTTAAACGAGGCAGATTTCTCACTGCTGATGGCGTTATGATTGACTATTTAGAATCATGCTTTGAACCTCTGACCTATGAATACTAAAATAAAAATGGAAACATGGGCCTGCTGTAATTCTTGGTTCTTATTGGATGTTTAGCAGGCTCATCGTAAATATGCATAATACAATGCATTGGAGTAATTGAACATTCTAGAATACACTGACTTGGAAGTTGGCCTTCTCTTCAGACTTCAATAGTCTTCAGGAAGTGACAGTCACAGGTTCACAAAGCCAAATTAGGGAATGTCCCGCACGAAAGATTGATAGAATCCCACAGACACATGCCAGTGCTGTTCTGATGTGTTTTCTGTGGTTAGGGGTCCCATGACTGGCATTGGGGCACTACAGATGGACTTTAGACCTCAATGATACAATACAGGGAGTTTCCAAAGCATCTTTCTCTGGCCTCTGGAAGCTTCCGAAGCAACATCCTCAACACTGGGGCTTCGTTCATGCAACTATTTTTTTCAAAAATGACAGACCCTAGCTGAAAGACAGACCCCACTGATGCCACTGCTGAGGTGATAAGGACACAAATACAGGCAGCTTGAGTTGTAATAGCTCTCGAGGATGTTTCAAGTGTCAGCGTTTGTCATATCAAGATATAGACTTAGTATACCCCTCAGGAGAGACTACAAAACAGGATCAAGGTGTTCACCAGCTAACTTGCCTAAATATTTTGTAGAAAGAGAAGCTTAAAATGGGCATGGTCTAATTGATTTAAACGAAGAAAAAACCCATCTAAGTTTAGCTTTTTTAATGAACCATAAAATCAATCATTATTCCTGGTTGCTTATCAAAGTTAGCTGGCTAACTCATTGATTCTGCTTTGTAGAAAACCCCTCTGCTGGGCAGGTGTGTGCGTGTGTTGAAGTGTCCCAGCATATTTGCTGTGTGACACTGCTCTTTGATCATTACTCTTACCTAAGGGGTCATAGGTCAGAGTCGTACTCATAGACAATTTATCACTCAGAGGGAGGAACAACACCCACTGGGCACACACTAGTTGAATCAGCATTCTTTCCATGCCATTTCAATGAAATTACGTTGAATTGTCTGTGCCCCGTGGGAAATATATAACAGAGAAAGTTCCTCATATCTTACCCCATTCAACCGGTTGTGGAATCTCACAGGTTGTGTTCTAAATGGCACACCATTCCCTACATAGAGTACTACTTTTAGAATAGGGTTCCATTTGGGATGCAACACAGTCACACTGTCAATGGGACCTTGGTGTCAGAGAGGCTGTTGGAAGAGTGACGGGCAAATAATGGAATGGAAGGGTAGACGGAGAACCTGATTTGTGATCAGCTGTGGTCACAAACAAAGAGAAGGCAAGACAAAGTGACAGAGAGAGCAAGCAAGAGAAAAATAGTTTCCACACATTTTCCACTATTTAAGCCTTTCATTCAGAATGTTGGAGCTTCTGATTGCATCTCAACCTTTATCAGGTGTTAATCTCACAGGGATGTAACTCAACCACACAAGACTTGTGTTGAGACATAACACATACACATTGTAGAACATGTAAACAGATTGTGTTGGGTAGGTTCTAGGTACAGCTCATTGTACCTTATCTATCAGTTCTTTCACAATGCACTCTGACCAGTTTACAAAGAATACCATTGATTCCTAATCACTGGGGACTGTCAGATGATCAAAGATCAGCTGATTGAAAGAGTGAAGGTCATTGAAGACACGTTGAGACAATAACTCAATAGGAATGCTTTATCAATGGGATTCCTGGAATCTCTTCTAGTCTAGATTCTCAAGCCTTCTATTCCATTCTGTCATGAGACCGAAGGGTATTCTATCCAACAATATTGTTTCCCTACCAATCTTAGGGTGGACACTAACCACAAGACCACAGAGTTAGACAGATATGGATATGCCATTTAGCGGACACTTTTAAACAAAGCGACTTACAAATACATTGGAGTGCATACATTGTAATATGTGTGACCCCAGCAGGAATCAAACCCATTATACTGGCATTGCTAGTGCCACTATTTTAGCAGCTGAGCTACACAGGACCACACGACAAATGTAGATGTCAATAAACTGTAATTCAGTGTGTGTGTGTGTAATATATTGTATATTATCTATGTGTGTGTGTAATATATTGTATATTATCTATGTGACAAATATATTGTATATTATCTATATGTGTGTATAATATATTGTATATTATCTACAGTGCCTTCGGAAAGTATTCAGACCCCTTGACTTTTTCCAAGTTTTGTTACATTACAGCCTTATTCTAAAATGTATAAAAATATATATATATAATCCTCAGCAATCTACACACAATACCCCATAATAACAAAGTGAAAAAAAACTGTTTTTTATACATTTGTGCAAATGTATTAAAAATAAAACACAGAAATACCTTATTTACATAAGTATTCAGACCCTTTGCTATGAGACTCAAAATTGAGCTCAGGTGCATCCTGTTCCCATTGGTCATCCATGAGATGTTTCTACAACTTGATCCATCTGTGGTAAATTCAATTGATTGGACATGATTTGGAAAGGCACACACCTGTCTATATAAGGTCCCACAGTTGACAATGCATGTCAGATCAAAAAACAAGCCATGAGGTCGAAGGAATGGTCCGTAGAGCTCCGAGACAGGATTGTGTCTAGGCACAGATCTGGGGAAGGGTACCAAACAATTTCTGCAGCAGTGAAGGTCCCCAAGAACACAGTGGCCTCCATCATTCTTCAATGGAAGAAGTTTGGAACCACTAAGACTCTTCCTAGAGCTGGCCGACCGGCCAAACTGAGCATTAAGGGGAGAAAGGCCTTGGTCAGGGAGGTGACCAAGAACCCGATGGTCTCTCTGACAGAGCTCGAGAGTTCCTCTGTGGAGATGGGAGAACATTTCAGAAGGACAACCATGCAGCACTCCACTAGTCAGGATTGAGGCAAAGATGAATGGAATAAAGTACAGAGAGATCCTTGACCTGCTCCAGAGCTCTAAGGACCTCAGACTGGGGCGAAGGTTCACCTTCCAACAGGACAACGACCGTAAGCACACAGCCAAGACAACGCAGGAGTGGCTTCGGGACAAGTCTCTGAATGTCCTTGAGTGGCACAGCCAGAGCCCGGACTTAAACCCGATCTAAAATCTCTGGAGACCTAAAAATAGCTGTGCAGTGACGCTCCTCATCCAACCTGACAGAGCTTGAGAGGATCTGCAAAGAAGAATGGGAGAAACTCCCCAAATGCAGGTGTGCAAAGCTTGTAGCATCATACCCAAGAAGACTTGAGGCTGTAAATCACTGCCAAAGGTGCTTAAGCAAAGTACTGAGTAAAGGGTCTGGATAATTACGTAAATTGTATTTGTAATAAATTAGCAAAAATTATGGGGTATTGTGTGATGAGGGGAAAACAACTATTTAATTAATTTTAGAATAAGGCTGTAAGGTAACAAAATGTGTAAAAAGTCCAAGGGGCCTGAATACTTTCCGAATGCACTGTATATCAACGAATTGTCGAGGGCACTAGAACAGTCTGCAGCACCCGGCCTCACCCTACTAGAATCTGAAGTCAAATGTCTACTGTTTGCTGATGATCTGGTGCTTCTATCCCCAACCAAGGAGGGCCTACAGCAGGACCTAGATCTTCTACACAGATTCTGTCAGACCTGGGCCCTGACAGTGAATCTCAATAAGACAAAAATAACGGTGTTCCAAAAAAGGTCTTGTTGCCAGGACCACAAATACAAATTCCATCTAGACACCGTTGCCCTAGAGCACACAAAAAACTATACATACCTCGGCCTAAACATCAGCCCCACAGGTAACTTCCACAAAGCTGTGAACGATCTGAGAGACAAGGCATGAAGGGCATTCTACGCCATCAAAAGGAACATAAAATTTGACATACCAATTAGGATCTGGCTAATTGCCCTTTATGGTTTTGAGGTCTGGGGTCCGCCCACCCTCCAATAATTCACAAAATGGGACAAACACCAAATTGAAACTGTGCATGCAGAATTCTGCAAAAATATCCTCTGTGTACAACGTAAAACAACAAATAATGCATGCAGAATTAGGCCGATACCTGCTAATGATCAAATTTTGAAAAGAGCCATTAAATTCTACAACCACCTAAAAGGAAGTGATTCCCAAACCTTCCATAACAAAGCCATCACCTACAGAGAGATGAACAAGGAGAAGAGTCCCCTAAGCAAGCTGGTACTGGAGCTCTGTTCACGTTCACAAACACAAACACACCCCACAGAGCCCCAGGACATCAACACAATTAGACCCAACCAAATCAAGAGAAAACAAAAATATAATTCTTTCCAATGTGTCAAGTAATTAACAAAAACACTGAGCAAACTAGAATGCTATTTGGTACTAAACAGAGAGAACACCCGTGTGGTTCAGTTGGTAGAGCATGGTGTTTGCAACGCCAGGGTTGTGGGTTTGATTCCCATGGGGGACCAGTACGGAGAAGAAAAAAAATATGAAATGTATGCATTCACTACTGTAAGTCGCTCTGGATAAGAGCGTCTGCTAAATGACATAAATGTAAACACAGTGGCAGACCTGGCTCTCAAGAGAAAACAGGCTCTTGAGGTGGAAACGGAGATGCAATTCCTAATCTCCTGCCAAATGTATGACCATATTAGACACATATTTCCCTCAGATTACACAGACCCACAAAGAATTTGAAAACAAATCCAATTTTGATAAACTCCCATATCTACTGGGTGAAATACCACAGTGTGCCATCACAGCAGCAATATTTGTAAACTGTTGCCACAAGAAAAGGGCAACCGGTGAAGAACAAACGCCATTGTAAATACCACACGTTTATTTATTTTCCCTTTCGTACTTTAACTATTTGCACATCACTACAACACTGTATGTAGCCCTAATGTGGCATTTGAAATGTCTCTATTCCTTTGAAACCTTTGTGAGTGTAATGACAACTGTTCATTTTTTGCTTATGTATTTCACTTGCTTTTTTTCTAGAAGCATTGATAACATTCCATATGGACACTTTTGTTAACGTCAACAAGTTCTCTACGTCCACAACATACTTTCTATATGTTACGAGAGATAGATGATTATTTAGGATAGGCAAGTGCATTCTGTCTGGGCTATACATAGAATGTTGATGTTGTGTTGCAGCATCACAATGGCATCCAGGCTTCCAGGTTGCAGCTCGGGGTCAGACAGTCCTATGCTCAATCAGGTCAATATAGTTTAGTTAGCTAGCAGCCCATGTTTTTTCTAGAGGACCCCACAATGGCCAATTTTTCCTTAAGACCCTCATTATTAGACAAATATTGATAATTTAGAGAATTTATCAGCACTGTATGTTTGTTAGCTAGCTAGCCAGACAGTTTTAGAGGAATGATTCCAGAAGTTGACTGTAAAATTAACTGCCAATTTGCCAATATTCCATTTAAGCAATACAGTCAATCCATAGCCATTCACTGGCTCAAATCAGTTAATGACAGGACTTAAACAAGTTGCAAATGCAACCAGTGCTGCTATTGTATCATATAATGGCACTCACAGCTTTCCAAGAAAAAAAAATGTAGACATTTAAAATCAGGATTATGCCTCCACTGCCATTGATTCTAATTAGACTGGTTTGGATTTCTCCCTGACCAATATGGCTGCCATTTATACCATTCTGGAACTTTGAGGGTTAATGACACACAGACACTTTTCACTCCATTTTTCCCAGTGGGCGATGCTATACGTCACAGTGTGTGTAGATTTAAGCGCACATACTGTTGCACTTATGCTGCGTTCAAAACGACTGGGAATTCGGAAAAACGAGGTCAAATCATGACGTCAGTAATCTTCCGGTCAGAAAGTCAGAGCTCCAGTAAGAGGCCAGAGTTCCCTGATTTGGAATATCGAGTTGGATGACCGTTCAAATCGATTTTTCCCAGTCGGAATTCATTTTTTCCACCCAAAGTTCCCAGTTGTTTTGAACGCACTTACAGTTGAAGTTGGAAGTTTACATACACCTTATCCAAATACATTTAAACTCAGTTTTTCACAATTGCTGACATTTAATCCTAGTAAAAACTCCCTGTCTTAGGTCACTTAGTATCACCACTTTATCTTAAGAATGTGAAATGTCAGAATAATAGTAGAGAGAATGATTTATTCAGCTTTTATTTCTTTCATCACATTCCCAGTGGGTCAGAAGTTTACATACACTCAATTAGTATTTGGTAGCATTGCCTTTAAATTGTTTAACTTGGGTCAAACGTTTCAGGTAGCCTTCCACAAGCTTCCCACAATAAGTTGGGTGAATTTTGGCCTATTCCTCCTGACAGAGCTGGTGTAACTGAGTCAGGTTTGAAGACCTCCTTTGCTCGCACACGCTTTTTCAGTTCTGCCCACAAATGTTCTATAGGATTGAGGTCAGGGCTTTGTGATGGCCACTCCAATACCTTGACTTTGTTGTCCTTAGGCCATTTTGCCACAACATTGGAAGTATGCTTGGGGTCATTGTTCCTGACTGATGCCTTGAGATGTTGCTTCAATATATCCACATACTTTTCCTCCCTCATGACCCCATCTATTTTGTGAAGCGCACCAGTCCCTCCTGCAGCAAAGCATCCCCACAACATGATGCTGCCACCCCCGTGCTTCACGGCTGGGATGGTGTTCTTTGGCTTGCAAGCCTCCCCCTTTTCATCCAAACATAACGATGGTCATTATGCCCAAACAGTTCTATTTTTGTTTCATCAGACCAGAGGACATTTCTCCAAAAGGTACGATCTTTGTCCCCATGTGCAGTTGCAAACCGTAGTCTGGCTTTTTATGGCGGTTTTGGAGCAGTGGCTTCTTCCTTGCTGAGCGGCCACTCAGGTTATGTTGATATAGGACTCTTTTTACTGTGGATATAGATACTTTGTACCTGTTTCCTCCAGCATCTTCACAAGGTCCTTTGCTGTTGTTCTGGGATTGATTTGCACTTTTCGCACCAAAGTATATTCATCTCTAGGAGACAGTACGCATCTCCTTCCTGAGCGGTATGATGGCTGCGTGGTCCCATGGTGTTTATACTTGCGTACTATTGTTTGTACAGATGAACGTGGTACCTTCAGGCATTTGGAAATTGCTCCCAAGGATGAACCAGACTTGTGGAGGTCTATAATTGTTTTTCTGATGTTTTGGCTCATTTCTTGGTTGATTTCTTATGATTTTCCCATGATATCAAGCAAAGAGGCACTGAGTTTGAAGGTAGGCCTTGAAATACATCCACAGGTACACCTCCAATTGACTCAAATGATGTCAATTAGCCTATAAGACGCTTCTAAAGCCATGACATAATTTTTCTGGAATTATCCAAGCTGTTTGAAGGCACAGTCAACTTAGTGTATGTAAACTTCTGACCCACTGGAATTGTGATACAGTGAATTATAAGTGAAATAATCTGTCTGTAAACAATTGTTGGAAAAATTACTTGTGTCATGCACAAAGTAGATGTCCTAACCGACTTGCCAAAACTATAGTTTCTTAACAAGAAATTTGTGGAGTGGTTGAAAAACGAGTTTTAATGACTCCAACCTAAGTGTATGTAAACTATCGACTTCAACTGTAAGTCGGAAGTTGTATATTTACGAGTTCCCATTTCCAAGTTCCCAGTTCTTTTGAACGCGGCAACAGTGTTGAGAACGAGCCGAGCACTTGCTCAAATCCAGATCATGGAATCTAGTTGATGATCCTGCTATAGGTTACCTAGAGTAAATCTAGTTATGCCCAGTGGTGATTTTAGCATGTCAATCTTGGTGGGAATAAAAAAAATGTAAAAGTGGGATGCATGCCAGCAAAGCCACTCCACAACACAACATGAAATAATACATTAATTGCACTATAACGGTGACAAACAGTACACAAACTGTTAAAGCCTACATAAAGCTGTCAAGACAGCAGTCCCAACATATTACCAATGCTACACCTGGCTATCAGCGGAGCCTTGTCTGGCAGCGAAACAGTTCATTCAGACTAATTTACTTTAAAAAGATGATATGGCTGACTTGCTTAAACAAATGTAGTATCTAATGGCAATTGCGATGAACAAACTATGGCATAAGGGGACGAGAAGAGGATAAGTGGCAATCCGTCATTTTGATTAAAGACATCAATGAGCGAGCTAGGATGGACGTAGTCAATATAACTACTTGTTTAGCACTTTTGAAATGTACAGCAACAGAATTCAGAACATGGGCCGTTCTTACAGTGTTCTCCCTGTACACCAAGTCAGAACCATAGGATAAATAAAAAGGGGCATATAAGGAGACAATGAAAGCGCTTACAATATTCGATGATTACATTTCTCTAAAACAGGCTAGAGGCTAATGTTACAGTAGAACAGCCAGAACTTTAGGCGAAATTAAGAGGGATAAATAGACCAAATTATTAGGGTGAGGTACATGGGCAACTAACATCTTACTACACAACATACACGTAGTATTACTTTCTTAGCAGTATACATATCTCCCTGGCATATTACATAATTTATGCAGCAGCATACAAGACATGTTTGGACTCACATTGTTGTGCTGTGCTCACTTGAACAGGAAGGTGGTGCGGCAGTCCTTCGTGGGCAACTTTTGTCATCAGTCTGGCATTCTCTGGATTTATGGTGCTTTCAAAACAACTGGGAGCTCGGAGAAAAACAAGGTTGAATCATGATGACGTCATTGATCTTGAGGTCGTAGCTCTAGAAAGAGGACGGATTCACAATTCCAAGTTGGATGACCGTTCAAAACGTATTTTCCCCAGTCGGAGCTCGATTATTCTCGACTTCCCAGTTTCCTTGAACTCACTGAAGTCAAGTTTTCGTAGTTCTGAGTTAACAGTTGTTTTGAGCGCAGTACAAATCATGCTTCATTGACAACATGGCCAACGTTGAATGTTTATCATTTGGAAAAGAGCCCCTTAATCTCAGATTTGGGACCACACAGCCACTGTCACTGATTCCTTCCAAACCACTCATTGTTGAATTTGCGATTTCCAACTTGTTGTGTAATGTTTATGTCCAATGGCTGATGAGCACCGATACGTTTTATCTATAATTTCTCTTCATTAATTCTCTTCATATAACAAGGATTAAAAAGGATTTGCTAGTAGATTGTCGACTTGATTCATAATGATGACTGCTAGCTAAAATGTTTAAAGTATGATGTTGAAATAATCAGTCCAATCAAAGCTACTGTACATACAATGTGATTTGACATCACTTTATCTGTGGCCAATAACCTTGAGCCTTCTTGGATGGGCACTTCTAATGTAACTAAATAATATATGGCAGCACCCAATGGACTAGAATCCCCATGAGTGACAGAACACTGAGCCAATCATGGCGCAACGCTCCGTATTTTCTGCTGGCTTGCCCCACCACCACAGAAAGCACTGAGCTATGCAGAAAAACCTGCATTTTGGAGCTGCCTTACTCATTTTGGAGCTGCGGCTTATTAACTCAATGATATACACTACCGGTCAAAAGTTTTAGAACACCTAGAGTGTGCAAAGCTGTCATCAAGGCAAAGGGTGCCTATTTGAATAATCTCAAATCTAAAATATATTTTGATTTGTTTAACACTTTTTTGGTTACTACATGATTCCATAGGTGTAATTTCATAGTTTTGATGTCTTCACTATTATACTACAATGTAGAAAATAGTAAAAAATAAAGAAAAACCCTTGAATGAGTAGGTGTTCTAAAACTTTTGACCGGTAGTGTATATATTTTTTACATTGTTTGCAAACTGATATGTGACATGTATTAATGCCAAAATAACATGCAAAACAGGCAAGCCCCCCCCCCCCAAAAAAAACACATTTTTGCTAAAAATGTAGGGCTCAAAACAGGTGTCCTGAATGACAGGTTATGCCTAACTACAGTAATGGATGTTAGGCCTAATGTTTCATCAGGGAGCCACAGAGATTAAGTAAACACATGTCACTGCTGAATTAGTCGCTAAACAAATAATGTCGTATTCTAATTTTGCATTTTTTTAAAGTTGAGAGATATTTCCACAAAGTAATGAGACTGTAAGTATGCCTCCAGAATAATATGGTAAAGTTGTCCTTGTTTATCAACAAGATAGTATAAGCCCTCAAACAAATAAATAAGTCCAAGGTCATCCAAAATCCATCAGATAAACAATTTTTTATTAAACCTGCAAAGCTGATACCAAATTCATAAAAAAATGTAATGTTAGCACATTGGGAGAGAGAGACTGTGTGAAAGAGAGAGAGAGGGAGAGAGACGTGTGAAAGAGAGAGAGAGGGAGAGAGACGTGTGAAAGAGAGAGAGGGAGAGAGACATGTGAAAGAGAGACGTGTGAAAGAGAGAGAGAGACGTGTGAAAGAGAGAGAGAGACGTGTGAAAGAGAGAGAGACATGTGAAAGAGAGAGAGAGACATGTGAAAGAGAGAGAGACGTGTGAAAGAGAGAGAGAGACGTGTGAAAGAGAGAGAGAGAGACGTGTGAAAGAGAGAGACGTGTGAAAGAGAGAGAGAGACGTGTGAAAGAGAGAGAGGGACGTGTGAAAGAGAGAGAGGGACGTGTGAAAGAGAGAGAGAGACGTGTGAAAGAGAGAGAGGGGCGTGTGAAAGAGAGAGAGAGACGTATGAAAGAGAGAGAGGGACGTGTGAAAGAGAGAGAGGGACGTGTGAAAGAGAGAGAGGGACGTGTGAAAGAGAGAGGAGAGACGTGTGAAAGAGAGAGAGGGACGTGTGAAAGAGAGAGAGAGACGTGTGAAAGAGAGAGAGGGACGTGTGAAAGAGAGAGTGGGAGGTCAATCAGTGAAGAACAAACACCATTGTAAATACAACCCATATTTATGCTTATTTATTTTCCCTTTTGTACTTTAACCATTTGTACATCATTACAATACTGTATTTATACATAATGACATTTGTAATGTCTTTATTATTTTGGAACTTCAGTGAGTGGAATGTTTACTGTTTATATTTATTGTTTATTTAACTTTTGTATATTATCTACCTCACTTGCTTTGGCTAATGTTAACATATGTTTCCCATGCCAATAAAGCCGCTTGAATTGAATTGAGAGGACTGTGTGAAAGAGAGAGAGAGAGATGCCCACTCACATACAGCTTATGCAGCTAGTTCTACTACTGTACAACTCACACACATAACATGAATATCAATGTATATAGGCATAATCACTGATCATACTGACCTTTAGTATTGGTTTGCATCACAGTCACGGGGGAAAGGGTAGACTCAGTTAATTTGATTTTGTTCATCTAAACCCAAATAATGTATCTCTGTGATTCAAAGTTTACAGGTATTATTGCATGTTGACTAACCAATCGCAGTGAAATTAGATTAAATATAGTCATGATCAGTTTCATATATTCCAATCATGTACATTTACTAGATTGGTTTGACAGCGGCATTGACGTTGTTGATTGGCTAGCAAGCAAAACTTGACGTTACACATCGTTTACTTTTGGGAAAACTGCTCCAGACACTTGCCAGCTAGCTATCCTTAGTTCAAATAGCCTAAAGCAAAATGATGTAATAATATGAAGCTGACAATGATAAACATACCATAGTGATGTCGACGAAGAAGTTATGAAAATGTCCCAGGCTGAGGTTCTTGGTTGAACGAGGACGCGCATTGGACAGTAGTTCACTTAGAATCCCACGCCCACTGCGACGTATGGCACCGCCCACCGGGCGAAATAAAGACTGTCCGGCAAGAGAGTAGCCCCTCTCGTAATTTAATAGGATCTCCATGGGACAGCCATAGATTAAGTTATACGGATCAGAGTCAACATGTACTTCTATAGCCTACATCCAAGTCTTGTGGTTGTCATAAGAGGCCTCAATAGTCTAAATGGCTTCCTCTTCCTGGCTCCTTTCCTTTAATGTGTTTTCTTCAGCTGCACTGATCTGAAAATACAGGACAGATAGATTGCAGCGATATGACAGAAATTTATGAGGGGGATTTGCTCTCATCCATTTTCTTATTTTTGTCTGCATATGATCGTTGATAAATCGTTATTTTAACAGAAAAGTTGTCCTTAATGATGGAAAATAATACAAGGGGGGAAGCAAGCTGACTATTGAGATGCACCCAATATTGCCAATCGCCTTGCCAGGTACTAGCCGCTAATTGCGATTAGGGGCAGGTGTGCACTGGAACTAAAACTGACTAAAGTCAGCTATTCAGCGGTTATTTTACCAGTAAACAATACATGCTGTCTGTGGGGGGAAGTCAGCAAAGAAAGACACATCCGCTCCTATAGCGCAGTCAAATAATTGTTTCATTTATTATTTTTAATGCGAGGTTTGGTTGTACACCAGTTTTAACAGGTCCAAAAAAATCACACGATTTCAGACCAGGAGCGTGCACGTACCAAAGGAAACAGAGCGCGCGCATCATTATCATATTCAATCAAACTGCAGTCGTCAGACCCACGAAACAGAGCAGTCAGCGAAGAATATCCTGCTCATGCGGCACTAACGAATTACCAGCCGAAAGGATAAATAAAGCGATACCAAAGGTAAAACACGTAGACTTACTATGCCTTTTATTAGAGATAAACATGCTTTTAATGTTGTGAAAAAGTAAAGTTTACTATATTGACTCTGGTGCGTTTGCAACGGTTCAAATGCCAAACAAACCTGTGGAATGCAATCACCATTTCTCAGTATTGTTCTGTATTTCAAGAGCGTGACCATTTTGTCTCTGTTTGCAAAATGTATTTATTGCAGGCGGTCTAATCTCTCGGCTTCCTCAATTTCGTTTCAGCCTAGGGGCCTCAAAAGGAACTCATGAGGGGCTGCAGTGGTTCAAGGATCTTCAAATCCATACCCACACATGTAGTCAGAGCTGGCCCTAGCCTTTTGGGGTCAACCTAAGCTAGGCTGAACACATTACATTTTTAAAAATGTTTATTTCTGATAAAAGGTAGTTCATTTCATCTGGCATGTAGCCCAGTTTCCTAATATGTTATATCCCAGCTGCTTGATGTAGTTTAAGTGATAATGAAAAAACAGGCCTTAGGGAATTCCCCCCTCCCTGCCAGCTATTAGTGCTATTGGTCACTGTGGCACCATCTCGCCTTCTGAACTTTCTATTCCCAGCCTATTGTTCTACGTCACAATGCCTGCTTTGCTATTGTTGGAAATGAGACCTGCCCACGTTGCTGCTAGCTGAAATGTAAACAACAATTACTCATGGAACTCTGAGGTTGTCTCATTGTTTCCTATAGGAAAATATAAGTATGTCTGTATTTTGCCAAATCTCGCTGTGTGTAGATTTTTTTTAAATTGGACACCATTTTAATCATGACTATCTCCTAATTATGTAAGGCTGGGCAGTGTACTCCGTTGTCAAACGCTAGCTCTGAAATACCCTCTGCACTTGGACCGCTGAGCTCCCCCCATTGTTTACCTGTGGAGAGGCGTGCTGGTATATTTTGCAATGTGTAGTAGGGTCACTTTAGTAGGGTGCCACATGAGCGTTTACTTTTTAGGTTCTTCTCTAAGCAGTTGAGGTTTGCTGTTGTGACAAAATATGCCTGGTCTGCGCTGTTGGGTGTCTTTGGTTGAACACTGTCCCTTTTGGGAAATTTTTCTCCAATCTCAAACATAACACAACATCCCCACATATAGTGCATAAATACACTGCTCAAAAAAATAAAGGGAACACTTAAACAACACAATGTAACTCCAAGTCAATCACACTTCTGTGAAATCAAACTGTCCACTTAGGAAGCAACACTGATTGACAATACATTTCACATGCTGTTGTGCGAATGGAATAGACAACAGGTGGAAATTATAGGCAATTAGCAAGACACCCCCAATAAAGGAGTGGTTCTGCAGGTGGGGACCACAGACCACTTCTCAGTTCCTATGCTTCCTAGCTGATGTTTTGGTCACTTTTGAATGCTGGCGGTGCTTTCACTCTAGTGGTAGCATGAGACGGAGTCTACAACCCACACAAGTGGCTCAGGTAGTGCAGCTCATCCAGGATGGCACATCAATGCGAGCTGTGGCGAAGGTTTGCTGTGTCTGTCAGCGTAGTGTCCAGAGCATGGAGGCGCTACCAGGAGACAGGCGAGTACATCAGGAGACGTGGAGGAGGCCGTAGGAGGGCAACAACCCAGCAGCAGGACCGCTACCTCCGCCTTTGTGCAAGGAGGAGCAGGAGAAGCACTGCCAGAGCCCTGAAAAAGGACCTCCAGCAGGCCACAAATGTGCATGTGTCTGCTCAAACGGTCAGAAACAGACTCCATGAGGGTGGTATGAGGGCCCGACGTCCACAGGTGGGGGTTGTGCTTACAGCCCAACACCGTGCAGGACGTTTGGCATTTGCCAGAGAATACCAAGATTGGCAAATTCGCCACTGGCGCCCTGTGCTCTTCACAGATGAAAGCAGGTTCACACTGAGCATATGTGACAGTCTGACAGAGTCTGGAGACGCCGTGGAGAACGTTCTGCTGCCTGCAACATCCTCCAGCATGACCGGTTTGGCGGTGGGTCAGTCATGGGGTGGAATTTCTTTGGGGGGCCGCACAGCCCTCCATGTGCTCGCCAGAGGTAGCCTGACTGCCATTAGGTACCAAGGTGAGATCCTCAGACCCCTTGTGAGACAATATTCTGGTGCGGTTGGCCCTGGGTTCCTCCTAATGCAAGACAATGCTAGACCTCATGTGGCTGGAGTGTGTCAGCAGTTCCTGCAAGAAGAAGGCATTGATGCTATGGACTGGCCCGCCCGTTCCCTAGACCTGAATCCAATTGAGCACATCTGGGACATCATGTCTCGCTCCATCCACCAACGCCACGTTGCACCACAGACTGTCCAGGAGTTGGCGGATGCTTTAGTCCAGGCCTGGGAGGAGATCCCTCAGGAGATCATCCGCCACCTCATCAGGAGCATGCCCAGGTGTTGTAGGGAGGTCATACAGGCACGTGGAGGCCACACACTACTGAGCCTCATTTTGACTTGTTTTAAGGACATTACATCAAAGTTGGATCAGCCTGTAGTGTGGTTTTCCTCTTTAATTTTGAGTGTGACTCCAAATCCAGACCTCCATGGGTTGATTAATTGGATTTCCATTGATTCTTTTTGTGATTTTTGTTGTCAGCACATTCAACTATGTAAAGAAAAAAGTATTTAATAAAATTATTTATTTCATTCAGATCTAGGATGTGTTGTTTAAGTGTTCCCTTTATTTTTTTGAGCAGTATACATTCAACAATGTAAATCATGAGCAGTTTCACAAACTGTGGATCGGATAAATTTACATTTCATATAGTTCAGATTTATGGTGGGGGTGAACGATTTCTGGGGTCTGGCGGTTTGGTATACTTGGGATGAAATAACAATCTTTGTCACATGCTTTGTAAACAACTGGTGTGGATTTATGGTGAAATGCTTACAATACAAGCATTGCTAGCTATTTGATTAACTTTGCTAGCTAATGAAAACATTGCCATCTAAAGTCAATTTCACAACATGATGGCGAAGTTGTTTCTTACCAAATATGTGCCTACTTTAGTAATGTCATCGTATTCCCAAGCCTCTATAGTGTCATTTAAATGAGTCATTAGCCCATGTTCTACTTTTGCGCATCAATATGGCTGCGGCATTGATAACAAGGGCAACGTTGTGACGGGTGCAAACCATGGATATGCAGCTGGATTTATTGTGGAGTTGACTGTTGGAAATAAAATGTTCCGTGACATGTAGCCTCAAATTTAATTAGAATTCTAACAAAGTAAACAGTTAGCTAGGCAAGATTTGAGGCTTAAAATCAAAGCAGAGGTTGGAATTGCAGTATATTTAATTAGAGAATTTAGACGTGAGCTAGCTTCTTTTGACACTGGTTTCCTCTAGACAAACTTGCTTAGCAACTGGATATTTACGTGTTTGGTGGTGAGAATTAGTTCCAATATTTGGTTAATCCTTGTGATTGGAGCATAGCTGTGAGGGTTATGGGATCAGGATTAATTTGTGCAAATGCAGCCCACAATTCGAGCCCCCCTGAGCATCCCATTGGTTCCTGCATGAACTGCCCCCCCCCCTCCTGCCGACTGTGACGTAGTCATACTTGTGGCTCTTTTGCATGTGTCAAAGGGGAATAAGTGTTATACTTTGCCCTCAATGTCATTTACAGAACTGTGGGAAAATGGTGCCTGACAGGCTGGGGCAAAGGACACTGTCTACCAGCCGCTCCCCCTCAGGAGACATAAAAGATTTAGCATGAATCCTCAGATCCTCAAAAGGTTCTACAGCTGCACCATCGAGAGCATCCTAACTGGTTGCATCACTGCCTGGTATGGCAACTGCTCAGCCTCTGACCGCAAGGCACTACAGAGGGTAGTGCGTACAGCCCAGTACATACTGGGGCCAAGTTCCCTGCCATCCAGGATTTCTATACCAGGCGGTGTCAGAGGAAGGCCCTAAATCGACTCCAGCCACCCTAGTCATAGACTGTTCTCTCTGCTACTGCACGGCAAGCGGTACCGGAGCGCCAAGTCTAGGTCCAAGAGGCTTCTAAACAGCTTCTACCCCCAAGCCATAAGACTCCTGACCATCTAGTCAAATGGCTTCCCAGACTATTTACATTGCCCCTCCCCTCTCCACTGTTGTCTTCTATGCATAGTCACTTTAATAACTCTACCTACATGTACCTCAACTAACCGGTGCCCCCACACATTGACTCTGTACCGGCACCCCCTGTGTATGTATTTAAAAAACGTTTTTTTTACTGCTGCTCTTTAGTAGTTTTATCTCTTATTCTTCTCCCTATTTTTTTGGAAACTGCACTGTTGGTTAGGGGCTCGTAAGTATGTATTTCACTGTAGTGTTTGGCACATGTTAGGGCTGGGCGATATGGACCAAAAGTCATATCCCGACTATATTTAGGCTGAAGATCGATATAAGATATATATATATATATATATATATCCCTATTTTTTTTTTTCCGCAAAGTGAGAGCAAATGTTCAGTCAAAGCCAGATATGACATGTCTCAAGTAGTTTTATTGAAAGCAGCTATTTCAGTGAACAGTTGAAAAATCAAATGAATAAATGATAAACAGGGCTCTTCACCTGGTTCAGATTAAATGCTCAGCTGTTCAAATACCAATAACATGTAAACATAAACACTGTTCTAACAGGAGTACCTTTTTTGAAATCAAAGCTCCAATAGGTGCACATTTAAATAAAAATGTATGAGAAGTCAACTTTTTTTTAGTTTGACAACTTTAAATGGCTTATTAAAATCAAATTACAGATTTCTTCTCCTTTCTAACAAATCCACAGATGCAAATAACGAACATTATAAAATTTGACAAACCCTAGTAAGGGCAGCAATTATATATAAATAAAGTGCTCAGTTTGAGAATGTTTTTTAAACATCAGCCTGAGATTACCATTTGCTTTTTGTTAACTCAATTTCTTATCTGAACAGCCTCAACATGTTGCACAAGAAACAGACTATCAACTCAAAGATTTTCCCCCTCTTTTTTTACTTTGATAAACAGTAATGCTGTCTTGAGGTAGACATTAGGCACACTGCGGGAAAATGAAGTTTGCCGTGAGCTTTGTTTCGGGGCTGGAGCTTTTTCGGGTTGTCGACGGCTTGCGGCTGGGGCTTCTGCAGCGCGCAGTTTCACACACTCTTCGTATTGCAGTTTGTGCCACTGTTTTAGGTGGTGAAAAATATTTGTAGTGCTTCCACCCCTGGCTGTAACTTTTTTTTTATGGCACTGCCTACATATAACGTGATTTTGTTGCTCATCTGATACTTTGAATCCGAACCCTCTCCAAATTACTGAGCCAATGCTTTTTCTTTTACTAACCAATTCCTCCTCAAAACGCTCCGCAGACGCTGTTGCTTCCTCCATGTTTGTTGAAGTGTCTGTTCCTGCCCCTCCCCCCTCTGTGCATGAAAGAGGAGGGGCGGGGAGCAGCGCAGAGAGCTCCGGGTCTGCAGCTTGCTTGGAGCAAGGATCAAAGCGCAAATTTGAACTATATCGATATATGCGAAATGGTCAAATTTCATATCACATTTAAAATATATCGATATTTTTTATATCGACATATCGCCCAGCCCTAGCACATGTGACTAATAAAATTCCTCTAGACCACGATCAGCTGCTTTGTCTTGCTGACATTGAGGGAGAGGTTGTCAACACTGCCAGGTCTGTCTCATCGTTGGTTGTCAGGCCTATATCACTGCCGTGTTGTCAAACGTAATGACGTTGGTGTTGTGCGCGGCCACGCAGTCATAGGTGAACATGGAGTACAGGAGGAGGATAAAGCACACACTCAGAAGGGGGCAACAACCCATCTGCCAGGCTGACCCTCATAACCTGGGGGCAGCCCATCAGGAAGTCCGGGATCCACTTGCAGAGGGAGGTGTTCAGTCCCAGGGTACCAAGCTTAGTGATGAGCTTGGAGGGCATTATGGTGTAGAACACTGAGTGGGAAGGGGCAGTGTAGAGTGCGTTATCTGTTGGGGCGGTATGCGAATTGGAGTGGTTCCAAAGTGTCTGGGATGATGGTGCCTTTTGTTTTTTAAGCGTTTCTTGACTACAGATGTGAGCGCTACGGCGATTTTAGTAATTTACACAGCTTACTTTGGTATTCTTGGGAACAGGGACTATGGTCTTGAAACACGTAGGTATAACAGACTTGGTCAGGGAGGTTGACAATGTCAGTGAAGACACTTGCTAGCTGGTCAGCGCATGCGCAGAGTACGCATCCTGGTATTCTGGCTTTGTGAATGATAACCTATTTAAAGGTCTTACTTACATCGGGTACGGAGAGCGTGATAAGTCTTCCAGAACAGCTGGTACACTCACGGATGGTTCAGTGTTGCTTGCCTCAACGCGAGCATAGAGGCTGGTAGGCTCGCGTCACTGGTGCAGCTAGTGGCTGGGTTTCCCTTTTTGTAAACTGTGGTAGTTTGCAAGCCCTGCCACATCAAGCATCAGAACCGGTGTAGGAGGATTTTTGATCTTAGTCCTGTATTGAGGCTTTACCTGTTTTTGGTGATTCATCAGAGAGCGTAGCAGGATTTCTTGTTAGTGTCCCGCTCCTTGACAGCGGGAGCTCTAGCCTTTTAGCTCTGTGCAGATGTTGTCTGTAATCCATGGCTTCTGGTTGGTATATGTGCGTACGGTCACTGTGGGATGTAGTCAATGCGTATCGGCGGCCTGACGGTTGAGTGGGGGTGTGCGGTCGGTGGCAATCCTTAACCCCGCCCGTGCTTCCATGCTAACCAAACAAACACCACTGATTTTACTTGCCAGGTTTGCACTCTTGTGATTCTGTCAACCATCTTCATGAGGTAGTCACCTGGAATGCATTTCAATTAACAGGTGTGCCTTGTTCATTTGTGGAATTTCTTTCCTTAGTGCGTTTCAGTTGTTGTGACAAGGTAGGGGTGATATACAGAAGAGAGCCCTATTTGGTGAATAACCAAGTCCATATTATGGCAAGAACAACTCAAATAAGCAAAGAGAAACGACAGTCCATTACTTTGACTGACCTTCATGTCTTAATCTGGAACATTTCAGTGCAGTCGCAAAAACCGCCAAGTGCTATGACCGACAACTTGCTCTCATGAGGACCGCCACAGGAAAGGAAGACCCAGAGTTGGCTCTGCTGCAGAGGATAAGTTCATTAGTTACCAGTCTCAGAAATTGCAGCCCAATGTTTCAGAGTTCAAGTAAGACACATCTCAACATCAACTGTTCAGAGGAGACTGTGTGAATCAGGTCTTCAAGGTTGAATTGCTGCAAGGAAACCACTACTAAAGGACACCAATAAGAAGAGACTTGCTTGGGCCAAGAAACATGAACAATGGACAATAGACTGGTGGAAGTCTGTCCTTCTGGTCTGAGTCCTAATTTGCGATTTTTGGTTCCAACCGCCGTGTCTTTGTGACGCAGAGTAGGTGAACGGCTCTCCGCATGTGTGGTTCTCACCATGGAGGTGTGATGATGCTTTGCTGGGGACACTGTCAGTGTTTTTTATTTTTTGAATTCAAGGCACACTTAAACAGCATGGCTACCACAGCATTCTGCAGTGATACACCATCCCATCTTGTTTCCACTTAGTGGAACTATCATTTTGTTTTTCAAAAGGATAATGACCTGAAACACACCTCCAGGCTGTGGAAGGGCTATTTGACCAAGGAGATTGATGGAGTGCTGCAGCCGATCTGGCCTCCACAATCACCGGACCTCAACCAAATTGACATGGTTTGGAATGAGTCGGACCACAGACTGAAGGGAAAGCAGCCAACAAGTGCTCAGCATATGTGGGAACTCAGCTGGTTGAGAGTGCCAAGAGTTTGCAAAGGGTGGCTACTTTGAAGAATCTAAAATATTTTGATTAGTCAAATTCTTTGTTTACTACATGATTCCAGATGTTATTTCTTAGTTTTGATGTCTTTACTATTCTACATTGTAAACTCAGCAAAAAAAGAAACATCCCTTTTTTAGGACCTTGTCTTTCAAAGAGTTTGTGAAAATCCAAATAACTTCACAGATCTTCATTGTAAAGGGTTTAAACACCATTTCCCACGCTTGTTCAATGAACCATAAACAATTATTGAACATGCACCTGTGAAACGGTCATTAAGACACTAACAGCTTACAGACGGTAGGCAATTAAGGTCTCAGTTATGAAAACGTAGGACACCAAAGAGGCCTTTCTACTGACTCTAGAAAAACACCAAAAGAAAGATGCCCAGGGTCCCTGCTCATCTGTGTGAACGGGCCTTAGGTATGCTGCAAGGAGGCATGAGGACTGCAGATGTGGCCAGGGAAATAAATTGCAATGTCCGTACTGTGAGATGGCACTACGGGGAGACAGGACGGACAGCTGATCGTCCTTGCAGTGGCAGACCACGTGTAACACCTGCACAGGATCGGTACATCTGAACATCACACCTGCGGGACCGGTACAGGATGGCAACAACTGCTTGAGTTACACCAGGAACGCACAATCCCTCCATCAGTGCTCAGACTGTCAGCAATAGGCTGAGAGAGGCTGGACTGAGGGCTTGTAAGGCAGGTCCTCACATGGCAACAACGTCTCCTATGGGCACAAACCCACCGTCACTGGACCAGACAGGACTGGCAAAAAGTGCTCGTCACTGAGTCGCGGTTTTGTCTCACCAGGGATGATGGTCGGATTCGCGCTTGTCGACGGAATGAACCTTACACCGAGGCCTGTACTCTGGAGCGGGATCGAGGTGGAGGGTCCGTCATGGTCTGGGGTGGTGTGTCACAGCATCATGGGACTGAGCTTGCTGTCATTGCAGGCAATCCCAACGCTGTGCGTTACAGGGAAGACATCCTCATGTGGTACCCTTCCTGCAGGCTCATCTTGACATGATCCTCCAGCATGACAATGCCACCACGCACAGAACGAGCAGTATGGCTGATTTCCTGCAAGACAGGAATGTCAGTGTTCTGCCATGTCCAGCGATGAGCCCGGCTCTCAAGGGTGAGGGCTATAATAGTGGAGTGATTTATTTCTTTCACCACATTCCCAGTGGGTCAGAAGTTTACATACACTCAATTAGTATTTGGTAGCATTGCCTTTACATTTAACTTGGGTCAAATGTTTCGGGTAGCCTTTCCACAAGCTTCCCACAATAAGTTGGGTGAATTCTGGCACATTCCTCCTGACAGAGCTGGTGTAACTGAGTCAGGTTTGCAGGCCTCCTTGCTTGCACACGCTTTTTCAGTTCTGCACACAAATTTTCTCTGGGATTGAGGTCAGGGCTTTGTGATGGCCACTCCAATACCTTGACTTTGTTGTTCTTAAGCCATTTTGCCACAACTTTGGAAGACCCATTTGCGACCAAGCTTTAACTTCCTGACTGATGTCTTGAGATGTTGCTTCAATATATCCACACAATTTTCCCTCCCTCATGAAGCCATCTATTTTGTGAAGTGCACCAGCCCCTCCTGCAGCAAAGCCCCCCACAACATGATGCTGCCACCCCCGTGCTTCACGGTTGGGATGGTGTTCTTCGGCTTGCGAGCTTCCCCTTTTTTTCCTCCTAACATAATGATGGCCATTATGGCCAAACAGTTCTATTTTTGTTTCATCTGACCAGAGGACATTTCTTCAAAGTATCATCTTTGTCCACATGTGCAGTTGCCAACCGTATTCTGGCTTTTTTTATGGTGGTTTTGGAGCAGTGGCTCCTTCCTTGCAGAGCGGCCTTTCAGGTTATGTCGATATAGTACTCGTTTTACTGCGGATATAGATACTTGTACCTGTTTCCTCCAGCATCTTCACAAGGTCCTTTGCTGTTGTTCTGGGATTGATTTGCACTTCGCACTAAAGTACGTTCCTCTCTAGGAGACAATGTGTCTCCTTCCTGAGCGGTATGACGGCTGCGTGGTCCCATGGTGTTATACTTGCGTACTATTGTTTGTACAGATGAACGTGGTACCTAAAGGCGTTTGGAAATTGCTCCCAAGGATGAACCAGACTTGTTGAGGTCTATAATTGTTTTTCTGATTTCTTTTGATTTTCCCATGCTGTCAAGCAAAGAGGCACTGAGTTGGAAGGTAGGCCTTAATACATCCACAGGTACACCTCCAATTGACTCAAATGATATCAATTAGCCTATCAGAAGTTTCTACTTGTGTCATGCACAAAGTAATGTCCTAACGGACTTGCAAAAACTTTAGTTTGTCAACCACGCCACATTTCTTGTTAACAAATGAGTTTTAATGACTCCAACCTAAGTGTATGTAAACTTCCGACTTCAACTGTATTTGGATGGCTGAGCGGCAAGGTGTAATAGATGGTATAAAATGCTGTATATACATGTGATATGAGTAAGGTATTTTAACATTATTTAGAGTGCATTGTATGAAGTGACTAGTGATCTGTTAAAGTAGCCAACGACATCTCTATGTAGGAAGCAGCCTCTGAGTTGGTGATTGCTGTTTGGCCTTGAGAGCTGTTTTTCAGTCTCTTGGTCCCAGCTTTGATGCACCTGTACTGACCTCGCCTTCTGGATGGTAGCGGGGTGAACAGGCAGTGGTTCAGGTGGTTGTCCTTGCTCTTTTTGTCCTTCCTGTGACATTTAGTGCTGTAGGTGTCATGGAGGGCAGGTAGTTTGCCCCGGGTGATGCGTTGTGCCGACCGCACCACCCTCTGGAGAGCCTTGCGGTTGATTGCGGTGCAGATGCCGTACCAGGCTGTGATGCAGCCCGACAGGATGCTCTCGCTTGTGCATCTGTAAAATGAGTAGGTGTGTCAACTTTTGACTGGTACTGTAGTTGTCCTCTGAACTTCTGTGTTAGGTGTCTAGGTGAGGTTAGAGTCAAGTATAGTGCCATAGTTTAATACAAAGAGCAAATTGAAATGGTGTCTGTGGATCTGGGCCCGGTTTCCTGATGGCAATGGAACCATTTTTAACAATGCATCTGTCCTACAACAGCCGAAGACGTAACATGTTTCCCGAAAACACCACGCGGTGAGAACGTTCTGTGAGTGCGTCGCTGGATCATATTTTTTTTGCTACTGATAGTTCAAAATAAAGGTAGCGCTGCTCTCTGATCAGCTTTCTCCATTAATCTTTCCCTAACATTAGTTACACAATACTGACGGATCGGCACCTAGACATATCACTTAACGGCTGCAAATACTGAGGCTGCTTATTCTGATTTACCTTATAATGCACTCAAATCACAGATTCCTTTGGCACATCATTGCACACGTTAAACATTTGACTGTAGCCTGCGAATAGAACTCAATTGACTGAACATTACATTTTTGCGAAACATGCTCTTTCTGTGCCATAGACCAAGGTTTCCCAAACTCGGTCCTAGGGCCTCCCTTGGTGCACGTTTTAGGTTTTTTCCCTAGCACTACACAGCTGATTCACATTATCAAAGCTTGATAATGAGTTGGTTATTTGAATAGCTGTGTTGTGCTACAGCAAAAACCAAAACGTGCACCCAGGGTTGGCCCAAGGACCGACTTTGGGAGACTGTGCCGTAGACTGATCAGGTGAAAGCGATGATCCCTTATTGTCACCTATTAAATCAGCATATTTTACTGTTGCACATCCTGATTGTTATAGGGGTACAATTGTTGGTGTAGAGGGTGAACAGAACTGGCAAAAGGACACTGCCATGGGGTACACCTGTATTGCTGGTTTGTGGGTCTGATGTGTTCGCATTGAACAGCACTCTTCTGACCCGACTGGTGAGAACCAACTGACTTGAGACACACATTGGCGTCCATGGTTGCAAGTTTGCAACAGAATATCAGGATGTATTGTGTTGAATACAGGAAGTTGACAAATGATTCTGGCATATGAATGTGGTTTATCCAGGTGCATGTAGATTTGAAGGAGAATCAACAGCTGTTGACTCTGTGGCCTGGTTTATAGTAGGGATGGGTGAAAAATCTCTTGCACATTGCGATATTATTTTTGACAAGTAACAATATATTTTCTGTTAGTGTTAGTTAGCGCTAGTCGGCTGTACCTGCTCTAAAACTGGTATTTTTCATCCTGTAGCTTGTTTTCATTCTTTATTTAAATGGTGAGCCAATAATTCAGTTTTATTTCCCTGACAGATCAACTCATTTCTATTGTCTCTCTGCAGTAGACATGTATTGAGCTATATGTTTGGTACTTCAATTTTCAATTGAATCGCCATACATATTGTATCGCCACCTAAGTGTCCCAATATCGTATCACGAGATACCTGGAAATTCCCAGCCCTAGTTTAGAGGAGAATTTGAATGGGTTGGTTAGGCTTTCTGTGTGCCAGAGAAGGTGTTTGGCCAAACATTGCCTTTAAAAAAAAGTGTGGTTTTACGTAAAATAACTGTAGAAACACTGTTACTAGAGAAGCATATAACCTCATTCTTGCCAGTTTGCCAATTGACTGAAGTTCTGTCCTGTCCCATCTCCCCCAGATTCCAGTCTACGATGGAGATTGACAGTCTAATGAAACAGGTGAGTGATAGACCTGTCATGACTCCCTAATCCTGCTCATGGAGACCTATAGGATGTGCTGACTTTAGTTCTTGCCCCAGCGCTAATACTCCTTATTGGGTTTTTAGTGCTGGTCTGGAAAGCCTGCACATGCTGTAGTTGTCAAGGACGAAGGCAGAGCTGGTCAACATTCATTCTCTATTAAACCTCACACTAAATTAGTGTATTTTTGCCTATACTGTTTAGTTTTTCCTTGTTGTGAAAATTATTACACCGCACACTAAGTCTTAAATTAATACTCTTTGTCAGCAAGCTGGAGGTCAGCCAAACTTCAATGCATAAAGTACCGGTCTGAAGTGAGCTCTAACATGGCAGTCCCGTTAGTTCCCTTAAATACTAACAAGTTATATTTGCATGATTTAGCTTATCATTCATAATGTTTGCTATATTCATGTGACCAACCAATACCTCAAGTTTTCTTTAAGCTGGGACGTTGAAACAGATTCCTTTCTCTAAACGAGGTTCTGGGCGTGCTGCCAAATTGCAGATACTGATAGTGAGGATTCGTTCAGTCACTTGCATGAACACAGGAATTGGTTTATAGAAAAGCACAAATAAATAAAAAATCATCACACTTGGATGACAGAGGTTGGGTAACATTTCAGCTGAAATATTTCCTCTCCTGTGACTTCATTGCTCTTGAGCAAAGAAATTACCACACTCATGCCACACACTTCCCCTTTGAACACTGTTCTTTCTTTTGCAGGAGTTTGTCAGTGTTTGGGTCCAGGAGCCACAATTCCACAAAGATGACTTCTGGCACACGCACATTGACTATGAGATCTATTTACATGTGAGTAGTACTACTGCACGCTTCACTTGATGAACATCATTAAACATTAACATCTTCAGCTTCTGAGAGATTGAGGAAGCTGTGTATTTTTTGGTAACCTCTAACTTCATGACAATCTGAAGTAGGGTAATATTGGCTATAAACCCTCTGCTAATATGATTTACCACCCTCCTGTGTTAAGACCAATAGCATGTGTTTTAGGAAGAAGACTTCCTGTGTGCGGAGGCGATACAGTGAGTTTGTTTGGCTCCGGCAGCGTCTGCAGGACAACACTATGCTCATGTATGTATAATCCATAGTGATAGTTCACTGCAGGCCCACTTCACTACATCATTTGATCACTCCTGCAATGATGTATGCACTTGTCTTTCCAGGGGTTGACTTCATACTTTTGGTCATGTAGTGTATGTGGACACCTGCTCGTCGAATCTTTCCAAAATCATGAGCATTAATATGCAGTTGATCGCCCTTTTGCTGCTATAACATCCTCCACTCTTCTGGGAAGGCTCTTCACTAGTGCAGAAACATTACTGTGGACTTGCTCCCATTCGGCCACGAGCGTTAGTGAGGTCTGTCACTGATGTTGCGCAATTAGGCCTGGCTCGCAGTCGGCGTTCCAATTCATTCGATGGGGTTGATGTCAGGGCTCTGTGCAGGCCAGTGAAGTTCTTCCACACTGATCTTGACAAACGATTTCTGTATGGACCTCGCTTTGTGCATGGGGGCATTGTCATGCTGCCACAAAGTTGGAGGCACAGAATTGTCTAGAATGTCATTGTATGCTGTAGCGTTAAGATTTCCCCTTCACTGGAACTAAGGGGCCTTGCCCCAACCATGAAAAACAGCCCCAGAACATTATTCCTCAACCAAACTTTACAGTTTGCACTGCATTGGGGCAGGTAGTATTCTCCTGATTCATCACTCCAGAGAATGTATTTCCAAAATTCAATGGTGGCAAGCTTTACACAACTCCAACCAATGCTCGGTATTGTGCATGGTGATCTTAGGCTTGTGTGCGGCTGCTTGGCCATGGAAACCCATTTCATGAAGCTCACAGCGAACAGTTATTGTGCTGACGTTGCTTCCAGAGGCAGTTTGGAACTCTGTAGTGAGTGTTGCAACTCAGGATAGATGCTCTTCAGCACTCGGCGTTCCTGTTCTGTGAGCTTGTGGCCTACCACTTCGCAGCTGAGCCGTTGTTGCTCCTAGACGTTTCCACTTCACAATAACAGCACTTACTGTTGACAGGTGCAGCTCTAGCAGGGCAGACTTGTTGGAAAGGTGGCCTCCTATGACAGTGCCACATTGAAAGCCACTGTTGTCCCTTTCCAGAGAGTTGCCCAAACTGCCTCCCTGGAACCCTTTCTTCAGTCTGAAAAACCCCTACAAGGTCAACCAGAGGATGAATGGCCTGCGGCAGTTTCTAGAGATGTGAGTGTCCTTGTTTATTCCTCTCCTCAGCCTTATGAATGGCTGCCAGGTTTAGCATGTTCAAAAGGCTTGACGGGATGATCCAGACACAGCCCATCTATGGGTCTGATGCAACCAAAGTCACTGTCAGATGTTTTCCTACCTCAAGTGGTCGTCTGGTCAATACTGATGAACAATTAGTGCTTTTGGAAGTCGTTTGGGTTAGATTTAAAAAAATCACAGCTTTTGATTTAAGGTTCGATTTAAAAAAAAAAATGCATTGACATTACAATGATTTGCGCTTTCTAATGGAAATGGAGCCAAAAATTATGAACTATAACTTAATAATATGATTTAGTTTTTATTTGATTACTTTATTACTTTTCATTCCTTAAAGTCACCATCTCATCTCAGGCAGTAGCAGCCAGCCAGACAAGCTAACATCTATACAGTGCATTCTGAAAGTATTCAGAGCATTGACTGTATCCACATTTTGTTACTTTACAGCCTTACTCTAAAATTGATTAAATGGTTTCCCTCATCAATCTACACACAATACCCCATAATGACAAAGCAAAAACCTGTTTTTACATTTTTGCAAATGTATTAAAAATAATCGGAAATCACATTTGCATAAGTATTCAAACCCTTTAATCAGTACTTTGATGAAGCATCTTTGGCAGCGACTACAGCCTCGAGTCTTCTTGGGTATGACGCTACAAGTTTGGCACACCTATGTTTGAGTTTCTCCCATTCTATTCTGCAGATCCCCTCAAGCTCTCAGCTTGGATGGGGAGTGTCGCTGCACAGCTATTTTCAGGTCTCTCCAGTGATGTTAGATCGGGTTCAAATGGGTTATGGTCATTGTAGTTAGTTACCATGTTTCTACGCTGAATTAGGTTGAATATTTGCTTAATGAAAACTACAACTCCCTTCAGGCGTGTGTCCCACAGCCCCTAACTTGATATCTCTCTCGAAACGGCATTGGCCTCACAAATAAACTAAATGGAATTCAAGTAATTGAACTGACGTTAGTCAATTAGTTTAATAACCCAAAAATGAAATGTCGGTTAGTTGCAGTGGTGGCAAATACCCATTATCATACTTAAGTAAAAGTAAAGATGCATTAATAGAAAATGACAAAGTCAAAGTCACCCAGTAAAATACTACTTGAGTAAGTCAAAGTATTTGGTTTAAAATATACTTAAGTATCAAAAGTAAATGTAATTGATAAAAAGTACTTAAGTATCAAAAGTGTAAATCATTTCAAATTCCTTTATTAAGCAAACCACACGGCACCACTTTCTTGTTTTTTACATTTACGGCGAAGCAAGGGGCATGCAACACTTAACAACATAATTTACAAACAAAACGTGTTAGATCAGAGCCAGTAGATGACCAGGAATGTTATCTTATGTGTGAATTGAACCATTTCTGTCCTGCTAAGCATTCAAACTGTAATGCACTTTTAGGTGTCAGGGTAGAATGTATAGAGTTGTAAAATAAAGTACTGATACCAAAAAAAGTGAAAGTAAAAATACTTTCATGTACTACTTAAGTACTTTACACCACTGGTTAGTTACTCAGCACTACTGGTCAGTCCATAGCAATCTGTGGTGTAGATCCCTTTTTGTACATTAGGAATAATTTTTTGGGGATATTGTTATCCCAAATGAATGAATTTAATTGCTAATCACATGAATTCAGATTTTCCTCCAGTATGACATTTGTTTTATAAAGCCTCTGCTTGCCCTGTATAAGAGGTTATATCCATGGATTTATGGCACCAAACGCCATCCAGTGGCTTTTACCAGCAACTTCATTAATTTCCTCCACTCCACTTGAAACAGAAGCCATTTATGTTCTGATGATTACAATGTTGATCTCATTCTCGCCTAGTTTCTCCTGTCATAGAGCTTTGGCATAGGGTACCAGAGCTTAGACTAACAATTCACTTAATCTCCTACCACACTTTGTTTTTGACGTAATCAATGCTCCAGGTTACAAACTGAAAATACGGCTTGTATGGTGTTCTTGATAGTTGCATGTATCTACTGATAGTTTTCTTGACTGTTCTTTAATTAGCCAACAAATTAATCTTTGTCTCCTCGTCCCCAGTATCGTCCAGGACCCCCTGCTGCTGTCTGACAGTAGAGTGCACCTGTTCCTCCAGTCCCAGCTGAGCATGACCAAGATGGAGGCATGTGTCTTGGGCCAGACACGCTACACAGTGGCACAGGCCATCCAGATGTGTACCGACTGTCACCGCACACGCTTCCCCATAGAGAAGGGCAGCAAGGTGTACTTCAACTCAGACTGCGAAAGGTAAGAGTACGGTATGCCACACCTAACAGGTGTGGCATATCAAGAAGCTACAGATTTTGTCCTAAATTTTAGCTTGAGACTGTTTTTCAATGACATCCATTGATTGACTCACAACAGAGATTGTCTATGAAAAAATGCATGATTTGATATCAGCTGCTGTTGGAGAAATGATGCAAGCCGACATGACCTCTGCCCTTTTTATTCTGTGCTTTCAGCCTCACCAGCACCACGTCAAGCCATGACTCGGGGGTCCCCCAGAGCCCCAGCCCTCTACCCTTTGACTGCAGCACCTGTGAAAATTCTGACAGCAACATTCGCATCTGGGATGAGGGATTCTTCAGCGGTCTGTCAGAGTCGTCGTGTGACCAGGAACACACGGAGCCCTGACACACCACTTCCACACACACGCGCACAAAGGGGCTGTTTCCCAGACAAAGATTAAGCCTAGTCCTGCATGCTAAATGGAGATTCTGCTTTAAGTTCTTTTTAGTCCAGGGTTAGGCTTAATCTTTGTCTGGGAAACCACTCAAAAGACTGTTTGCTACTGTTCTTGATGCGCTTCTCAAACCTCTGATTAACTGGTGGCGTAGAAAGGTATATTTATGTGGTTCTGTTGGAATTCTCTCTGCGTCCCCATCCGTCTTTTTAAAATTACTGAGCTATGTTTTCTAAAAGGATGTTTTATTATATTGACCTACCCTCTATTGCGGCCCGACTGGTGTTGCTAGTGAATGTCCAAAACCGAACGTTGTCTTAATGCAGTATCTCATTCTTGAAGTCTAACTTGTGCCTTACATTTTGTTCCTTTTATGGGAATCAGTTTACCTGCAATCATACTGGGAAAGATTCTTAAATTATACTTAAAAAATAATATTTGCACGATTTAACTGCTCTAAGGTTAGCAAGGGAGGCTGAGTGTTGTATAGGCTCACTTAAAAAAAAAAAAAAAAAAAGATTTGTTAAATCTTAAGTATTCCAAGTATCAAATGTTTTATTTTTAAGAACTAACTTGATGGTTTATTGACTTAGTGGTAGGTGCCCTTTGAAATCCTGGAATGTCCAAGTAATTTTTGTTGAAATGTGCTTTGGTTTCTTGTTAAGGTTATCCCTGGGCTTTCCTTCAGCATTAACTTCAGTAGGCTTAGAAGAGGCTGGTGGGAAGTGCTGTAGGACAGACTTATTTTAATGGCTGCAATGGTATCAAACACATGGAAACCACATTTGACTTGATTCCAGCCATGACAATGAGCCTGTCCTCTTATAGCTCCTCCCACCATTCTCTGGCCTAGATGTCTTCTGTTATGAGTGATCTATACTGAACAAAAATATAAACGCCTGTAAAGTGTTGGTCCTATGAGCTGAAATAAAAGATCCCAGAAATGTTCAATATGCACAAAGCCTATTTCTCAATTTGTGCACATCCCTGTTAGGGAGCGTTTCTCCTTTGCAAAGATAATCCATCCACCTGACAGGTGTGGCATATCAAGAAGCTAATTAAACCATGATCATTACACAGGTGCACCTTGTGCTAGGGACTAAAGGCCACTCTAAAATGTGTCATTTTGTCACACAACACAATGCCACAGATGCCTCAAGTTGAGAGCATGCAATTGACGTGCTACTGCAGGAATGTCCAGAGCCGCCAACATGGTTTTAGAGAATTTGGCAGTACATCCAACCGGCCTCACAACCGCAGACTACGTGTAACCACGCCAGCCCAGGACCACATCCAGCTGATCAAACTGGGTTGGCACAACCAAAGAATTTCTGCACCAACTGTCAAAAAGTCCCCGGGAAGCTCATCTGCGTGCTCGTTATCACCAGGGTCTCGACCTGACTGCAGTTCGGCGTCATAACGGATGTCAGTGGGAAAATGCTCACCTTCGATGGCACGCTGAAGTGTGCTTTTCACGGCTAAATCCTGGTTTCAACTGTAACAGGCAGACCTAGTTTTGTGTCATGGGTCAGTGATTTGCTGATGTCAGCGTTGTGAAGAGTACCCCATGGTGGAGTTATGGGATGGGCATGCAGAAGCTATGAGCAGTTGCATTTTTTTCCCCAACAATTTGAATGCAGAGATGCTGTGATCAGATCCTGAGGCCCATTGTCGTGCCATTCATCTGTCGCCATCACATGTTTCAGCATGATAATGCAAGGATCTGTACACAATTCCTGAAAGCTGAACATGTCCCAGTTCCTCCATGGCCTGCATACTCACCAGACATGTCACCATTGTGTATGTTTCGGATCTGAATTGAGGTCTTCGACAGCATGTTCCCGCCAATAAAAAGCTACTTTGCACAGCCATTGAACAGCGGGACAACATGCCACAAACAACCTGATCAACTCGATGCTAAGGAGATGTCACGCTGCATGAGGCAAACGGTGGTCACACCAGATACTGACTGGTTTTCTAATCCACCACTACTTTTTTTTTTTTTTTTTTTAAATCTGACTAACAGATGCATATTTGTTTTCCCAGTCATGTGAAATCCGTAGTTTAGGGCCTAATTTATTTATTTCAGTTGACTAATTTCCTTATGAACTGTAACTCAAATCTTATTGCGTTTTATTTGTATTCAGTGTAGTTGGCTTTTGGATGCCTCACCAGATGTGCTGTGCTATCAGCCCTGTAGAGGGTGTTGTAACATCTAAAATGAGTTCAACATCTATTAAACCAGTTCAATATAT
This sequence comes from Salmo salar, assembly GCF_965601325.2. Classification (NCBI taxonomy): domain Eukaryota; kingdom Metazoa; phylum Chordata; class Actinopteri; order Salmoniformes; family Salmonidae; genus Salmo; species Salmo salar. The sequence continues at coordinate 30,615,871 of NC_138317.1, forward strand.
TCATCCCCTTCATTTAATGTCCACAGTTTAAGATGCACAATGTTTGTCTGATTTGGAGATTCAAAAGAATCTGTGTCTTCAAAGAAATCCTGAAACTATAGTCAGACAGTACAGTATGAAGCTGTGCAGAAACTGCTTCTCCAAAGGAAATCCCTGATCACACTTGGAAGCGACATTGGCTAGCTGAACTCATGCACATAAACACAATCGGGTCTAACGGCACGCCTTCGATTCGTTTTTGACTAATGAAAACGTGTCGGTTTGCAAATTTCACTAGGTTGGAATAATGTTCAACTACTTAAGACATTGGCTCGACTCTAGGTTGTGAGAATGAACTAAGGAATAATTTTTCACTTCTCTTATTGACTTCTCAAACTCCAGCCAGGTCTGCTTTGCAAGCGTTTCCTGAAGTCTTGCCATGCTGCACCTCTGGGTTTAGAGAAACTGCTATATTGCCAAGATGTAGCTTTTCTGGGTCAGTACCATGGTGTTGTCTGTGCTTCTGAGGCATATTGTGGGTTTGAAATCCCAGGTCTTCTGTGGTAGGGATGGCTGGACAGTGTTCTATAGTCCAAACCCTTGTCAAGGTGAGTCAACCTTTCTCCCCTCTAACTCTGTTTGCTAGTCCTTTTCCTAACCTTAACCTCAGTCTCCAACTGCTTCATTTTACTGACCTACTCTGTGAGTTCTAACCTACGAAAAAGTAATTTCTGTATTTGAAGTGGTGTGAGGAGTGTTTCCCATCTATTTCTCTCTCACACACTGTGTAGAGATGTCTTAAGCTCTGGGAGTATTTCTCCCTTGACGGGGAGGGGGGCTGCATGTGTGTAGGCTACCTAGCTTATTAAAGTGTGTGTCAGGTCTGGCAGAGTGCTGACTGGGCTGTGATTTGGGCGTTCTGACAATGTATCACAGTTGCTGGCTAATGTCACTTCCCCTCTCACAAAGACAGGCCAGCAGACCGAACATGCGCCTTGGTTTGTGTATGCTGATGAGTTCATTTTTTGGGGTGTATTTCTTCCTGCTACGCTACTCATGAGCTGGTCACCAGCAGCACCCAGTCAGTTCTGCCAGGTGAGCTGTACTAATTTAAAGGGGGGGGGGGTAATTCATCTGTTATTAAATGCTCCAAGGATTTACCTGTCAGCAGCAGGACCTGTGTGTGCTTCTGTGTGTCAATTTGGGGCAGTTAGGAATACTGGGCAGCACATACATTGGTAAGTGGGAAAAACAGGTGAAGGCTCAAATAAGATGGCATCAGTCTCCCTCCACTCCTGTCCTGCAGCCCACTTTAACCAAAGACCTAGCCAGCCCGTCCTCTCAGGGATTTAACAGATGCTCTTATCCAGAGCGGTTTTTCAGGAGCAATTAAAGGCACTTCAACAGATTTATTTCACCTAGTCAGCTCGGGGATTCAAACCAGCAACCTTTCAGTTACTAGCTCAACGCTCTTATCCTCTCACAGCTTCACTGTGAGAGGATATGAGTCACTTCTCTGCAGTAGTACAGAGATCAAATGATATTCATATGGCACTCTTAACTCATGCACCATGTACACTCGTACAGAAAGCATGATATTCAAACTGTACAGTAAGTGTTTGACCTTATTAACGTGCACGCTGGGTAACACCTGAGCATTGCACACGCCGCACACAACCCGTTTCATTCCTCCAGGGCCTATAGTCAATTTCCTTCTATAATGAAATGCTGCTTCACGGTCCTCAAAGGAAGGGCTGGGTGTGAGTGTACAGTTCAGATATTTGCGTATTCATGGTAAGTCTATTGCAGCGCAGTAATTTATAACTCAATTTCCAGTGTGCATCGATGCGCTCCTTACCTACAAAACAAAACTTCAACCCGATTGTTCTACAAAGCAATTAGGGTGTCTAGTGAATTGTGAACGCGCTGCAGTGCGTCGCCCGATGCTCCAGGCTTGTGTGATGTTTTTAATTGTTAATTTTCTGTCACATTAGTCAACATCCCAGGCTGGGCAGGTGACTGGCTTTCTAGGCGACAGATGAAATTTCACATTTTCACACTTGATATTTCCCGTTCGGATGGGGAGCCTTGTACCCTGTGTCTGTTACATCTGTATGTGTGTAATGGAGGGAGACAAAATGTTTTACATTTTACATCTCTTCACAGCCCTACAGAGATGGAATGTCGAACTATGAATATCAAATATTCCTCTTCATTTGTATTTTTCTGTTTTTGCCCCATGTGTCTACTTCAAACCCATCCACACACACAACCCTTCCTCCACACCTGGGCCCTAAGCACCCTTCCCCCCCAGATCAGCACCTTGTGTTTGATAATCTGGTAATGTACCTAATCATGGTCTATTCCGAGTGACAGAGGGCTGGGCCAATGAAACCTGACGTGGCTGATGGCCCGCCCCTTATGAGCTGGGACAAAATTGAAGAATGTTGTTGCTGTTGGATCGTTGGGCTGATTAGGGTAGCGTTCGATAACAGACCGTGTCCATTCATCAGTGTCCGGCGGCGGCCAGTAAAAGGTTTCTCCGGTCTCACAGTAGTCACTTCCCTATGTGGCCCTCGCCAATCTCTGTCTGCCAGGATCAGTGTCATATGGCCAGGACCTAACCCTGCCCTGATAAAAACACGCACACAAAGAACCTGCTGACATACAACCTCTGATACGCACAGTGACACTCACAAAACGTGCTCTGTTTTAAACACAGAAAGAGATGACCCTGCCCTCAAGTGCATTGGTCACCAATCACAACCACTTTGTCAAGGCACAGGTTACCGTGACGACTCTAATCTCCTAGCAACAGAGTGGGTAATTCGTCTCCATTGAGAGGGGGGGGGGGGGGGGGGGTGTCACAGACGGGCAGCAGCGGCTGGGGATGGCAGGAAGGTGTGGGGTGAGACGGAGGAAGTGAGAGGGGGTGGAGGTGGGAGGGGGGTGGAGGGTGTAGGTGGGTGGAGATGAGAGTGGGGGTGGAGTGGGGGCAGAGGGGTGGGTGGGAGGCAAGAGGGGGGAGGTGGGGCAGGGGGGGAGGTGAGAGGTGGGGCAGAGGGGGGAGGAGGTGAGAGGTGGGGCAGAGGGGGGAGGAGATGAGAGGTGGGGCAGAGGGGGGAGGAGGTGGGAGGTGGGAGGGAGGCAAGAGGGGGGAGGTGGGGCAGAGGGGGGGTGAGAGGTGGGGCAGAGGGGGGAGGTGGGGCAGAGGGTGGAGGTGGTGAGAGGTGGGGCAGAGGGGGGAGGAGGTGAGAGGTGGGGCAGCGGGGGTAGAGGGGGGAGGAGGTGAGGGGGGAGTTGGGGCAGAGGGGTGGGTGGGCGTCAAGAGGGGGGAGTTGGGGCAGAGGGGGGAGGAGGTGAGAGGTGGGACAGAGGGGTGGGTGGGTGGGAGGGAGGTGAGCGGTGGGACAGAGGGGTGGGTGGGTGGGAGGGAGGTGAGAGGTGGGGCAGAGGAGTGGGTGGGAGGGAGGGAGGCGAGAGGTGGGGCAGGGGGGGAGGTGGGGCAGGGGGGGCAGGGGGGGAGGTGAGAGGTGGGGCAGAGGGGGGAGGAGGTGAGAGGTGGGGCAGAGGGGGGAGGAGATGAGAGGTGGGGCAGAGGGGGGAGGAGGTGGGAGGTGGGAGGTGGGAGGGAGGCAAGAGGGGGGAGGTGGGGCAGAGGGGGGGGGTTAGAGGTGGGGCAGAGGGGGAAGGTGGGGCAGAGGTGGGGCAGAGGTGGGGCAGAGGGGTGGGTGGGAGGGAGGCGAGAGGTGGGGCAGAGGGGGCAGGAGGTGAGAGGTGGGGCAGCGGGGGTAGAGGGGGGAGGAAGTCAAGAGGGGGGAGTTGGGGCAGAGGGGGGAGGAGATGAGAGGTGGGACAGAGGGGTGGGTGGGTGGGAGGGAGGTGAGAGGTGGGGCAGAGGAGTGGGTGGGAGGGAGGGAGGCGAGAGGTGGGGCAGAGGGGGGAGGTGGGGCGGAGGTGAGCGGTGGGGCAGAGAGGGGAGGAGGTGAGAACGGGGGCAGAGGGGGGAGGATGCAAGAGGTGAGAGATGGGGCAGAGGGGTGGGAGGGAGGTGAGAGGTGGGGCAGAGGGGGGAGGAGGTGAGAGGTGGGGCAGAGGGGGCAGGAGGTGAGAGGTGAGAGGTGGGGCAGAGGGGGCAGGAGGTGAGAGGTGAGAGGTGGGGCAGAGGGGTGGGAGGGAGGCGAGAGGTGGGGGGAGGGAGGCAAGAAGGGGGAGATGGGCAGAGGGGTGGGAGGGAGGCAAGAGGTGGGCAGAGGGGTGGGAGGGAGGCAAGAGGGGGGAGGTGGGGCAGAGGTGGGAGGAGGTGAGTGCTGGGGCAGAGGGGTGGGAGGGATGCAAGAGGGGGGAGGTGGGGCAGAGGTGGGAGGAGGTGAGTGCTGGGGCAGAGGGGTGGGAGGGATGCAAGAGGGGGGACGTGGGGCAGAGGGGGGAGGAGGTGAGTGCTGGGGCAGAGGGGTGGGAGGGAGGCAAGAGCGGGAGGAGGAGGTGAGAGGAGGGTGTTAGAGTCAGGAGCAGCAGAGACAAATGGCCCCAAAATGCAGTATTAATCTGTTGCTGATCTGCTGCCCTTTAAAGCCAATAGCACTTAGAGACGGAGGGGGGAGGGGGGGTGTCTAGGAGAGAGAAACTGGTGGTGAGAGAGGGAAGGAGAAAGTGTTACAGAGAAAGGGTATTGGTAAGAGAGTGAAGAGACTGAGAAAATGGAAGAAAAAGCTGAGTTTAACACACAGAGCTGGATGGGTGCATTCAAACATTAGTTTAGTGTTGTCAATGAATGTACAGGTTAGCTGTACCTACTGTCCAAATAGATGTTACTAACCAGACTTCACTGACAGAGGCCTTTTATCCAACTTGATACTGTCTTAAAACACAAAAACACTTTCTTACAGCAGTTGTTTGTGTTGCTATTGATGCTGTAATGCATGGAGACACACTAACATGCTGTGGCAGACATGGCCCACACACTCTCTCTTTCACATACACCCTCCCAGCGAGCACAGCAGAGCGGCCCCCTGTTTGATTTGTCATCTGACTAGTGATCAATAACTGTGATGGAAACAGAATCAGCCCAGATGGATTAAACGTCCCACTGGCTCTGACGTTATTTTCCCATTAAAACCAGCTAATCGCCCCCCTCCCCACACACACACACACACACACTCTGAAAACTAGTTTTACCCCACAACAGACACTATGATAACCCCCTATAGGCTTTAGCTCTGGGAGAACCAAGTCTTAGCTAAAGATACACATTAGTGCAGTTCACCACCTCTGCAACATACAGCACATTCTCCAAAAATGACACTCTATTACGGCTTTTGCAAACGTCCAAATATGCCCATTCACAGCAGTGTTAAACATGTTCTGGTGAAAAGTAGAGCACTATATAGGGAAAATGGTAGAGCACTATATAGGGAAAGTAGTAGAGCACTATATAGGGAAAGTGGTAGAGCACTATATAGGGAAAGTGGTAGAGCACTATATAGGGAAAGTGGTAGAGCACTATATAGGGAAAGTGGTAGAGCACTATATAGGGAAAGTGGTAGAGCACTATATAGGGAAAGTGGTAGAGCACTATATAGGGAAAGTGGTAGAGCACTATATAGGGAAAGTGGTAGAGCACTATATAGGGAAAATGGTAGAGCACTATATAGGGAAAGTGGTAGAGCACTATATAGGGAAAGTGGTAGAGCACTATATAGGGAAAATGGAGCCATTTGGGGGACACAGTCACAGTTTTTGCAATAGTACACAGGCCACGAGTGTGGAACAGTGAGCACTGCGACGCAAAGACAGAGTTCATCTGATCAGAATGCTAACTCTGCATAGCACACAGTTTAACAACCCATACAAATGTGTGAATTTCAGTTTGTGTTTGTGTGCGAGCGTTTGTAAATGTATGCCTACATTTGATATGTGTGATGTGCAGATTTGTGGCTGAGAGCGCGAGGGAGGAAGGAAGCATGAGACCATCTCCTTTTTGGTACATGCTATACCTCTCTCTCCCTCTTTTCCTCTCCATCGCTTTCCTTCCATCTGCTCTCTTTATCTCATCCTGTGGAGTTTCAGAAAGGCATTCTGCACACCTGTACAACACATCAAGTTATGGATGATGCAATGCACAAAAAAGGAAAGAGAAGGTGTTCCTAATGCTTTGTCCACTCAGTGTATAGCAAGCTGTCAATGTCACAATGACCTGGGCTTTCATCTGAATTCTAAAGGAACTCCCTTGTTCTGTGTTTGAGGTAGGCTATGTTCCAAAAGGCGCTTTATTTTCACTGTATTCCCTGTATTTCCTAAATAGTCAAAAGTAGGGCACTAGATAGGGAACCATTTGGAAGGCAAGGCATGAGCTTTCTTGTTTTCTTATTATATTTACCCCTTTTCGTGGTATCACCCCAATTTCGTGGTATCCAATTGGTAGTTACAGTCTTGTCTCATCGCTACAACTCCCGTACGGACTCAGGAGAGGCGAAGGTCGAGAGCCATGCGTCCCCCGAAACACAACCCCGCCAAGCCGCACTGCTTCTTGACACAACGCACATCCAACCCGGAAGCCAGCCGCACCAATGTGTCGGAGGAAACACCGTACACCTGGCGACCTGGTCAGCGTGCACTGCGCCTGGGCCGCCACAGGAGCCGCTAGTGCGCGATGAGACAAGGATATCCCTGCCGGTCAAACCCTCCCTAACCTGGACGACGTTGGGCTAATTGTGCGTCACCCCAAGGACCTCCCGGTCACGGCCCGCTGCGACAGAGCCTGGGCTCGAACCCAGAATCTCTGGTGGCACAGCTAACACTGTGATGCAGTGCCTTAGACCGCTGCGCCACCCAGGAGGCAGGCGTGAGCTTTCTACTGCTTCCTCTGCTGTCATGATGTTTTATCTCAGGGATATCCCTAACTCTAACCATCCCCACCACCATTATACCCATTCCTCATTATACACCACACACACATCAGGAGAGACTATGAGAGACATCTCTAACGGATTCTGAAGATTTCAATTTCCCCTCTGTCACCAAAGACAGAAAACTCTCTGAGCTCAATTACCCCTGTCTAACACACACACATGCCACACACACATAAAGAAGCGCATACACACACACACACACACACACACACACACACACACACACACACACACACACACACACACACACACACACACACACACACACACACACACACACACACACACACACACACACACACACACACACACACACACACACAGAGGGATTGAGATAGGGAGGATAAGAGATCGGGGTGAGTAAAAAATTGGTTGACAGGTGAGCGAGGACCGAAAAGAGAAGAGAATGGTGAGAGGGGGGCAGGGAGAGCAAACAGACGGATAAAAGTATAGATTTGTAGCAGAAAAGATAGGGAAGCAGAGGACTTCAGGAAAGACGAGAGCGAGAGGGCCAGAGAGAGAGGGCCAGAGAGAGAGAGAGCGAGAGAGAGGGCCAGAGAGAGGGCCAGAGAGAGAGAGAGAGAGAGAGAGGGCCAGAGGGAGAGTGAGAGGAGAGAGGGCCAGAGAGAGGTGGGCCAGAGGGAGATGGGCCCAGAGAGAGAGGGGGCCAGAGCGAGAGCGAGGGCCAGAGAGAGAGAGTGGCCAGAGAGAGAGGGCCAGAGCGAAAGAGAGGGCCAGAGAGAGAGGGCCAGAGAGAGTGAGCGAGAGAGGGCCAGAGAGAGAAAGAGGGCCAGAGAGAGGGTTTGCCAGAGAGAAAGTTTGCCAGAGAGAGGGGAGGGGGGCAGAGAGAGTGAGAGAGGGCCAGAGAGAGAGGGTCAGAGAGAGAGAGAGAGGGAGGGGCCAGAGAGAGAGGGTGCCAGAGAGCGAGAGAGAGAGCGAGAGGATAGAGAAATAGATAGATAAACATGTGCATCAAAATAATTCCAAAATATACGCTTGCTTTATCAACTTCCAGAAAGCATTTGATTCTATTTGGCATACAGGACTGTTCTACAAATTTATTGAAAGTGTTGTTGGGGGTAAAACATATGACAGAATTAAATCAATGTATACTGGCAATACGTGCAGCATTAAAATTGGCAAGAAAATAACAGAATTCTTTAACCTGAGGTGGGGCCTTCGCCAGGTTTGCAATCTGAGCCCTGCACTCTTCAATTTTTACATCAACGAATTGGCCACTATTCAAGAAAAATCCTCAGCCCCTGGTGTTAGTCTCCACAATTCAGGTGTTAAATGCCTACTCTTCGCAGATGGCCTATGCCTGCTGTCACCCACAGCACATGGCCTACAGCAGAGCCTGGACCTGCTAGGCCGTCATTGAAAATACGAATTTGTTCTTAACTGACTTGCCTATTCAAATTAAACACACTACAATTACTTAGGTTTAAAAATAAGCTCAACTGGACACCTTAATGAGGCAGTGAATGAACTAAGAGAAAGCATTCTACGCCATAAAAAAACAAATTGAAATATCTATTCAAATTTGGCTAAAACTAATAGAATGTGTCATTGAACCAATTGCACTTTATGGCAGCGAGGTGTGGGGTCCACTTGCAAAACAAGATTTCACCAAATGGAACAAACACCCCATTGAAACCCTGCATGCAGAGTTCTGTAAAATTCTCCTACATGTCCAGAGGAAAACTACAAACAATGCATGCAGGGCAGAATTAGGCCAAAATCCACTAATAATAAAAACTCAAAAAAGACCAACTAAGTTTTGGAAACATCTAAAATACAGTGACCACCTCTTATATCATTACCAAGCCCTGCAATGCCAAGAGCTGAGCAAAGAAAAGAGTCCCCTCATCCAGCTGGTCCTGGGGCTGAGTTCACAAACCTGTTCTACTAACACACTGGAGCCTCGGGACCAGAAGATCCAATCAATCAGAATAAAACAACTTACAACATAATCAAAACAAAACTACATTGCTTATTGGGAAACACAAGAACAAACACAAAGCAAAACGCAATGCTCTCTGGCCCTAAATTGACAATACACCATGGCAAACTATTTGACCATGGTTACTGATCAAAACCTTAGAAAAACCTTGACAAAGTACAGGCTCAGTGAGCACAGCCTTGCCATTGAGAAGGGTAGACACAGGAAAACCTGGCTCCCTGTAGAGGAAAGGCTGTGCAACCACTGCACAACAGCAGAACCTGAGACAGAGCTGCATTTCCTGACAAAATGTAAAAAATATAAAACAATTAGAGAGTGTCATTTCACCAAATTTGAAACCCTTATTCAAGGTTTCAAAGACCTCTCTGATGAGAGTAGGCTACCCGTCCTGTTGGGGGAGGACGCAGAGAGCTGTGGGTTGGCACCGCACTACATTGCTGCCTGCCATAAGATGAGGGACAGTGTCTGACAGACCAATCAACCTGCACATGTCCTCTACTGTATGATTATTGTTATTGTTCAATGTATGGTTATTTTGACCCTTCGTTATTGTTGTTACTGTTGTCCCGTTGACAATTTTGATTCTTATTATTTTCATATTGTAAATATCCAAAGTAAGCTTTGGCAATATTTACATTGTTACGTCAGGCCAATAAAGCAAATTGAATTGAATTAAATTGAGAGGGCAGGAGAGAGAGAGAGGGCCAGAGAGAGAGAGAGAGGGCCAGAGAGAGAGGGCCAGAGAGAGTGAGAGAGAGAGAGAGAGAGAGAGAGAGAGAGAGAGGGCGAGAGAGAGAGAGAGGGCCAGAGAGAGGGAGAGGGCCAGAGAGAGGGGGGACAGAGAGAGAGAGAGAGAGAGAGAGAGAGAGAGAGAGAGGGACAGAGAGAGTGAGAGAGAGAGAGAGAGAGAGAGAGAGAGAGAGAGGGCGAGAGAGAGAGAGAGGGCCAGAGAGAGGGAGAGGGCCAGAGAGAGGGGGGACAGAGAGAGAGAGAGAGAGGGGGGGCAGAGAGATAGAGAGAGGGCCAAATAGAGAGAGGGCCAGAGAGGGCCAGAGAGAGCAAGAGAGAGAATGAGAGTGTGAGAGAGAAAGGGCCAGAGAGAGGGGGGGGGCAGAGAGAGAGGGGACCAGATAGAGAGAGAGGGTCAGAGAGAGCGAGAGAGGGCCAGAGAGAAAAAGAGGGCCAGAGAGAGAGAGGGCCAGAGAGTGAGATAGGGCTAGAGACAGAGAGCGATGGCCAGAGAGAGAGTTTGCCAGAGAGAGGGGGGAGATAGGGGGGGCAGAGAGAGCGAGAGAGGGCCAGACCGAGAGAGAGAGAGAGAGAGAGAGAGAGAGAGAGAGAGAGAGAGAGAGAGAGAGAGAGAGAGAGAGAGAGAGAGAGAGAGAGAGAGAGAGTACAAGAGAGAGAGTGCCAGAGAGAGAGAGAGAGAGAAAGCCAGAAAGAGAGGGCCAGAGAGAGAGAGAGGACCAGAGAGGGAGGGAGCCAGGGAGAGACGGGGCCAGAGAGACAGGGCCAGAGAGAGAGGGCCAGAGAGAGAGATAGAGAGGGCCAGAGAGAGAGAGAGAGAGAGAGAGAGAGAGAGAGAGAGAGATGGCCAGGGAGAGAGTGAGAGGGCCAGAGAGAAAGAGAGGGCCAGAGAGAGAGAGGGCCAGAGAGCCAGAGAGAGGCTCAGAGAGAGGCTCAGAGAGAGAGAGCGAGAGGGCCAGAGAGAAAGAGAGGCTCAGAGAGAGGCTCAGGGAAAGAGAGAGAGGGCTAGAGAGAGAGAGGCTCAGAGAGAGAAGGGCAGAGAGAGAGAGAGTGAGGGCCAGAGGGAGAGAGAGAGGGGGCCAGAGAGGGAGAAAGGGCAAGGGAGAGAGGGCCAGAAGGACAGGGTCAGAAGGACAGTGCCAGAGAGAGACAAGCTCAGAGAGAGAGCGAAGGGCCAGAGAGGGCCAGAGAGAGAGAGGCTCAGAGAGAGGGTGGCTCAGAGAGAGAGGGGCTCGGAGAGAGAGGGGCTCAGAGAGAGCGGGGCTCAGAGAGAGCGAGGGCCAGAAGGGGAGAGCGAGGGCCAGACGGGGAGAGCGAGGGCCAGAGGGATAGAGCGAGGGCCAGAGAGAGGGAGCGAGGCTCAGAGAGAGAGAGAGCGAGGCCCAGAGAACAAGGCCCAAAGAGAGCGAGACCCAGAGAGAGTGATGCCCAGAGAGCGAGGCCCAGAGAGAGCGAGGGCCAGAGAGAGAGGGACTGAAAGGGCCAGAGAGAGAGGGCCTGAGAGGCCCAGACAAAGAGGGCCCTTTGAGAGAGAGAGAGAGCCAGAGAGAGATAGAGGTAGCATTTCTGTCCAACCAACAACATAGAGACCCCGAAAACCTGAGTCTGAATCACTAAAACAATACTGAAATACACTACGGAAAATAATCAATAGCCCATCAGAAATCAGCTCAATGTAATTGAAGAATCCATAGACTCTAACCACTTTTGGGAAAATTGGACAGCACTAAACAAACAAGAAGAAGAATTATCTATGCAAAATGAAGATGAGTAAACCACTTCTCCAATCTTTTTGGCTCTATGACAAAGAATAAACAGCAAAAACAAATACATGATCAAATACAAATGTTAGAATCAACTATTAAAGACTACCAGAACTACAGGACAAAATACAAACCCTCCAACCCAAAAAGGCCTGTTGTGTTGATGGTATCCTAAATGAAATGATAAAATATACAGACAACAAATTCCAATTGGCTATACTTAAATTCTTTAACATCATCCTCAGCACTGGCATATTCCCTAATATTTGGAACCAAGGACTGATCACCCCAATCCACAAAAGTGGAGACAAATTTGACCCCAATAACTACCAGGGGATATGCGTCAACAGCAACCTTGGGAGAATCCTCTGCATTATCATTAACAGCAGACTCATACATTTCCTCAGTGAAAACAATGTACTGAGCATATGTCAAATTGGCTTTTTACCAAATTACCGTACGACAGACCATGTATTCACCCTGCACAAACAAACCAAAACAAAGGCAAAGTCTTCTCATGCTTTGTTGATTTCAAAAAAGCCTTCGACTGCTTTACAAATTGATGGAAAATGGTTTTGGGGGAAAAACATACGACATTATAAAATCCATGTACACAAAATTGGCAAAAAACACACATTTCTTTCCACAGGGCCGTGGGGGTGAGACAGGGATGCCCCACCCTCTTCAACATATATATCAATTAATTGGCAAGGGCACTACAACTAGAATCTGAAGTCCAATGTCTGCTGATGATCTGGTTCTTCTGTCACCAACCAAGGAGGGCCTACAGCAGCACCTAGATATTCTGCACAGATTCTGTCAGACCTGGGTCCTGACAGTAAATCTCAATAAGACAAAAATAATAGTGTTTCAAAAAAGGTCCAGTTGCCAGGACCACAAATACAAATTCCATCTAGACACCGTTGCCCTACAGCACACAAAAAAACGATACATACCTCGGCCTAAACATCAGCCCCACAGGTAACTTCCACAAAGCTGTGAACGATCTGAGAGGCATGAAGGGCCTTCTATGCCATCAAAAGGAACATAAAATTCAACATACCAATTAGGATCTGGCTGAAAATACTTGAATCAGTCATAGAACCCATTGCCCTTTATGGTTGTGAGGTCTGGGTCCGCTCACTAACCAAGAATTCACAAAATGGGACAAACACCAAGTTGAGACTCTGCATGCAGAATTCTGCAAAAATATCCTCTGTGTACAACATAAAACACCAAATAATGCATGCAGAGCAGAATTAGGCCGATACCCACTAATTATCAAAATCCATAAAAGAGCCGTTAAATTCTACAACCACCTAAAAGGAAGCGATCCCCAAACCTTCCATAACAAAGCCATCACCTACAGAGAGATGAACCTGGAGAAGAGTCCCCTAAGCAAGCTGGTCCTGGGGCTCTGTTCACGTTCACAAACACAAACACACCCCACAGAGCCCCAGGACAGCAGCACAATTAGACCCAACCAAATCATGAGAAAACTAAAAGATAATTACTTGACACATTGGAAAGAAGTAACAAATAAACAGAGCAAACTAGAATGCTATTTGGCCCTAAACAGAGAGTACACAGTGGCAGAATACCTGACCACTGTGACTGACCCAAACTTAAGGAAAGCTTTGACTATGTACAGACTCAGTGAGCATAGCCTTGCTATTGAGAAAGGCCGCCGTAGGCAGACCTGGCTCTCAAGAGAAGACAGGCTATGTGCACACTGCCCAGAAAATGAGGTGGAAACTGAGCTGTACTTCCTAACCTCCTGCCCAACGTATGACCATATTAGAGACATATATTTCCCTCAGATTACACAGATACACAAAGAATTCAAAAAACAAACCCAATTTTGATAAACTCCCATATCTACTGGGTGAAATTTCACAGTGTGCCATCACAGCAGCAAGATGTGTGACCTGTTGCCACAAGAAAAGGTCAACCAGTGAAGAACAAACACCATTGTAAATACTGCCTATGTTTATTTATTTTCCCTTTTGTACTTTAACCATTTGCACATTGTTACAACACTGTATATAGACATAATTTACATTTTAAATGTATTTTTCTTTTGGAACGTCGGTGAGTGTAATGTTTACTGAGAGAGAGAGAGAGAGAGAGAGAGAGAGAGGCAGAGGGGCAGAGGGGCAGAGAGAGAGAGGGGCAGAGAGAGAGAGGGTGAGGGGCAGAGAGAAAGAGAGAGAGAGATAGAGAGAGAGAGAGAGAGAGAGAGAGGGGAGCAGAGAGAGAGAGAGAGAGAGAGGGCCAGAGAGAGAGAGGGGGGCAGAGAGAGAGAGAGAGAGAGAGAGAGAGAGAGGGCCAGAGTGAGCTAGGGAGGGGCAGAGAGTGAGAGCGAGCCAGAGAGAGAGAGAGAGAGAGAGAGAGAGAGAGAGAGAGAGAGAGAGAGAGAGAGAGAGAGAGAGAGAGAGAGAGAGAGAGGGGCAGAGAGAGAGAGGGCCAGCGAGAGAGAGATGCAGAGAGGAATTCCATGCTCAAAGAATCCCCTCCCCTAGAACCTTATTACATTCTACAATCAGTGCGTTGGATATAAATAGCCGTTTCCATTCGTTAAAGTATCAATCACCGGATGGGCTCTTGCTGCAGGGAAACAAAACAATTTAAATTATAGCGCCGCTCTCTTTGTCCGACCAGCCTTTTAACGGAATAATTACTGGCCTATTCATTCGGGTAAGGCCGCAGCGATATATCAACCTCATGCTGCCGCCGTACCAGTCCGCTCTTCATGATAAACGTCCTTTACCGGGGTAAAAAGAGGGGGAGTGGAGTGAAGGGGGTTACCACGACAGCCCAGTGATAATGGTAAACTGACAGTCCGCCACAGCCATGCCCTGATGGCGAGCTGAAAAGCTTTTCACACCCAATGTATGGTAGTCTTTTCTCTACAACGTGGTGCTGATCCACCGGCCAGGGCTTCTCCTACACCTCGTTGTTGTGGAGAGTGACACACCCCCCACGGCGAGAGGAAGGGAGTGAGGACCGAGGGGTGAGAGCTATCTATTATTCAACACGCCCCCCCCCCCGTGCCTCTCCCCTGTACGCCCCCACGCACGGCGCCATTAAAAATAGGAAATCCATAGTGGAGACAAATGGCTTCTAAATGAATCGCTGAAGGATGAGAGCAGAGATAGAGACCCCTGTCACAAGCTAGTCTATCTGCCATAACACATTTATCAATTCATCGTGTGTGTGTGTGTGTGTGTGTGTGTGTGTGTGTGTGTGTGTGTGTGTGTGTGTGTGCTATAGGGCTGAGACATTGTAGCACATGTTACAATAAAATGCAAGGCTAGATGAAAGTGGAGGTCAATTAGGCGTGTGTTAATTGAACATGAATAAAACACACTACGACCAACTGTTATGGGGAGATTAAACCCACTGTTGACAATGATCTTCAACTACAAAACAAAATAACAATGTGTGTGAATGTGTGATGTGAGCTAATGTTGAAACCAAACAATGTACAATTCTAAGCACCCACTGTCATTCAATTCTGGTATGAATAAAAACAGCTCACTTATCACAGACCATCTTCATCATCTGCAGCAGCAGCACATTTCTTGTCTCAAATGGCACCCTATTCCCTATATTAAAAAAATAAAGTAGTGCACTACAGAGGGAATAGGGTGACATTTGGGACCGTGATATTGCCCTGACCTTAAGTGGACTTGACTGAGCCACTCAAACACAAACCGAGGGGAGAGAAAGGGAGAAACAGAGAGGGAGAAACACAGAAACAGACAAAAGGTTGTGTCTATTGTCTGTTCTCTCTCTCTCTCTCTCTCTCTCTCTCTCTCTCTCTCTCTCAATTCAATTTCAATTTCAGGTGCTTTATTGGCATGGGAAACATATGTTTACATTGCCAAAGAAAGTGAAATTGATTCCACTCCACTAATGTAGATCTCTCTCTCTAATTCTCGTCTGTCTACCTGTCTGTCTGTCTGTCTGTCTGTCTGTCCTGTCTGTCTGTCTGTCTGTCTGTCTGTCTGTCTGTCTGTCTGTCTGTCTGTCTGTCTGTCTGTCTGTCTGTCTGTCTGTCTGTCTGTCTGTCTGTCTGTCTGTCTGTCTGTCTGTCTGTCTGTCTGTCTGTCTGTCTGTCTGTCTGTCTGTCTGTCTGTCTGTGCGTACAGCAAGACAGCCAGCCACACTGTCAGCCAGGTTTCTCACACACACACAGTACATCTCCTTTGTCCCTGCATGGTTCTTACGGGGTGTGTGTGTGTGTGTGTGTGTGTGTGTGTGTGTGTGTGTGTGTGTGTGTGTGTGTGTGTGTGTGTGGGATCCTGTTTCATTCCACTAATGTCCCAATTACAAAGCAAGGCGGAGTGCTTGCTGTGGCTGGCTGGGAGTGAGACGAGCTGTAGAACATTATTACGACAACGTCTCCTTGCCACGGAAACAGGAGTCTGCTCTCAGTCTGAAACACAGAGGAGAGAGAGAGAGAAATGACCCTGTAACCCCCTATCAGCTCTCACAAAAAACTCTAATCACCTATAGAATACCTCTCGCTTCCCTCCTCCCTACCTCCTTCCCCTCATCTCCTTCCCCTTATCTCCTTTCATCTCCCTCTCTGTAAGTGAGCTGTCTGTAGTGAGGACCTCTCCTCAGTTGAAACATGTGCCCTGCACCCCCCCCCCCCTTTTCTCCCCCTTCTCCTTCTCTCTACCTCCCCCTCCTCCCCCACTTCCTGCTGTAGCTAACAGTGAGCTGTCTGTCTGGTGTGTTCAGGATGAGACCTGAGCTCTCCTCCAAATGGCTTCCTAACGCCACCTTACCCAATCAATGAGCCGCCATTAATATTTTACACACCTCTGGACAGCCAGGCAGGCAGAGGGTAGGGAGGGGGGAGAGGGATTGTGTGGGGTGTCCTGGATGCCTGGGGGAGAGATGGAGGGATGGATGGAGGGGGGGGGGTGGAGTGGTGTAGTGATTTAGGCTGTCAGAGCGCCAGCCTGTGGAGAGATGGTTGCTCTCTTCCTGGGCCAGACAGGCCCAATAACTCATTAGAGAGAGAAGGATGAACAGGGAAGGAAGAAAGGATGGAGAGGGGGAGAACAGGAGGAGAGGATGAGAGCAGATGAGGGACAAGGGGGGAGGGATTGCAAGTAGGAGAGAAAGAGAGGGTTTTCATTCTCTTTCCTCCGTCTCTCCCTTTCTTCTCTGTCTTCCCTGTCTCTTTGTCCTTCCTTATGTAATGTTCCCCATCTTTTCTCTCCCTCCCATTCTCTTTTCAACCTCGATTACATCATAACTCTCTCCTGTTCTCCATATCCCTCTGTCCCTCTTTATCCCTCCTTTACTCTCTCTATCTCGCTTCTTCTCCCACCCTCCATCTCGCCACCTTTCCTCTCCCTCTCTCCTTCCCTTCTGCTCTCCATCCCTCCCTCCATCTCTCCACCGCTCCTCTCTCTCACCCCCCCTTCCACTCTCTACCGCTCCCTCCATCTGTCTCTCCTGCTGCAGTGCCTAGGCCTGCCAGGCAGAGTAAATCACATCTTGGGCTTGGCTGCAATGGGCCTGAAAATAAAAAGGCATAAAGGTGTCGGGATGAGCTACGGGCTGGGGGGAGAATTCCTTTATGATAGGTCTAAATCCTCGTCCCACTCCACGTCCGCCCCTCTGGCCCTGACTCTACACCCGTCACAGCTCTCATGGTGCCTGTCAGTTAGAGCCATGCCCACACTACCTCCAACAGGTTAATCATCTATCGAACGTTGTAGTTTAACTCCTGACGATCACATTAAAGAGAGTTAACCCTTTGGGTGTTTCTCAAAAGCCATACTACCGTGCTCCGAGCATGCAAATTGGAGCTCGGGAGGGTCGGGGTATGAGTCCAAATCAAAGTATGCCAAACGGAACACAGAATGTACTTTTCGAATGCATACTCCACTTGTACATATTTTGAAGCCAGCATCGATGCAAGCGTCAACGGAAAGTACGCAAAGAAATATGACGTAACCACGTAAAAAAAATATGCAACATTTCTTTGAAATCAATGATGGACATTATTTGAGCTGAAGCCAGAGAAAATACAGTCTGACTCCGGAATGAAATGTTGCCTTTTCACATCTAACATGTTGCCTGATTACAATATGTCATCTTGATACATTAATAAATACATGCTGTGTTAATTGTGGCATGTTTTCCTGCCTACGTACCGTAGATCGCAAGCCCATAATAAGTCAATAGGGATAACTGGCTACCTACTAGTACTGTTAGCTAGCCAGATAGCTACGAAGAATTGGTAGCAAGCTACCCATGAAGAATTGACATCTACCTTGCATAATTCGTTTTAGGTCATTTTTGCCTGTTAAACTATCTGGTTAGCTATATTATTACGATTCACATTTAGCTAGCTGATATTTATGAAGTAAAACGGTTGCTTTGTGTATATCTTGTTTCGTCTCTATTGCCATTGTTGTCCTGGCTGGAAGACGGTTCAGTGAATAGGTAAGTCCATAGCAAAGACTTTTATAACTAAACCAAGATATACCACAGCTTGTCGTTTCCAATGGGAACAAATTAGTCATAGTGGGCAGAACAAGCAAGGAGGTGGGCAGAGCCAAGCACGTGCTAGCGATATCTTATTGGTGCGTTCTAGTATACATCTGCATATTTCCATTAGGGAACGCCTACTCTGTGAAGTGCATGTGTGCAATAACTCAATTCACCTTTGCACTCCTAAAACTCGCAATTTTTAAAGTCTACAAAACTTAGTCCATTCTGTTGAGAACAGATTCTAGTTTTGGGAACAGAGAACTGTATTGAGATTAAACGTTTAATTGATGAAAAGATTTGCAGAATGTCGGTCAAAATCCACCTCATTCCATCTTCTCCCACTGCCCGCCATATTTGGTAGTGAGTGGAAACGCCAACTGGATGCTTCACATTTACACATCCAGTGAAATATCTGTCTCATTGTTCTATCTGTGTCCATAGTTTGTCAATAGGGCTAACTGGCTAGCTAGCTAGCCATAAAGAATTGGTAGCTACCCACAAAAAATGTACATCTACATTGCATAACTTTAGTTTTAGGTCATTTTTGCCTGTTACTTGCTGGCTAGCTAGATCATTATGATTCACATATCTAGCTGATAGTTATGAAGCAAAACGTTTGCTTTGTGTATATCTTGGAAGAAGGTTCAGTGAATTGGGAGGTGAAGCGTGTGGTAATACAGTAGGGGGAGTTTGTTTAATGCAGTCTCCACACTCTCGTCCTCAAAGTAACGTACTCAAGAGAACGTGGTCAGAGAATGCACTTGGAGCATGAGAGGGTAGAGCATGGTAGTATGCATATTGAGAAACACCCTTTGTCTTCACAACCAAAGTCCCTTTCTACACTATACTGTACAAGACTCCACGCCAGAACTGTGAGCATCCCAAAGGAGTTAGTCTGTGTCCCAAAAGGCACCCTATTCCCTATGTAGTGAGCACTTTATAGGGAATAGTCTTCCTCCAAATCTATACCCTCATAGTGAACATCACTCTATCACCTGATGTTGACCTCACTTTCTCTCCCTCTCTCTCTCACTTTCTCTCCCTCTCTCTCTCACTTTCTCTCCCTTTCTCTCACTTTCTCTCCCTCTCTCTCTCACTTTGTTGCTCTCTCGCTCACTCTCTCAGGGTTCCACTGATTAGGAATGTCTGTCTGCTAAACAGATCTGTTTGAATTCTAACCATGTCTCTTTCTATGCATCAACAGGGACCTCTCTTTCCCAGACCCTGCCTGCTGGAACCTCATTGTGAACATTAGTGGCTCTATTAGCTGGGGCTAGGCAGCATTCTCCATAAGATTACACTATCCACGTAACTGGGACGAATGGCCAGCAATATAATGGAATAGCTGTATAGCAATTGTAGGCTATGGTTTATGCTGTGAGTGAGTGGTTATCCACTGTACTGTGTATTTTGTATCTAGTTATTGACAGTATATCGATCTATCAAAGATCGTCTACTGATCACCATCTATCTCAACAAACCAAGCTGATTCACCTCATCAGGAATCACATAGTAGTTATTACAGAGTCACTAAAGTTTAAACAAACCTGGCTCCGAGACTGGAGAGTAATGTAATGCACTCCTTAATACAGATGGATTAGAGCAATGTGATGTTACCTAAATTAACATGGGAATGAAAATGGAGGCCATTGTTTTGGATGGCCTAACCACAAGCGAATGTACTCTGTGAGTAAGCCGCTCAGTCACCTACTCAAATCAACCTAGTCACAGGGTGCATCCTACATGGTACACTATTCTCCATATAGTGCACTACTTTTGACCAGAGCCCTATGAGCAATGGTCAAAAGTAGTGCACTATGTAAGGAACAGGCTGCCAATTGAGATGGACCTGAATGACATCACCTGCCACAGCGTATGTAGTGGAAGAGGACACTTTGGAATATTCTGTTTTTGTTGTTGATTACTATGATATTGCTATGATACTACTGTGATATTACTGTGATAATACTATGATACTACTGTGACATTACTATGATAATACTGTGATAATACTATGATATTACTGTGATATTACTGTGATACTACTGTGATAATACTGTGATAATACTACGATATTACTGTGATAATACTGTGATATTACTCTGATACTACTGTGATATTACTGTGTTATTACGATGATACTACTGTAATATTACTATGATATTACTGTAATAATACTGTGATATTACTATGATACTACTGTGATATTACTGTGATAATACTACGATACCACTTTGATATTACTATGATACTACTGTGATATTACTATGATACTACTGTGATATTACTGTGATATTACTATGATATTACTGTGATACTACTATGATACTACTGTGATATTACTATGATACTACTGTGATATTACTGCGATAATACTATGATACTACTGTGATATTACTATGATACTACTGGGATATTACTATGATACTACTGTGATATTACTGAGATATTACTATGATATTACTGTGATACTACTGTGATAATACTGTGATAATACTACGATATTACTGTGATAATACTGTGATATTACTCTGATACTACTGTGATATTACTGTGTTATTACGATGATACTACTGTAATATTACTATGATATTACTGTAATAATACTGTGATATTACTATGATACTACTGTGATATTACTGTGATAATACTACGATACCACTTTGATATTACTATGATACTACTGTGATATTACTGTGATATTACTATGATATTACTGTGATACTACTATGATACTACTGTGATATTACTATGATACTACTGTGATATTACTGCGATAATACTATGATACTACTGTGATATTACTATGATACTACTGGGATATTACTATGATACTACTGTGATATTACTGTGATATTACTATGATATTACTGTGATAATACTATGATATTACTGTGATATTACTGTGATATTACTGTGATATTATTATGATACTACTGTGATATTACTGTGATATTACTATGATACTACTGTGATATTACTGTGATATTACTATGATATTACTGTGATATTACTGTGATATTACTATGATACTACTGTGATACTTCTGTGATATTACGGTGATACTTCTGTGATATTATGGTGATACTTCTGTGATATTACTATGATACTACTGTGATATTACTATGATACTACTGTGATATTACGGTGATATTACGGTGATACTACTGTGATATTACTGTGATATTACTATGATACTACTGTGATACTTCTGTGATATTACGGTGATACTTCTGTGATATTATGGTGATACTTCTCTGATATTACTATGATACTACTGTGATATTACTGTGATATTACTATGATACTACTTTGATAATACTATGATATTACTATGATATTACTGTGATACTACTGTGATATTACGGTGATATTACGGTGATACTACTGTGATAATACTATGATATTACTGTGATACTACTGTGATATTACGGTGATACTACTGTGATACTACTGTGATATTACGGTGATACTACTGTGATACTACTGTGATATTACGTGATACTACTGTGATACTACTGTGATATAACTTGGTGTTTGTTCGGGGCCTTGATCACACCTCAGTAACAATGCAAAAATGAGCACTCACTTTCATTCACACACATGCATGAAAGGTACACACACAAATACACAAATGCAAGCTCGAAAACACACACACACACACACACACACACACACACACACACACACACACACACACACACACACACACACACACACACACACACACACACACACACACACACACACACACACACACACACACACCCACACAAAGGGTGATGGTAATGGCCCTCACCTCCCTGAATGAGGGGTAAGTAGACACAGTCGGGGTCAGATCAGACATAATTAGGAGTTTAAACCATGTTGATAAAAACCTGGAGACAAAGGAGAAATGCTTATCAAGCTAGAAAAGGACCATCCCCAAGAGTGTGCGAGTGTGTGAAAGAGAGATGGGGGGAGCGAGAACGACTTCGGTTGTAAAGAATTGCAATTCTACGCTTTTGAGTTATTAATCAACGACCTCCACCCTCCCTTCCTCCCCTCCTCCTCTTATTACCAGCTATTAGACAGCCTTTCTCCCTCCTCTCCTCCTGTCCTCCCCCTCACCAGCTCCTCCATGCCTGGCAGCAGTGAACACACAATGCCCAGGCAGCTCTGATGAGCTAACTCCTGGTGACCTTGGAACTCCATGGACAATACAGGGGTAGACCGAGGGAGGAGGGTGGGAGAGAGACAGAGAGAGAGAGAGAGAGAGGGGGGGGGGGGGAAGAGGGGGTGGAGGTAGAGAGGGGGAGAAGGCAGGGAGGGGTAGAGGGGTAAGAGATAGAGGACTGGATGAGAGGTATAGTGCAGGATAGAGGTGGGGAATGGAAAAGAGGAAGGGGCGGAGATAGAGAGAGAGAGTGAGAAAAAGAAGAGGAGAGAGACGCATAGCTGGAGGGTTAGGGCCTAGGGGCATTGTTTCTCTCGCTCTCTTGCGCTCTCCGTCTCTCTCTCACCCTATCCTCATCTTGAATGCAAATGTGATTTCGCTCATTCCTTTGTGCTCCTTCTAGCTGCTTTGGAGAGAACCAATTACACATGCTCCATTCACTCAGAGAGAAAGACACATTGAGAGAGAGGGGTAATTAATATAGAGAGATAGGGGGAAGGGAAGGGAGGGAAGATGACCACCTGTAGATGATAGAGAAGTATGAATATCTCGTACTGTTTTAGACAACAAGATGTGGGGTGGCAGGTAGCTTAGTGGTAAGAGCTTTGGGCCAGTAACCGAAAGGGCGCAGGTTCGAATGTGCCTTTGTGCAAGGCACTTAACCCTAATTACTCCTGTAAGTTGCTCTGGATAAGAACGTCTGCTAAATGACTAAAAAAGAAATGTAAAAATGTGTGTAATGATATGACAAAAGCTGGAGATTAAACTGAAAGCACACATACAGTACACACATGTATACATACATACACTTCTACACAACGTTTGCTGCTGCTACTCTGTTCTTTATTTTACTCGTAATATTATCTATCCTGATGCCGAGTTAATTCACCCAGTCTTCATGTAGATGTCTACCTAAAATACCTTATTATTATCTATCCTGATGCCTAGTCACTTTACCCAGTCTTCATGTACATGTCTACCTAAAATACCTTATTATTATCTATCCTGATGCCTAGTCACTTTACCCAGTCTTCATGTACATGTCTACCTAAAATACCTTATCATTATCTATCCTGATGCCTAGTCACTTTACCCAGTCTTCATGTACATGTCTACCTAAAATACCTTATCATTATCTATCCTGATGCCTAGTCACTTTACCCAGTCTTCATGTACATGTCTACCTAAAATACCTTATCATTATCTATCCTGATGCCTTGTCACTTTACCCAGTCTTCATGTACATGTCTACCTAAAATACCTTATCATTATCTATCCTGATGCCTAGTCACTTTACCCAGTCTTCATGTACATGTCTACCTAAAATACCTTATCATTATCTATCCTGATGCCTAGTCACTTTACCCAGTCTTCATGTACATGTCTACCTAAAATACCTTATCGTTATCTATCCGGGTGCCTAGTATCTTTACCAAGTCTTCATGTACATGTCTACCTAAAATACCTTGTACCCCTGCATAGTGGTCTGGTACTGGTACTCCCTGTATATAGCTCCACATTGATCTGGTACTGGTGCTCCCTGTATATAGATCCACATTGATCTGGTACTGGTACTCCCTGTATATAGCTCCACATTGATCTGGTACTGGTACTCCCTGTATATAGCTCCACATTGATCTGGTACTGGTACTCCCTGTATATAGCTCCACATTGATCTGGTACTGGTGCTCCCTGTATATAGCTCCACATTGATCTGGTACTGGTACTCCCTGTATATAACTCCACATTGATCTGGTACTGGTACTCCCTGTATATAACTCCACATTGATCTGGTACTGGTACTCCCTGTATATAGCTCCACATTGATCTGGTACTGGTACTCCCTGTATATAACTCCACATTGATCTGGTACTGGTACTCCCTGTATATAGATCCACATTGATCTGGTACTGGTACTCCCTGTACATAGCTCCATTCTTGTGTATTTTATTCTTCTTGTGTTACTATTTTTACATCGTTGGGAAGGGCTCGGAAACAATCATTTCACAGTAAAGTCTGCACTTGTTGTATTCATTCATATGACAATTACAATTTGATTTGATAGATGGATGTGCACACACACAGACACACACACAAGGTCAAAAGTAGTGAACTATAAAGGGAATAGGGTGCCATTTGGGCCACTATATACAGTTGAAGTAGGAATTTTACATACACTTAGGTTGGAATCATTAAAACTCGTTTTCAACCACTCCACAAATTTCTTCTCAACAAACTATGGGTTTGGAAAGTCGGTTAGGACATCTACTTTGTGCATGACACAAGTAATTCTTCCAACAATTGTTTACAGACAGATTATTTCACTTATAATTCACTGTATCACAATTCCAGTGGGTCAGAAGTTTACATACACTAAGTTGACTATGCATTTACACAGCTTGGAAAATTCCTGAAAATTATGTAATTGCTTTAGAAGCTTCTGTTAGGCTAATTGGCATCATTTGAGTCAATTGGAGGTGTACCTGTGGATGTATTTCAAGGCCTACCTTCAAACTCAGTGCCTCTTTGCTTGACATCATGGGAAAATCAAAAGAAATCAGCCAAGACCTCAAAAAAAATTGTAGACCACGAGTCTGGTTCATCCTTGTGAGCAATTTCCAAACGCCTGAAGGTACCACGTTCATCTGTACAAACAATAGTACGCAAGTATAAACATCATGGGACCACGCAGCCGTAATACAGCTCAGGAAGGAGATGCGTTCTGTCTCCTAGAGATGAGTGTACTTTGGTATGAAAAGTGCAAATCAATCCCAGAACAACAGCAAAGGACCTTGTGAAGATGCTGGAGGAAACAGGTACAAAAGTATCTATATCCACAGTAAAACAAGTCCTATATCGACATAACCTGAAAGGCCGCTTAGCAAGGAAGAAGCCACCATTCCAAAACCGCCATAAAAAGCCAGACTACAGTTTGCAACTGCACATAGGGACATAGATCGTACTTTTTGGTCTTTCTGGTCTGATGAAAAAAAATAGAACTGTTTGGCCATAATGACCTTCGTTATGTTTGGAGGAAAAAGGGGGAGGCCTGCATGCCAAAGAACACCATCCCAACCGTGAAGTGGGTTAGGGTTAGGGTAAGTGGGGTGGCAGCATCATGTTGTGGGGGTGCTTTGCTGCAGGAGGGACTGGTGCACATCACAAAATAGATTGCATCATGAGGGAGTGAAATTATGTGGATATATTGAAGCAACCTCAAGTCATCAGTCAGGAAGTTAAAGCTTGGTTGCAAATGGGTCTTCCAAAGTATTGGCAAAATGACTTAAGAACAACAAAGTCAAGGTATTGGAGTGCCCGTCACAAAGCCCTGACCTCAATCCTATAGAAAATGTGTGGGCAGAACTGAAAAAACGTGAGCGAGCAAGGAGGCCTACAAACCTGACTCAGTTACACCAGCTCTGTTAGGAGGAATGGGCCAAAATTCACCCAACTTATTGTGGGAAGGTTGTGGAAGGCTAACCGAAACGTTTGACCCAAGTTAAACAATTTAAAGGCAATGCTACCAAATACTAATTGAGTGTATGTAAACTTCTGACCTACTGGGAATGTGATGAAAGAAATGAAAGCTGAAAGAAATAATTCTCTCTACTATTATTCTGACATTTCACATTCTTAAAATAAAGTGGTGATCCTAACTGACCTAAAACAGGGAATTTTTACTAGGATTAAATGTCAGGAATTGTGAAATGTATTTGGCTAACGTGTATGTAAACTTAAGACTTCAACTGTTTCTCAGTCCTGATGCACCTGATTCCGTCCACTGGACTGAACCCATTTTTTTCTAGAACTCCAGGACAGCATACTATAACCACAACAGGACTTGTGAGTGAGATTATCACGACCATCGTTTAAATAACTGGACCAAGGCGCAGCGTGAGTAGGGTTCCACATTTTATTGCTCATGAAACTTCTTAAAACACAACAAAGATATAACGATCATGCAAAACGTAGCGCACAAAGGCACTCACACAAAACAATATCCCACATCGCAGGTGGGAAAAAGAACACACTAAGTATGATCCCCAATTAGAGGTAACGATTATCAGCTGCCTCTAATTGAGAAACATACACCAACATATAAATAAACTCACTAGAAATCCCCCTAGTCACGCCCTGACCTAAAACACCATAGAGAACCCCGAGGTCTCTCTATGGTCCACCCCCCCCCCCCCCCCCCCCCCCCCCCCCAAAGGTGCGGACTCCAACCGCGAAACCTGAAACTAGATGGGGAGGGTTAGGGTGGGCAACTAGTGTTGGTGGCGGCTCCAGTGTGGGACGTAGCACCCGCTCAGACTGCGGATCCGGGCATGAAGCCGGGCTGAACGCCATGCCTGGACTGGGCACCGGAGCAGAGGAAGGCTCTGGCCATGGAGCGGGACTGGACGCCATGCCTGGACTGGGCACTGGCGCAGAGGAAGGCTCCAGCCATGGAGCAGGACTGAACGCCTTGCCTGGACTGGGCACCGGCGCAGAGGAAGGCTCCGGCCATGGAGCGGGACTGGATGCCGTGCCTGGACTGTGAGCCCGCACAGGACGTACCGGGCTAGGAAGACGCACTGGAGGCCTGGTGCATGGAGCCGGCACAGGTTGAACCGGACTGATGACACGCTCCTCAGGGCGAGTGCGGGAAGCCGGCACAGGATGTACCGGGCTGGGAAGGCGCACTGGAGGCCTGGTGCGTGGAGCCGGCGCAGGTTGCACCGGACTGATGACACGCTCCTCAGGGCAAGTGCGGGAAGCCGGCACAGGATGTACCGGGCTGGGGAGGCGCACTGGAGGTCTGGTGTGTGGAGCAGGCACAGGTTTCACCGGACTGATGACGCTCTTCAGGGCGAGTGAGCTGCAGAATACACCTAACCAACATCTCTCTCCGATCTCCCTCCATCCAACTGCTCCATCAACTCCCAGACAGTCTCTGGCTCTCTCCTCGGCCAACCGCCCCTTGTGCTCCCCCCAAAAAAAATCTTGGGGTTGCCCTTGGGCTGTTTGTGGCCGTGGACCCCGGCGTCGTCGCTGTTCTCCTATACTCCTTGGTGACTCCCGCAAAGGAAGGGTCTCGCATCCACCCAGTATTTCTTCCCATGTCCAACTCTCCTTTACCTCCTGGGCACGCTGCTTGGTCCTGTAATGGTGGGATATTCTGTCACGACCGTCGTTTAAATAACTGGACCAAGGGGCAGCGTGAGTAGAGTTCGACATTTTATTGCTCGTGACACTTCTCAAAACACAACAAAGATATAACGATCGTGCAAAACGTAGCGCACAAAGGCACTCACACAAAACAATATCCCACATTGCAGGTGGGAAAAAAACACACTTAGTATGATCCCCAATTAGAGGTAACGATTATCAGCTGCCTCTAATTGAGAACCATACACATACACCAACATAGAAATAAACTCACTAGAAATCCCCCTAGTCACGCCCTGACCTAAAACACCATAGAGAACCCCGAGGGCTCTCTATGGTCAGGGCGTGACAGAGATAAAGAAGAACGAGACAGATATTACTCTACAGCTTCCAGGATTAAAATCAGTTCATTCAGTTCTATCTGTCTCCCTGTGCTTATATAGACTCCCTCAAGAATGTTGAGATGTATGATATCACTTCATCTCACACTAGGTGTTGCTGTGTCAACATCCCATCGTCAGGCCCAGCCGTGTGAGCTGTGGCCCTGCTGCAAGGCACTCTGGGAGTTTTTGATTGCAGTGATTTGGGCTCTGATATGTCGTCTCCATTAGCAGACTTTAATGTCTCCTAGATAGATGGCGTGCTGACATTAACGCACACAGGCCGTATTTTACTGTTAAACGGCCATAAGACGGAACGTAGCACGGAGTGTGTGTGTCTGGGTGTATGTATGTGTGTGTGTAAGAGAGAGAGAGAGAGAGAGGAAGAGAGAGTAAGAAAGAGAGAGAGAGAAAGATGGAAGGATCAATTAGAGAGGGAAGGAGGATGAAGTCCCTAGGGTTGTGGGTCTGTGTCGGGCCCTCCCTCTACAGCCCAGCTGGACAGGCTACAACCTGCAGCCTCAGCAGAAATCCAGATCAACACAACACTGTTAATTAACATTACACCCACGGGGGAGAGAGAGAGAGAGAGAGAGAGGAGAGAGAGAGAGAGAGAGAGAGAGAGAGAAAAAAAAGTCATATAAGGGAGTCAGGGTGGCGAGAGAGAGAGAGTCTTCCAGGCATGTGAATAAGAGGAAGAAATAGGAGTGACCCTCTTGTCCTCTAGGTCAGGGGTGGGCATCATGTGGCCCTCGGTTCAGGATCTGGCCACGAGCCCATTCAATGTGGCCCGTGGGTGGTTTGCGTAAAACACTTTTTACAAATATTTTTTCGAGGGGCCCTAACACTCCAGGCCACATTGAATGTCTAAACAAGAGACAAAGTATGTAGACGTGATAATGGACCTATATATGTTTTCAAATAACTGCCCTTTTTCTGTCTCGCAAATTGCTTTTTAACAACAAATTGTGGAATTTTGAAGTCCCAATGTGGCCCTAGAGCCAAAATGATTGCCTGCCCTCTGCTCTAGGTGATAGAGAGATGAAGGATAGAAGTATGGAGGGATGGACGGATGTATGGAGGGATCTGTATATTGAGATGGGCACGATTACATCCGTGTGAGTCAGTGAAGAAGAGCTTGCTTGACTAATTAGAGCCATCTATTACAGGCACAATTAAAAGCTGAAGCTAATTTACTGCTGCTGCAGCCCAGTCTCATAGCCTGCTGATTTATACTGACACCCAGAGGACACACACACACACGTGAAGAGAACACACACATGCCCACACACACACACACACACACACACACACACACACACACACACACACACACACACACACACACACACACACACACACACACAAACGTGAAGAGAACACACACGCGCATACATACACACGCGCATACAGACATTAGCATTTTTAGGAAACTCAGTCGGGGTCTCAACTTACTGTTGAGAGTTAGAATAGTAGAATACACAAGGATGCAATTTAGAAATTTGGTTGTGCATCAGCAGTTTTTCTCTTGTTATGTAAGTCACTGACAGTCACTCAATTAGCCGTGTCAGCTAACAATTTTGAGATTGGTAAATTAATCTAGCCAGTTATCTAAATTTGGAGTAAGCATGGACGAATACCGGGCTGGCCCTGCATACACACAGCAAAATGCATACATTCACAAGGGCTGTTTAACGTTTAATGTTTCATCTTACCCTCCCACTACTCCTTCATATGGAGAGACATACCCGTATACAGAAGCAGTCAGTTACCTCTAGAATTAACAACTAGTGTCTATCTCTCGCTCAACTCTCTCCCTGACTTTCTCCCCATACATGTATTTTATACATACAGTGCCTTCAGAAAGTATTCACACCCCTTGACTTATTCCACATTTTGTTGTGTTACAGCCTGAATTCAAAATGGATTCAATAGATGTTTTCCTCACCCATCTACACAAAATACCCCTAGTGTCAAAATGAAAACATGTTTTTAGACATTTTTGCCAATTTTTGAAAACGAAATACAGAAATATTTAATTTACATAACTATTCACACCCCTGTGTCAATACATTGTAGAAGCACCTTTGGCAGCGATTACAGCTGTCTTTCTGGTTACGTCTCTAAGAGCTTTCATACCTGGATTGTGCAACATCATTATTTTCAGAACTCTTCAAGCTCTGTCAAATTGGTTGTTGATCATTGCTAGACAACCATTTGCATGTCTTGCCATAGATTTTGAAGTAGATTTAAGTCAAAACTGTAACTCAGGCACTTAGGAACATTCACTGTCTTCTTGGTAAGTAACTCCAGTGTATATTTGGCCTTGTGTTTTAGGTTATTGTCCCGCTGAAAGGTGAATGCATCTCCCAGTGTCTGGCGGAAAGCAGACTGAACCAGGTTTTCCTCTAGGATTTAGCTGCTTTTTTATTCTGAAAAACGTCCCAGTCCTTAACAACAAGAAGCATACCTATAATATGTTGCAGCCACCACTATGATGTAACATTTTTATAGAGTGGCACCCAGTAATGGATTGTATTGAATTTGCCACATAATACTTTGTATGCAGGACAAAAAGTGAATTGCTTTGCCACATGTTTTGCAGTATTACTTTAGTGCCTTGATGAAATTAGGATGCATGTTTTGGAATATTTTTTATTCTGTACAGGCTTCCTTCTGTCCACTCTGTCAATTAGGTTAGTTTTGTGGAGTAACTACAATAATGTTGATTGATCCTCAGTTTTCTCCTATCAAAGCCATTAAACTCTGTAACTGTTTTAAAGTCTCATGGTGAAATCCCTGAGCGGTTTGCTTCCTCTCCGGCAACTGAGTTAGGAAGGGCGCTTGTACTACAGCCTAGTGACTGGGTGTATTGGGGGGGGGGGGTACCTAGTCAGTTCAACTGAATACCTTCAACTGAAATGTGTCTTTCTCATTTAACCCAACCCCTCTGAATCGGAGAGGTGCTGGAGGCTGCCTTAATCGACATCCACGTCTTCGGCGCCCGGGGAACAGTGGGGTAACTGCCTTGTACTGGGGCAGAACAACAGATTTTTACCTTTTCAGCTCGGAGATTCAATCCAGCAAACTTTCAGTTACTGGCCCAACACTCTAACCACTAGGCTACACCATCCAAAGTGTAATTAATAACTTCACCATGCTCAAAAGGATATTCAGTGTCTGCTTTTTCTTTTTTTTTACCCATCTACAAATAGGTGCCCTTGTTTGGAATGCATTGGAAAACCGCCCTGGTCTTTGTGGTTGAATCTGTGTTTGAAATTCACTGCTCGACTAAAGGAACTTACAGATAATTCTATGTCTGGTGTACAGAGATGAGGTAGTCATTAAAAAAGCATGATGAAGACTATTCTTGGACACAGAGTGAGTCCATGCAACTTATTATTTGACTTGTTAAGCAAATTCCTACTCCTGGACATATTTAGGCTTGCCATAACAAAGGGGATGAATACTTATTAACTCAAGACATTTCAGCTTTTCTGTTATGTATTTATTTTTAATTTTGAAAACATCATTACACTATGACATTATAGGGTATTGTGTGTAGGTCAGTTAGAAAAAAAATCTACATTTCATCCATTTTAAATTCAGGCTGTAACACAACAAAATCAAGAGGTATGAATACTTTCTTAAGGCACTGTATATTATCCCCATCTATTCAGCCAGCGGGGTTCTCCGTCCATCGCGTGGACAGGAAGAAAGAACTCTCCGGCAAAAATAAAGGTGGAGGGGTTTGCTTCATGATTAACGACTCATGGTGTGATTGTGGTAATGTACAGGAACTCAAAGTCCTTTTGTTCTCCCGATCTGGAATACCTCACCATCAAATGCCAACCACATTACCTCCAGAGAGAATTTTAGTCATCGTCACTGGCGTGTATATTCCCGCCAAAGCCAACAATGCGATGGCTCTCAAGGAACTACACTGGACTATGTTCAAGCTGGAAACCGCATATCCTGAAGCCACATTTATTGTAGCTGGGGATTTTAATAAAGGACATCTGAGGAAAAAGCTACTGAAATTATATGAACACATCTCCTGTGCTACACGCGCAAGATGGACCCTGGATCATTGCTAATCTCCCTTCTGGGATGGCTATAAGGCCCTCCCCGCCCTCCTGTCTGCAAATCAGATCACGCCTCCATTCTGCTCCTCCCCATCTTTCAGCAGAAAATGAAACAAGAAGCTCCCGTGGTAAGGACTGTTACCAATCGGAATCTATACTTCAAGATTGTTTTGATCACATGGACTGGGAAATGTTCTAGGTCGCCTCTGAGAATAGTATCAATGTATACACTGACTTTGTGACTGGGTTCATCAGGAAGTGCATAGCGGATGTTGTTCCCACGATTAGAACTTATCCAAAACAAAAACCGTGGATAGATGGTAGCATTCGCATAAACCTGAAAGCATGAACCACCACATTTAACCATGTTAAGGTGACTGGGAATATGCACGTGTACAAACAGACTAGTTACGACATCCATAAGGCAATTTAAGAAGCAAAAGGACAGTTGAAGAAAACAACATGGAGCTGCCAACACGTGCCCCCGATGCTCATGAGGACTGTGTGCTTTCATTCTTCGTGGCCATGCGTCAGTAAATCATTTAACCTGTTATGGCAGTATTTTCACGGCCGGATAAAAAAACGTACCCGATTTAATCTGATTATTACTCCTGCCCAGAAACTAGAATATGCATATAATTATTGGCTTTGGATAGAAAACACTCCAAAGTTTCTAAAACAGTTTGAATGGTGTCTGTGAGTATAACAGAACTCATTTGGCAGGCCAAAACCTGAGAAGATTCCATGCAGGAAGTGCCCTGTCTGACAATTTCTTGGCCTTCTTGATTATCTCTATCCATTACAGGGGATCTCTGCTGTTACGTGACACTTCCTACGGCTCCCATGGGCTCTCAGAAGGCGGCAAAAAGCTGAATCGTGGCTTTGCAGGCTCTGGCTGAAAAAAAGTAGCGCATTTGGATAGTGGCTGGTCACAGAACTGTGAGACTCAGGCTCGTGCCCGAGTCGACCCCATGCTTTATTTTCTTTCGTCTGTTTACCTAAACGCAGATTCCCGGTCGGAATATTATCGCTTTTTTACGAGAAAAATGGCATAAAAATTGATTTTAAACAGCGGTTGACATGCTTCGAAGTACGGTAATGGAATATTTAGAAATCTTTTGTCACGAAATGCGCCATGCTCATGACCCTTATTTACACTTCGGAGTGTGTCTTGAACGCACGAACAAAACGCCGCTATTTGGATATAACAATGGATTATTTTGAACCAAACCAACATTTGTTATTGAAGTAGCAGTCCTGGGAGTGCATTCTGACAAAGAACACCAAAGGTAATCAAACTTTTGTAATAGTAAATCGGAGTTTGGTCAGGGCTAAACTTGGTGGGTGTCTAAATAGCTAGCCGTGATGGCTGGGCTATCTACTCAGAATATTGCAAAATGTGCTTTCACCGAAAAGCTATTTTAAAATCGGACACCTCGATTGCGCAAAGGAGTTCTGTATCTATAATTCTTAAAATAATTGTTGTGTTTTTTGTGAACGTTTATCGTGAGTAATTTAGTAAATTCACCGGAGGTTTGCGGGGGGTATGCTAGTTCTGAACGTCACATGCTAATGTAAAAAGCTGGTTTTTGATATAAATATGAACTTGATTGAACAAAACATGCATGTATTGTATAACATAATGTCCTAGGTGTGTCATCTGATGAAGATCATCAAAGGTTAGTGCTGCATTTAGCTGTGGTTTTGTTTTTTGTGACATTATATGCTAGCTTGAAAAATGGGTGTCTGATTATTTCTGGCTGGGTACTCTGCTGACATAATCTAATGTTTTGCTTTCGCTGTAAAGCCTTTTTGAAATCGGACAGTGTGGTTAGATAAAGGAGAGTCTTGTCTTTAAAATGCTGTGAAATAGTCATATGTTTGAAAAATTGAAGTTTTTGTATTTTTGAGGAATTTGTAATTCGCGCCACGCCTATCATTGGATATTGGAGCAGGTGTTATGCTAGCGGAACGTCTAGATGTAAGAGGTTAAGCGTGTTAACCCTCGCAAGGCTTCCAGCCAAGACGGCATCCAAGCCACGTCCTCAGAGCATCTGCAGACCAGCTGGCTGGAATTTACGGACATTTTCAATCTCTCCATATCCCAGTCTGTTGTCCCCACTTGCTTCAAGATTTCCACCATTGTTCCTGTACCCAAGAAAGTGAAGGTAACTGAACTAAATGACTATCGCCCACCATAGCACTCACTTCTGTCATCATGAAGTGCTTTGAGAGGCTAGTTAAGGACCTTATCACCTCCACCTTACTCAACACCCTAGACCCACTACAGTGGTGCCGGGAAAATAATCTCTCCCTCAACGTCAACAAAACAAAGGAGCTGATCGTGGACTATAGGCAACCGCAGAGAAAGCACACCCACATCCACATCGTCAGGCTGCAATGTAGAGGGTCAAAAGCTTAAAGTTCCTCAGCGTGCACGTCAATGACAACCCGAAATGGTCCATTCACACCGACAGCATGGCAAAGAAGGCACAACAGTGCCTCTTCAACATCAGGAGGCTGAATAAATTTGGTTTGGACATTTAGAACCTCATGAACTTCCTGTTGGGCTGTATCACTGCCTGATAACCCCCGCAACCACATGTCTCTCCAGAGGGTGGTGAGGTCAGCCCAACGCATCACCGGGGGCACACTGTCTGCCCTCCAGGACATCTGCAGCACCACATGTCACAGGAAGGCCAAGAAGATCATTAACAACCTCAGCCACTCAAGCCCCGACTTGGTCACTCTGCTACCATCTAGAAAGCGAATACAGAACATGTGTATCAAAGCTCGGACCGAGAGACTGAGAAACAGCTTCTATATCCTGGTCATCAGACTGTTAAACAGTCACCACTAGCTGGCCTCCACCCAGTACCCTGCCCTGAACCTTAGTCACTGTTCTAGCTGACCTCCACCCAGTAAACTGCCCTGAACCTTAGTCACTGTTCTAGTTGACCTCCACCCAGTACCCTGCCCTCATCCTTAGTCACTGTTCTAGCTGACCTCCACCCAGTACCCTGCACCGGAACCTTAGTCACTGTTCTAGCTGGCTACCACCCAGTACCCTGCCCTGAACCTTTGTCACTGTTCTAGTTGACCTCCACCCAGTACCCTGCCCTGAACCTTAGTCACAGTTCTAGCTGACCTCCACCCAGTACCCTGCCCTGAACCTTAGTCACTGTTCTAGCTGGCTACCACCCAGTACCCTGTCCTGAACCTTAGTCACTGTTCTAGCTGACCTCCACCCAGTACCCTGCCCTGAACCTTAGTCACTGTTCTAGCTGGCTACCACCCAGTACCCTGTCCTGAACCTTAGTCACTGTTCTAGCTGACCTCCACCCAGTACCCTGCACCGGAACCTTAGTCACTGTTCTAGCTGGCTACCACCCAGTACCCTGCCCTGAAAATTAGTCACTGTTCTAGTTGACCTCCACACAGTACCCTGCCCTGAACCTTAGTCACTGTTCTAGCTGAACTCCACCCAGTACCCTGCCCTGAACCTTAGTCACTGTCCTAGCTGGCTACCACCCAGTACCCTGTCCTGATCCTTAGTCACTGTTCTAGCTGACCTCCACCCAGTACCCTGCCCTGAACGTTAGTCACTGTTCTAGATGACCTCCACCCAATACCCTGCCCTGAACCTTAGTCACTGTTGTAGTTGACCTCCACCTAGTACCCTGCCCTGAACCTTAGTCACTGTTCTAGCTGACCTCCACCCAGTACCCTGCCCTGAACCTTAGTCACTGTTCTAGCTGGCTACCACCCAGTACCCTGTCCTGAACCTTAGTCTCTGTTCTAGCTGGCTACCACCCAGTACCCTGCCCTGAACCTTAGTCACTGTTCTAGCTGGCTACCACCCAGTACCCTGCCCTGAACCTTAGTCACTGTTCTAGTTGACCTCCACACAGTACCCTGCCCTGAACCTTAGTCACTGTTCTAGCTGAACTCCACCCAGTACCCTGCCCTGAACCTTAGTCACTGTTCTAGCTGGCTACCACCCAGTACCCTGTCCTGATCCTTAGTCACTGTTCTAGCTGACCTCCACCCAGTACCCTGCCCTGAACGTTAGTCACTGTTCTAGATGACCTCCACCCAATACCCTGCCCTGAACCTTAGTCACTGTTGTAGTTGACCTCCACCCAGTACCCTGCCCTGAACCTTAGTCACTGTTCTAGCTGACCTCCACCCAGTACCCTGCCCTGAACCTTAGTCACTGTTCTAGCTGGCTACCACCCAGTACCCTGTCCTCAACCTTAGTCTCTGTTCTAGCTGGCTACCACCCAGTACCCTGCCCTGAACCTTAGTCACTGTTCTAGCTGGCTACCACCCAGTACCCTGCCCTGAACCTTAGTCACTGTTCTAGCTGGCTAACACCCAGTACCCTGTCCTGATCCTTAGTCACTGTTCTAGCTGACCTCCACCCAGTACCCTGTCCTGAACCTTAGTCACTGTTCTAGCTGACCTCCACCCAGTACCCTGCCCTGAACCTTAGTCACTGTTCTAGCTGACCTCCACCCAGTAAACTGCCCTGAACCTTAGTCACTGTTCTAGTTGACCTCCACCCAGTACCCTGCCCTCATCCTTAGTCACTGTTCTAGCTGACCTCCACCCAGTACCCTGTCCTGAACCTTAGTCACTGTTCTAGCTGACCTCCACCCAATACCCTGCCCTGAACCTTAGTCACTGTTCTAGCTGACCTCCACCCAGTACCCTGTCCTGAAACTTAGTCACTGTTCTAGCTGGCTACCACCCAGTACCCTGCCCTGAACCTTAGTCACTGTTCTAGCTGACCTCCACCCAGTACCCTGCCCTGAATCTTAGTCACTGTTCTAGTTGACCTCCACCCAATACCCTGCCCTGAACCTTAGTCACTGTTCTAGTTGACCTCCACCCAGTACCCTGCCCTGAACCTTAGTCACTGTTCTAGCTGGCTACCACCCAGTACCCTGCCCTGAACCTTAGTCACTGTTCTAGCTGACCTCCACCCAGTACCCTGTCCTGAACCTTAGTCACTGTTCTAGCTGACCTCCACCCAGTACCCTGCCCTGAACCTTTGTCACTGTTCTAGTTGACCTCGACCCAGTACCCTGCCCTGAACCTTAGTCACTGTTCTAGCTGACCTCCACCCAGTACCCTGCCCTGAACCTTAGTCACTGTTCTAGCTGGCTACCACCCAGTACCCTGTCCTGAACCTTAGTCACTGTTCTAGCTGACCTCCACCCAGTACCCTGCACCGGAACCTTAGTCACTGTTCTAGCTGGCTACCACCCAGTACCCTGCCCTGAACCTTTGTCACTGTTCTAGTTGACCTCCACCCAGTACCCTGCCCTGAACCTTAGTCACAGTTCTAGCTGACCTCCACCCAGTACCCTGTCCTGAACCTTAGTCACTGTTCTAGCTGACCTCCACCCAGTACCCTGCCCTGAACCTTAGTCACTGTTCTAGCTGGCCTCCACCCAGTACCCTGCCCTGAACCTTAGTCACTCTTCTAGCTGACCTCCACCCAGTACCCTGCCCTGAACCTTAGTCACTGTTCTAGCTGACCTCCACCCAGTACCCTGCCCTGAAACTTAGTCACTGTTCTAGCTGACCTCCACCCAGTACCCTGCCCTGAACCTTAGTCACTGTTCTAGCTGACATCCACCCAGTACCCTGTCCTGAACCTTAGTCACTGTTCTAGTTGACCTCCACACAGTACCCTGCCCTGAACCTTAGTCACTGTTCTAGCTGACCTCCACCCAGTACCCTGTCCTGAACCTTAGTCACTGTTCTAGCTGGCTACCACCCAGTACCCTGCCCTGAACCTTAGTCACTGTTCTAGCTGACCTCCACCCAGTACCCTTCCCACGGGGGGCCAGTATGGAGAAAAAAATGTATGAAATGTATGCATTCACTACTGTAAGTCGCTCTGGATAAGAGTGTCTGCTAAATGACTAAAATGTAAAAATGTAAAATGTACCCTGCCCTGAACCTTAGTCACAGTTCTAGCTGACCTCCACCCAGTACCCTGTCCTGAACCTTAGTCACTGTTCTAGCTGACCTCCACCCAGTACCCTGCCCTGAACCTTAGACACTGTTCTAGCTGAACTCCACCCAGTACCCTGCCCTGAACCGTAGTCACTGTTCTAGCTGACCTCCACCCAGTACCCTGCCCTGAACCTTAGTCACTGTTCTAGTTGACCTCCACCCAGTACCCTGCCCTCATCCTTAGTCACTGTTCTAGCTGACCTCCACCCAGTACCCTGTCCTGAACCTTAGTCACTGTTCTAGCTGACCTCCACCCAATACCCTGCCCTGAACCTTAGTCACTGTTCTAGCTGACCTCCACCCAGTACCCTGTCCTGAAACTTAGTCACTGTTCTAGCTGGCTACCACCCAGTACCCTGCCCTGAACCTTAGTCACTGTTCTAGCTGACCTCCACCCAGTACCCTGCCCTGAATCTTAGTCACTGTTCTAGTTGACCTCCACCCAATACCCTGCCCTGAACCTTAGTCACTGTTCTAGTTGACCTCCACCCAGTACCCTGCCCTGAACCTTAGTCACTGTTCTAGCTGGCTACCACCCAGTACCCTGCCCTGAACCTTAGTCACTGTTCTAGCTGACCTCCACCCAGTACCCTGTCCTGAACCTTAGTCACTGTTCTAGCTGACCTCCACCCAGTACCCTGCCCTGAACCTTAGTCACTGTTCTAGTTGACCTCGACCCAGTACCCTGCCCTGAACCTTAGTCACTGTTCTAGCTGACCTCCACCCAGTACCCTGCCCTGAACCTTAGTCACTGTTCTAGCTGGCTACCACCCAGTACCCTGTCCTGAACCTTAGTCACTGTTCTAGCTGACCTCCACCCAGTACCCTGCACCGGAACCTTAGTCACTGTTCTAGCTGGCTACCACCCAGTACCCTGCCCTGAACCTTTGTCACTGTTCTAGTTGACCTCCACCCAGTACCCTGCCCTGAACCTTAGTCACAGTTCTAGCTGACCTCCACCCAGTACCCTGTCCTGAACCTTAGTCACTGTTCTAGCTGACCTCCACCCAGTACCCTGCACCGGAACCTTAGTCACTGTTCTAGCTGGCTACCACCCAGTACCCTGCCCTGAACCTTAGTCACTGTTCTAGTTGACCTCCACACAGTACCCTGCCCTGAACCTTAGTCACTGTTCTAGCTGAACTCCACCCAGTACCCTGCCCTGAACCTTAGTCACTGTTCTAGCTGGCTACCACCCAGTACCCTGTCCTGATCCTTAGTCACTGTTCTAGCTGACCTCCACCCAGTACCCTGCCCTGAACGTTAGTCACTGTTCTAGATGACCTCCACCCAATACCCTGCCCTGAACCTTAGTCACTGTTGTAGTTGACCTCCACCCAGTACCCTGCCCTGAACCTTAGTCACTGTTCTAGCTGACCTCCACCCAGTACCCTGCCCTGAACCTTAGTCACTGTTCTAGCTGGCTACCACCCAGTACCCTGTCCTGAACCTTAGTCTCTGTTCTAGCTGGCTACCACCCAGTACCCTGCCCTGAACCTTAGTCACTGTTCTAGCTGGCTACCACCCAGTACCCTGCCCTGAACCTTAGTCACTGTTCTAGTTGACCTCCACACAGTACCCTGCCCTGAACCTTAGTCACTGTTCTAGCTGAACTCCACCCAGTACCCTGCCCTGAACCTTAGTCACTGTTCTAGCTGGCTACCACCCAGTACCCTGTCCTGATCCTTAGTCACTGTTCTAGCTGACCTCCACCCAGTACCCTGCCCTGAACGTTAGTCACTGTTCTAGATGACCTCCACCCAATACCCTGCCCTGAACCTTAGTCACTGTTGTAGTTGACCTCCACCCAGTACCCTGCCCTGAACCTTAGTCACTGTTCTAGCTGACCTCCACCCAGTACCCTGCCCTGAACCTTAGTCACTGTTCTAGCTGGCTACCACCCAGTACCCTGTCCTCAACCTTAGTCTCTGTTCTAGCTGGCTACCACCCAGTACCCTGCCCTGAACCTTAGTCACTGTTCTAGCTGGCTACCACCCAGTACCCTGCCCTGAACCTTAGTCACTGTTCTAGCTGGCTAACACCCAGTACCCTGTCCTGATCCTTAGTCACTGTTCTAGCTGACCTCCACCCAGTACCCTGTCCTGAACCTTAGTCACTGTTCTAGCTGACCTCCACCCAGTACCCTGCCCTGAACCTTAGTCACTGTTCTAGCTGACCTCCACCCAGTAAACTGCCCTGAACCTTAGTCACTGTTCTAGTTGACCTCCACCCAGTACCCTGCCCTCATCCTTAGTCACTGTTCTAGCTGACCTCCACCCAGTACCCTGTCCTGAACCTTAGTCACTGTTCTAGCTGACCTCCACCCAATACCCTGCCCTGAACCTTAGTCACTGTTCTAGCTGACCTCCACCCAGTACCCTGTCCTGAAACTTAGTCACTGTTCTAGCTGGCTACCACCCAGTACCCTGCCCTGAACCTTAGTCACTGTTCTAGCTGACCTCCACCCAGTACCCTGCCCTGAATCTTAGTCACTGTTCTAGTTGACCTCCACCCAATACCCTGCCCTGAACCTTAGTCACTGTTCTAGTTGACCTCCACCCAGTACCCTGCCCTGAACCTTAGTCACTGTTCTAGCTGGCTACCACCCAGTACCCTGCCCTGAACCTTTGTCACTGTTCTAGTTGACCTCCACCCAGTACCCTGCCCTGAACCTTAGTCACAGTTCTAGCTGACCTCCACCCAGTACCCTGTCCTGAACCTTAGTCACTGTTCTAGCTGACCTCCACCCAGTACCCTGCCCTGAACCTTAGTCACTGTTCTAGCTGGCCTCCACCCAGTACCCTGCCCTGAACCTTAGTCACTGTTCTATCTGGCTACCACCCAGTACCCTGTCCTGAACCTTAGTCACTCTTCTAGCTGACCTCCACCCAGTACCCTGCCCTGAACCTTAGTCACTGTTCTAGCTGACCTCCACCCAGTACCCTGCCCTGAAACTTAGTCACTGTTCTAGCTGACCTCCACCCAGTACCCTGCCCTGAACCTTAGTCACTGTTCTAGCTGACATCCACCCAGTACCCTGTCCTGAACCTTAGTCACTGTTCTAGTTGACCTCCACACAGTACCCTGCCCTGAACCTTAGTCACTGTTCTAGCTGACCTCCACCCAGTACCCTGTCCTGAACCTTAGTCACTGTTCTAGCTGGCTACCACCCAGTACCCTGCCCTGAACCTTAGTCACTGTTCTAGCTGACCTCCACCCAGTACCCTTCCCACGGGGGGCCAGTATGGAGAAAAAAATGTATGAAATGTATGCATTCACTACTGTAAGTCGCTCTGGATAAGAGTGTCTGCTAAATGACTAAAATGTAAAAATGTAAAATGTACCCTGCCCTGAACCTTAGTCACAGTTCTAGCTGACCTCCACCCAGTACCCTGTCCTGAACCTTAGTCACTGTTCTAGCTGACCTCCACCCAGTACCCTGCCCTGAACCTTAGACACTGTTCTAGCTGAACTCCACCCAGTACCCTGCCCTGAACCGTAGTCACTGTTCTAGCTGACCTCCACCCAGTACCCTGCCCTGAACCTTAGTCACTGTTCTAGTTGACCTCCACCCAGTACCCTGCCCTGAACCTTAGTCACTGTTCTATCTGGCTACCACCCAGTACCCTGCCCTGAACCTTAGTCACTGTTCTAGCTGACCTCCACCCAGTACCCTGTCCTGAACCTTAGTCACTGTTCTAGCTGACCTCCACCCAGTATCCTGCCCTGAACCTTAGTCACTGTTCTAGTTGACCTCCACCCAGTACCCTGCCCTGAACCTTAGTCACTGTTCTAGCTGACCTCCACCCAGTACCCTGTCCTGAACCTTAGTCACTGTTCTAGCTGACCTCCACCCAGTACCCTGTTCCTAACCTTAGTCACTGTTCTAGCTGACCTCCACCCAGTACCCTGCCCTGAACCTTAGTCACAGTTCTAGCTGACC
>NC_138317.1:30665000-30695000 GCF_965601325.2 Salmo salar
CACACTGGACTTGAACAGCCTTTATGACCAGGTCCACCTCTACAAGACAGCAATCCCAACTTTTGCCAGGGTCCTGAAGGACGTCACCCTCAACTGTAGCCCCAGCACTTCACACAGAAGCAACAGAGCATCGGACACCCCGCCCAGACCAGCGAGACCCCCTCCCAGACTTGCGAGACCCCCTCCCGAAGGACCTGCTTGACCCCCTCCCGAAGGACCTGCACCTAGAGAATCTGCGCTAAGAGGACCTACACCCAGACCACAGCATCACCGGCCACACCCCAAACAGCTGAAACCACCCCAAACAAACCCTTGCCACACCCTTATATAGGCCCTCCCAAATCAGACATGTGCCCATTCTGTCCACCCCATGCCCTCCGCCCCTGTGGCAAGGACATCAACATAACAGCAGAACATATGCCCAGGTCGTGAGCAGAGCAACAGGCCCAACCCCCACTCTTACACCCGCCCAAGCCCCATCCTGCGTCCTAAGAGGTATGTATCAGATGCTCAACATGCTCTGCTCACACCTACTGTGATGGTCCGGACCTAAACCACACAAAACCAACACTGGACTATAAAACACAAAGCTTTTACTATCTCATCCTGGAATATACAAGGT
This sequence comes from Salmo salar, assembly GCF_965601325.2. NCBI lineage: Eukaryota > Metazoa > Chordata > Actinopteri > Salmoniformes > Salmonidae > Salmo > Salmo salar. The sequence goes on from NC_138317.1 coordinate 30,665,623, forward strand.
CTGAGGTCATCTGCCTTTGGCCTAAAGAGCAGGAACCCAAACTTTATTAAAGAAATTGGAAATACAAACATTGTCTTCCTAGAAGAAACATGGTATAAAGGAGACGGACCCACTGTTTTCCCTCTCGGTTACAGAGAGTTGGTAGTCCCATCCACAAAACTACCAGGTGTGAAACAGGGAAGAGACTCAGGGGTATGCTAATTTGGTATAGAGCAGACCTAACCCACTCTATTAAATTAATCAACACAGGAACATTTTACATCTGGCTAGAAATTAACAAGGAAATTATCACAACAGAGAAAAATGTCCTCACGTGTGCTACATATATCCCAATAATAGAATCCCCATACTTTAACGATGACGAACAACAATTTTCAGGCCCAGGAACATGTACTAGTCTGTGGCGACCTAAATGCCAGAACTGGACAAGTACCTGACACCCTCAGCACACAGTGGGACAAACACCTACCTGGAGGTGATAGCATCCCCTCCCACATATGGCCACTTAGACACAACCACGACAACGTGAGGACATTGAACACAACTCCTGCAGCTCTGTCGGACGCTGGGTATGTACATAGTCAATGGTAGTCTTCGAGGGGACTCCTATGGTAGGTACACCTATAGCTCATCTCTTGGCAGTAGTAGTGTACAATATTTTATCACTGACTTCAACCCAGAGTCTCTTAGAGCGTTTACAGTCAGTCCACTGACACCCCTATCAGATCACAGCAAAGTCACAGTCTATTTGAACAGAGCTATGCTCGATCATGAGGCATCAAAGCCAAAGGAACTGAGAAACCTACCAAAAAACAATTAGGCAACAACAAATTCAAAACCCTTTTAGACAACTTCCTGGACAAAATGTTTCATTGTAATAGTAGATGTAAACTTGGCGGTAGAAAACCTAAACAGTATATTTGACCTCTCAGCTTCCCTCTCAGCTTCCCTATCAAATCTAAACATTTCAAGCAAAAAACCTAAGAAAATTAACAACGATGACAAATGGTTTGATGAAGAATGCAAAAACCTAAGAAAGAAATTGAGAAACCTATCCAACCAAAAACATAGAGACCCAGAAAACCTGAGTCTACATCTTCACTATGGTGAATCACTAAAACAATACAGAAATACACTACGGAAAAAGAAGGAACAGCACGTCAGAAATCAGCTCAATGTAATTGAAGAATCCATAGACTCTAACCACTTCTGGGAAAACAAGAAAACTCTAAACAAACAACAACACGAAGACTTATCTATCCAAAATGGAGATGTATGGATAAACCACTTCTCCAATATTTTTGGCTCTATAACAAAGAACAAACAGCAAAAACAAATACATGATCAAATACAAATCTTAGAATCAACTATTAAAGACTACCAGAACCCACTGGATCTCCAATTACATTGAATGAACTACAGGACAAAATAACAACCCTCCAACCCAAAAAGGCATGTTGTGTTGATGTTATCCTCAAAGAAATGATAAAATATACAGACAACAAATTCCAATTGGCTATACTAAAACTCTTTAACATCATCCTTAGCTCTGGCATATTCCCCAATATTTGGAACCAAGGACTGATCACCCCCAATCCACAAAAGTGGAGACAAATTTGACCCCAATAACTACCAGGGGATATGCGTTAACAGCAACCTTGGGAGAATCCTCTGCATTATCATTAACAGCAGACTTACATTTCCTCAGTGAAAACAATGAGCAAATGTCAAATAGGCTTTTTACCAAATTACCGTGCTACAGACCACGTATTCACCCTGCACACCCTAATTGACAAACAAACAAACTAAAACAAAGGCAAAGTCTTCTCAAGCTTTGTTGATTTAAAAAAAGCTTTTGCCTCAATTTGGCATGAGGGTCTGCTTTACAAATTGATGGAAAGTGGTGTTGGGGAAAAAATATAGGACATTATAAAATGCATGTACAACAAACAACAAGTGTGCGTTTAAAATTGTCAAAATAACACACACATTTCTCTCCACAGGGCCGGGGGGTGAGACAGGGATGCAGCTTAAGCCCCACCCTCTTCGACATACTGTATATATCAATGAATTGGCGAGGGCACTAGAACAGTCTGCTAGCACCCAGCCTCACACTACTAGAATCTGAAGTCAAATGTCTACTGTTTGCTGATGATCTGGTGCTTCTGTCCCCAACCAAGGAGGGCCTACAGCAGCACCTAAAATCTTCTGCACAGATTCTTCCAGACCTGGACCCTGACAGTACATCGCAGTAAGACAAAAGAATGGTATTCCAAAAAAGGTCCAGTTGCCAGGACCACGAATTCAAATTCAATCTAGACACCGTTGCCCAAGAGCACACAAAAAAATTATACATACTTTCGGCCTAAACATCAGCACCACAGGTAACTTCCACAAAGCTGTGAACGATCTGAGGACACATGGCAAGAAGGGCCTTCTATGCCAGAATTAGTCCGATACCCGCTAATAATCAAAATTCAGAAAAGAGACGTTAAATACTACAACCACCTAAAAGGAAGTGATTCCCAAACCTTCCATAACTAAGCCATCACCTACAGAGATATTAAACTGCAGAAGAGTCTGGGTCAGGTATTCTGCCACTGTATACACTCTGTTTAGGGCCAAATAGCATTCTAGTTTGCTCAGCATTTGTAAATTCTTTCTAATGTGTCAAGTAATTCTCTTTTTGTTTTCTCATGATTTGGTTGGGTCTAACAGAGTTGCTGTCCTGGGGCTCTGTTCAAAAACACAAACAGACCCCACAGAGCCACAGGACAGCAACACTGTTACACCCAACCAAATCATGAGAAAACAAAAAAGAAAGAATTTACAAAAAAACTGAGCAAACTAGAATGCTATTTGGCCCTAAACAGAGAGTACACAGTGGCAGAATACCTGACCACTGTGATTGACCCAGAATGAAGGAAATCTTTGACTACGTACAGACTCCGTGAGCAAAGCCATCACGTTAATAATGTTTACATATTTTGCATTACTCATCTCATATGTATATACCGTATTCTATACTATTCTACTGTTTCTTAGTCTATGCATTACTCATCTCATATGTATATACTGTATTCTATACTATTCTACTGTATCTTAGTCTAAGCATTACTCATCTCATATGTATATACTGTATTCTATACTATTCTACTGTATCTTAGTCTATGCCGCTCTGACATTGCTCATTCATATATTTATATATTCTGAATTCCAGTCCTTTACTTTAGATTTGTGTGTATTGTGTGTATTGTTGTGAAATTGTTAGATATTACTTGTTAGATATTACTGCACTGTTGGTGCTAGAAACACAAGCATTTTGTTACACCTGTAATAACATCTGCTCAACACGTGTGTGACAAATAAAATTTGATTTGATTTGGAAAGGCCGCCGAAGGCAGACCTGGCTCTCAAGAGAAGACAGGCTATGTGCACACTGCTCACAAAATGAGGTGGAATCTGAGCTGCACTTCCTAACCTCTTGCCAAATGTTTGACCATATTAAAGACACATATTTCCCTCAGATTACACAGACCCACAAAGAATCCAACAACAAGTCACATTTTGATAAACTCCCATATCTACTGGGTGAAATACCACAGTGTGCCATCACAGCAGCATGATGTGTGACCTGTTGCCACAAGAAAAGGGTAACCAGTAAATACCTATATTCATGTTTATTTATTTTCCTTTTTGTACTTTAACTATTTGTACATAATTACAACACTGTATATAGACATAATATGACATTTGAAATGACTTTATTATTTTTGAACTTTTGTGAGTGTAATGTTTACTGTTGATTTTTAATTTAACTTTTGTTTAGTATTTATTTCAATTGCTGTGGCAATGTAAACATCTGTTTCCCATGATAATAAAGCACCTTAAACTGAAATTTAATTTAGAGAGATATCAAAAACATCAACCGAACCAAACGCGGGACATCATGAGCTGATAGAGGTTTACTTTCACGTCAAACACTTTCCTTTCAGCATCTGTATCTCCGGGGAAACAGCACGAGTATCGTATACACAGCAACCGAAAACGGAAACACACTTAAGAGTCCACCTCAGACTCAGACGATAGCCTACGAAGCTCGTGCTTCTTCAGAAGGCTACGGAACGTTTTCTGCAGGCCGGGCAAATAGAATGGGGATGCGGGGAGGAGTCCCGTGTGTTTACCAAGATGATAAACAAACTCTCGAGATGGACAGATTGCACCCGGAGGAAAGAAATGTAGTGGGAAATATGTGAAGGAAATGAATACAAAATAGGCTACCTTTCCAAATGCTCCAGTGAAAACACCAGACTAACTTTGGGAGTAGCCTATAGCCTACCCTAGAAAACGACAAAATAGCCTTGACCTATGAAAAATGTAAATGTGATAACATTCAAATTAAGAGGAAACGAAAATGAATTTGATTACCCAAAGATCTATAAATACCGTATTTCATAGCGGAACTTTCCATGTGCCAAGAAGGTTTATTTGGCTATCCTTCCACATCTGTTCATTAATATTCAAAACCAAGAGCTGCTCTGAGTGGTCAGTGGGATAAATAGGTGGGCCTTATGTAAACGAGAATGACAGAGCTTGAGTGGGTAGGGCTAAAGAAGGTTCTGGGTAGATCCAACTGTATGAGTTCAAATCAAATCAAAATACATTTTATTTGTCACATGCATTGAATACAACAGGTGTAGATCTTACTGTGACATGCTTACTTACAAGCCCTTAACCAACAATGCAGTTCAAGAAATAGAGTTTAAGAACAACTGCCTAAATTAACTAAAGTAAAAAAAAATATATAAAAGTAACACAAGAAAATTACATAACAATAACGAGGCTATATACAGAGGTACAGGTTAGTCGAGGTCATTTGTAAAGTGACTATGCATAGATAATAAACAGTGGGGGGGGGGGGGGGGGGGGGGGGGGGTCAATGTAAATAGTCCCGGTGGCCATTTGATTAATTGTTCAGCAGTCTTATGGCTTGGGGGTAGAAGCTGTTAACTAGCCTTTTGGTCCTAGACTTGGCACTCCGGTACCGCGTGCCGTGCGGTAGCAGAGAGATCAGTCTATGACTTGGGTGACGGGAGTCTTTGACCATTTTATGGGCTTTCCTCTGACACCACATGGTATAGAGGTCCTGGATGGCAGGAAGCTTGGCCCCAGTGATGTACTGGGCCGTATGCACTACCCTCTGTAGCGCCTTGCGGGGTCGGATGCCGAGCAGCTGCAATACCAGGCGTGTGCTGCCATGTCAGGTGTTCTCTCTCTCTCTCTCTCTCTCTCTCTCTCTCTCTCTCTCTCTCTCTCTCTCTCTCTCTCTCTCTCTCTCTCTCTCTCTCTCTCTCTCTCTCTCTCTCTCTCTCTCTCCATTATGTTTTATAGAGGGCAGGTCTACATTCCACTGTTTTCCTCTATCTCTATGACATATTGAATACTTATTTTATATCTGCAATAAATGAACAAAACATTCAGATAACTCAAATATGTCAAGGTCATAAATGTCAGAGTCCAACAAACTAAAGAGTCCAAACATCAGAGTCCAACAAACTAAAGTGTGAAACAGTCCACACAGAGCTCAGACCAGGCACATAGCTGACACACATATACACAGCCCCAGGCCACCCCTTGCAGAGCAAAAGACTGAACTCTGAAGACTTTATCTGGCAGTAAAATTGACCTGAGGTGAGAAACTCTAGCCCACCGCTCCACACACACACACACACACATACTCACACACACATTCAAACTCACACTTGCCGCTCCCTGGCTATTAAACTCAGGAAATGAGGACAGTCATAAAACTGGCACTTGTGTGTGTGTGTGTGTGTGTGTGTGTGTGTGTGTGTGTGTGTGTGTGTGTGTGTGTGTGTGTGTGTGTGTGTGTGTGTGTGTGTGTGTGTGTGTGTGTTGTGTGTGTGTGTGTGTGTGTGTGTGTGTGAACCTTGCTTCATTGGTTTTAGAGAGTCATTTGAATCAACCTGCCTGAGAGGTGTTTCTTAAATGATCTCAAAATGGTGAAATGGAAAATCATTTAACATAATTGATTACTCTTTAAACCAAAGTTCTACTAAATGACAGTTTTGTCAAACAGGAAGGTAGGCTAGCGACACACCGTACTGATACATGAGTCAAAAAACAGATTCGTATAGTGATGGAACAACTCTATCCTAAATGTATTTTTGAAGTGTACATTTTTTTAACAGTCAATCAATGGGTCCTTGCAAGGCTACAGTATAAACTCTCTGTAAAGTACCTTTTTCTGTCGTGTGTTTATTTAACCGCTAGGTGGCAGACCTTGAATAAGAAACAAAACAGTGAGTTTACGAGAACACGAAGGAGCGTCCTTGGCTTCAGTGACTTGAACGAGCCTCTTCGCTTTGAACCGTTTTCGTGCATCATCGCGTCGCCAGGGTGAAGAGAGTTCACCGCCCAGATGATGGGCGCAGGTCAAACTATAATCTAATTTGCGGCGCGGTTGCCTAGTAAAGTGCTGCAGCGCAGTCAACATGCTATATTGCTCGTATTAGAGAGAGGACCCTAAACGAAGGCATGCCAATAAACAAAAGTAACGGGCAGAGGCTCATTTATTACTATCAAGAACACTTAACCTTATGGCTAGGATAAATCCCTATTACCCATTAACTGGAGTTCCACTGGGCCAGATATTGTATTATGGATATGAGATGTTAAATATAACAGATATTATATTAAAGATATGAGAGGTTAGAAATGAAGTCTATTTGCATCTCTTACTGTCCTTTGGATAGCAATGAAAAATAGCTGCAGTCAGTCAAATGCTCTTATGCTGGCCTCTGATGGTTATTGGTTGATGGCACACACGCATGCACACATGCACGCGCGCACACACACATATTGGATACACACTGACATATGACAGATATGAACAGAGCCAAGGAATAATCAAAGTGGCACAGGCCTGCATACCCAAGCAGTGACACCCCCCTGCCCACACACACATATCATATGAATCATAGCTTACTGTGTACGTGCACACAGACACAGACACGCGCACACACACACACACACACACACACACACACACACACACACACACACACACACACACACACACCCACACACACACACACACACACACACACACACACACACACACACACACACACACACACACACACACACACACACACACACACACACACACACACACACACACACACACACACACACACACACACACACACACATACACACACACATCCACCAGCTCATATCAGCTGTCATGTTGGTTAGTAACCTTCCTCCCAGTTGCTACTTTAGTTAGTCTTGATTGGCCAATAAGGAGCTCTTCCTGGATCCTTGAAGAAATATATTTGTGGCTCTGTACGCCAGCATTTTGGATTTGAGATCAAATGTTTTTGAGGCGACAGTACAGAATGTCACCTTTTATTTTAGGGTATTCTGTTTTACCCTTTAGAAAGCACTTTATGTATCTAGTCCTCTCATGTGAAGGTGTCATAAGTATTTGAACAGATTCACTTATAGTGCACATTTAGTTCAAAGTGTAGTATTTAGTCCCATTTTCTGGAAATCAATGACTGCATCACGCCTGTGACATCACGCCTGTGACATCACGCCTGTGACTCTACAAACGTGTTGGATGCCTTTGCAATTTGTTTTGGTTGTGTTTGGGATTACAGTATGTTGTGTCCAATATAAATGAATGGTAAATAATGTATTGTGTCATTTTGGAGGGACTTTTATTATAAATAAGACCAGAATTTGTTTCTGAACACTTTTACATTAATGTGGAGGCTACCATGATTACAGATAATCATGAATGAATCGTGAATGATGATGAAGGAGAAACTTACAGAGGCATACATATTATACCCCCCGAAATGCTAATCTTCCCTGTTATTGGTAATGCTGAGAGGTTAGTATGTCTTTGGGGTCATGATTTTTGTGCATCTGTCAAGTCCAAAATGCTGGAGTATAGAGCCATATTAAACGTTTTAGCTTGACTGTCCAAATAAATATGTAGGGAGTGTATACACACAGTGGCCAGTTTTTTAGTTACACCACACCATTCCTGAAAAGTCATCGATCTTACAGACAGTAGCCGTGGCTTGCTATATAAAGCAGGCAGACAGGCATCAAGGCATTCAGTCACTGTTTGATTGAACGATAGAATGGGCAAAACGAGTGACCCAAGCGACTTTGAGCGTGGTGCAGTGGTATGATTGTCGGTGCCAGGTACGCCGGATACAGAATCTCATAAACGGCTGCCCATTTCACCACAGTGCGTGAAATGGGCTATTGCTGCAGACGACCACACCGGGTTCCACTCCTATCAGCTAAAAATAAGAATAAGCGGCTTCGGTGGGTACGCAATCACCAATGCAGGACAATTGAGGAGTGGAAAAACAATCACTGGTCCGACAAATCCCAGTTCCTGTTGCATCATGCTGATGGCATAGTTAGGATTTGACGTAATCAGCATGAGTCCATGTCCCCATCCTGCCTGGTGTCAACAGTACAAACTGGTAGCGATGGTGTAATGGTGTAGGGAATTTTTTCCTGGCACCTGCTAGGTCCCTTGATACAAATTGAGCAATGTTTGAATGCAACACCTTATAAAATCCATGCCCGAACAATTCTGGCTGTTCTGGAGGCAAAGGGGGGTCCGACCCGGTACTGGGCCACTGATGTATCAGCACCAAACACAACAGTGGTTGAAGGTGGAGTAACAAACTAACAATGATTACAACTGATAACCATGTTTCAAAGGTATGGTACCAATTTCATTGCTGTTTGTTGCTGTTGAACTTGACATGTCATCAGTTGAAGTCTATGAATTGAATTTACCTGTACACTATGCAGAGAATGCAGAGAATGCAGCTAGGGTTTCAAGTTTTAAGTTGCAAGTTTCATTAGTAGTATGTACAGGGTACACATGGTATACACCGTCCAACAAAATGCTTACTTGCAGGTTCCTTCTCGACAATGCAACAACAATAATACAATATAAGAACATGAACTTAAAGTAAATGGCTCAGAAGAATATAATAAATATGTGTGTGTGTCTGTGTGTCTGGGTGTCTGTGTGCGTGAGCAAGTGCATGTGTACTGAGGTGTGGAGAAGCTTGTCAGGCCAGTTCAAGTGTTCAGTGAGAGAAAACAGAGAGATGTAAAGAGACAGTCAGAGAGAAAACAGAGAGATGTAAAGAGACAGTCAGCGAGAAAACAGAGAGATGTAAAGAGACAGTCAGAGAGAAAACAGAGAGATGTAAAGAGACAGTCAGAGAGAAAACAGAGAGATGTAAAGAGACAGTCAGAGAGAAAACAGAGAGACGTAAAGAGACAGTCAGAGAAAAAAGAGATGTAAAGAGACAGTCAGAGAGAAAAGTAAAGAGACAACAAGAAAGCAGTAGAGACAGGGATGAAAATTAAAAGAGAAGAGAGAAGAGAGGAGCAAGCATGTGTGATGGACTCTGGCAGTTACACACTTTGACCAGTGGCTGGCAGTAGAGGACTGAAGTTGTGCTACCAGTGGTTGGCAGTAGAGAACTGAAGTTGTGCTACCAGTGGTTGGCAGTAGAGAACTGAAGTTGTGCTACCAGTGGTTGGCAGTAGAGAACTGAAGTTGTGCTACCAGTGGCTGACAGTAGAGAACTGAAGCTGTACTACCAGTGGCTGACAGTAGAGGACTGAAGCTGTGCTACCAGTGGTTGGCAGTAGAGAACTGAAGTTGTGCTACCAGTGGCTGACAGTAGAGAACTGAAGCTGTACTACCAGTGGCTGACAGTAGAGGACTGAAGCTGTGCTACCAGTGGCTGGCAGTAGAGGACTGAAGCTGTGTTACAAGTGGTTGGCAGTAGAGGACAGAAGCTGTGCTACCAGTGATTGGCAGTAGAGGACTGAAGCTGTGTTACAAGTGGTTGGCAGTAGAGGACTGAAGCTGTGATACCAGTGATTGGCAGTAGAGGACTGAAGCTGTGTTACAAGTGGTTGGCAGTAGAGGACTGAAACTGTGATACCAGTGATTGGCAGTAGAGGACTGAAGCTGTGTTACAAGTGGTTTGCAGTAGAGGACTGAAGCTGTGTTACAAGTGGTTTGCAGTAGAGGACTGAAGCTGTGATACCAGTGGTTGGCAGTAGAGGACTGCAGTTGTGCTACCAGTGGCTGACAGTAGAGAACTGAAGCTGTACTACCAGTGGCTGGCAGTAGAGAACTGAAGCTGTACTACCAGTGGCTGGCAGTAGAGAACTGAAGCTGTGATACCAGTGGCTGGCAGTAGAGAACTGAAGCTGTGATACCAGTGGCTGACAGGAGAGAACTGAAGCTGTACTACCAGTGTCTGGCAGTAGAGAACTGAAGCTGTACTACCAGTGGCTGACAGTAGAGAACTGAAGCTGTGATACCAGTGTCTGACAGTAGAGAACTAAAGCTGTGCTACCAGTGTCTGACAGTAGAGAACTGAAGCTGTACTACCAGTGTCTGACAGTAGAGAACTGAAGCTGTACTACCAGTGGCTGACAGTAGAGAACTGAAGCTGTGCTACCAGTGGTTGACAGTAGAGAACTGAAGCTGTGATACCAGTGTCTGACAGTAGAGAACTGAAGCTGTGCTCTCCTCTGCTCCTTTCTTCCGGAGACTTAGTCTTAGTGATATTAAGACTACCATTATCGAGCGTACTACTCTCCAATGTTCAATCATTAACCTTTTGATGCGTACACTCTAAATATTAGTTACAACTCTCAAATAATTCGGTACCCGAATTATTTACTGCCTTTCTAGAATTTGATTATTCTCTTCACCCCTCACTGCGTCAAGCCCGCATTGTCTGCTTAATAAAACTGTTGTTTTGAACCACTCAATCTCTTATCCTTTCTTCCTATAGTAGAAGCAGTGAGTATCTATAGTATTATTGATAATTATATAATTATTATAAATATCTATATTGCATGTGTTATTATCTGAAAGTCTTTGGTGTAAGCTTGTCTGAGGGGCTGGGAGTGTGAGACAGGGCAAAAAACCTGAGACGTTAAGTCCGGTGTATTTGATGCAATAGTGGCGGGGAAAAAAACAAGGTGAGAGCGGGGTATGAAGATATATTACATATGGTGACCATGTCTAATGGAACGCTGGCATCCTGAATACTTTTTGTTAATTTTCTCCCCCGGAAGAATTGGGCTAAAGCAGTGCCTCCATTTCAATATCATGTCAACATATTATCACCACAGGACATGTAGCCTACAAATGCCTGCCTCGTCGCCAGGTGGGGAAGATATTTCACAATCATAAAACGTGGTGAGTATTATGGCTTGGTAGGTTTTAGACCAGCCGGGTCTGTGCAACGCTGTTTCTACCAATCAGAATTGATGGCAGCCTTGTAGAGAAACTGAAGGAGAGAGATGTTGCTTATAAACACAGCAAGGTGATCAGGGACAATAGTATGCTTAAACAGTACAAATACGACCGACGTAGATGCGTCAAGATGGCGGAACTCAAGTATAGGGAAAAAGGGGAGGTGTAATTCAGCTGGTCGGACACGAGGCGTATGTGGCGGGGGCTCCTTAAGATCACAGATTACAAAAATAAAGCCAGCCACGCCGTTGACACCAACCCCGCCCTACCGGACAAGCTAAACACCTTTCTTCTCAAGCCTTGAGCACAACGACGGAGACCGTAAGTATGGAGGACGTCTGTAACTCATTCAAACTTGTTAACCCTCGCAAGGCTGCTGGCCCAGGTGGCATCCATAGTCGCGCCCTCAGAGCATGTGCAGACCAGCTGGCTGTTGTGCTTTCTAACATTTTCAGAAAGTAACTGAACAGAATGACTACTGACCCATAGCACTCAGTTCTGTCATCATGAAGTGCTTTCAGAAGCTAGTCAAAGACCATAACACTTCCTGACGGGCAGCCCCCAGGTGGTGAAGGTAGGCAATATTACCTCCTCCACACTGATTCTCAACACAGGGGCTCCACAAGGGTGCGTCCTCAGTCCCCTTCTGTACTCCCTGTATACCCACAACCGCGTGGCCTCACACAGTTACAACTCCATCATCAAACTCGCTGACAACACGACAGTAGTAGGCCAACTTACCAACAACAATGAGACAGCCTACAGGGAGGAGGTAGGCACTCTGACAGTGTGGTGCCAGGTAAACAACCTCTCCCTCAACTTCAGAGGAACAAAGCAGCTGATTGTGGACTTCAGGAGGAACCAGGCTGGGCACGCTCCCATCCTCATCAACGTGGCTGAGTTAACTTATCTAGGGTATGTGGGACGGCTAGCCAACAGCCAGTGAAATAGCAGAGCGTCAAATTCAAAACAACAAAAATCTCATAATTCAAATTTCTCACACATACAAGTATTATACACCATTTTAAAGATAATCTTCTCGTTAATCCAACCACACTGTCCGATTTCAAAAAGGCTTTACGGCGAAAGCGTATCATTAGATTATGTTAGGACAGCACCTAGACAAGAAAAACCACACAGCCATTTTCCAAGCAAGGAGAGGCGTCACAAAAAACTGAAATACAGCTAAAATGAATCACTAACCTTTGATGATCTTCATCAGATGGCACTCATTGGACTTCATGTTACACAATACATGTATGTTTTGCTCGATAAAGTTCATCTTTATATCCAAAAACCCCATTTTACATTGGCGTGTAATGTTCAGAAATGTTTTACCTCCAAAACCCCCGGTGAATGAGCACATCAATTTACAGAAATACTCATCATAAACTTTGATAAAAGATACAAGTGTTATGCACAGAATTATAGATAAACTTCTCCTTAACCTGTGTGGGATAAGGGGCAGTATTTTCACGGTCGGATAAAAAACGTACCCGATTTAATCTGGTTACTACTCCAGCCCAGAAACTAGAATATGCATATAATTAGTAGATTTAGATAGAAAACACTCTAAAGTTTCTAAAACTGTTTGAATAGTGTCTGTGAGTATAACAGAACTCATATGGCAGGCCAAAACCTGAGAAGATTCCATACAGGAAGTGCCCTGTCTGACAATTTGTCATCCTTCTGTAGCATCTCTATCAAAAATACAGCATCTGTGCTGTAACGTGACATTTTCTAAGGCTTCCATTGGCTCTCAGAAGGCGCCAGAAAGTGTAATGGGGTGTCTGCAGTCTCTGGGCGAAGAACAGCAGGAGTATTTGTGAGTGGTCAGGCTGGGAACAGTGACACTGGAGATGCGCGTCCACGAGACGACTCAATTTTTTTCTTTCAGCCTTTGAATTAATACAACGTCACCCGGTTGGAATAGTATCGCTATTTTACGAGAAAAAATGCATAAAAATTGATTTTAAACAGTGTTTGACATGCTTCTATGTACGGTAATGGAATATTTCTATTTTTTTGTCACGAAATGCGCTCGCGCGTCACACTTCGGATTGTGACCTGAACGCACAAACAAAACTGAGGTATTTGGATATAACTATGGATTATTTGGAACCAAAACAACATTTGTTGTTGAAGTAGAAGTCCTGGGAGTGCATTCTGACGAAGAACAGCAAAGGTAATCCAATTTTTCTGATAGTAAATCTGAGTTTGGTGAGGGCCAAACTTGGTGGGTGTCAAATTAGCTAGCCATGATGGCCGGGCTATGTACTCAGAATATTGCAAAATGTGCTTTTGCCGAAAAGCTATTTTAAAATCTGACACCGCGATAGCATAAAGGAGTTCTGTATCTATAATTCTTAAAATAATTGTTATGTTTTTTGTCAACGTTTATCGTGAGTAATTTAGTAAATTCACCGGAAGTTTGCGGTGGGTATGCTAGTTCTGAACATCACATGCTAATGTAAAAAGCTGTTTTTTTATATAAATATGAACTTGATTGAACAAAACATGCATGTATTGTATAACATAATGTCCTAGGAGTGTCATCTGATGAAGATCATCAAAGGTTAGTGCTGCATTTAGCTGTGGTTTTGGTTTTTGTGGCATGTATGCTTGCTTTGAAAATGGCTGTGTGATTATTTTTGGCAGGGTACTCTCCTGACATAATCTAATGTTTTGCTTTCGCTGTAAAGCCTTTTTGAAATCAAACAATGTGGTTAGATTAACAAGAGTCTAGTCTTTAAAATGGTGTAAAATAGTCATATGTTTGAGAAATTGAAGTTATAGCATTTTTGAGGTATTTGTATTTCGCGCCACACTTTACCATTGGATATTGGTGAGGCGTTCCGCTAGCGGAACGTCTGTCCCTAAAAATGCAACCGCTGTGTCAGATTTCAAAAAAGCTTTACGGCGAAAGCAAACTTTGCAATAATCTGAGTACAGCGCTCAGACATCAAAACAGATACCTGCCATTTTGGAGTCAACAGAAGTCACAAATAACATTATAAATATTCACTTACCTTTGATGATCTTCATCGGAATGCACTCCCAGGAATCTCAGTTCCACAATAAATGTTAGTTTTGTTCGATAAAGTTCATCTTTATGTCCAAATACCTCCACTTTAGAATGTTTTTATCATAAATCTTCCATAATATTCCAACCGGACGATTCCTTTGTCTTCAGAAATGAAAAGGAACACACCTAACTGTCACGGGAGTGCGCACGATTGAGCTCATGTCATTTTCTCAGTCATCTGATTCCAAGCGCTCTTATTCTCTCCCCATTTACAGTAGAAGCATGAAACAACGTTCTAAAGACTGTTGACATCTAGTGGAAGCCTTAGGAGGTGCAAAATGACCCCACAGACACTGTATATTGGATAGGGAATCACTTGAAAAACTACAAACCTCAGATTTCCACACTTCAGGTTTTTGCCTGCCATATAAGTTCTGTTATACTCACAGACATGATTCAAACAGTTTTAGGAACTTCAGAGTGTTTTCTATCCAAATGTACTAATAATATGCATATCCTACCTTCTGGGCCTGAGTAGCAGGCAGTTTACTACGGGCACGCTTTTCATCCGGACGTCAAAATACTGCCCCCTACCCAAGAGAGGTTAATGCCTAAATTTGACCTTAAACACATATAAATTTGACGTTTGGAACAACTTCGAAATGTAAAGTTCGAGAAACATGGATGAACGTCTAATTCTGGCGTGAGACTGTGAGAGCTGCCTTTGGTCTTCCTAACCCTGCCCCCCATATTGTTATTGTTTTATTACACTTTGACCTGCATTGTTTGACCCTGACAGTATGGCAGACACCAGGGGGAGGTGCTGACATAGGGCCAGCCGATAAAGGGGTTACCCTCATTACTCCCACATACACCCTACCACCCTGTGCCACACACACACACACACACACACACACACACACACACACACACACACACACACACACACACACACACACACACACACACACACACACACACACACACACACTGACAGAGTGGTTCTCCGCCCCTGCTCTCATCACACTCATTTTCACCTTATCAGCACCTCTCTACCCCTGAGCTGCAGCCCTCACACCCCCTCAGCACCACACACTCACTCCCCAGAGAGAGAGAGAGACGGAGAGAGAGAGACAGAGAGAGATACAACCACCTAAAAGGAAGCGATTCCCAAACCTTCCATAACAAAGCCATCACCTACAGAGAGATGAACCTGGAGAAGAGTCCCCTCAGCAAGCTGGTCCTGGGGCTCTGTTCACGTTCACAAACACACCCCACAGAGCCCCAGGACAGCAGCACAATTAGACCCAACCAAGTCATGAGAAAACCAAAATAAATTACTTGACACATTGGAAAGTACTAACAAAAAAACTAAGCAAACTAGAATGCTATTTGTCCCTAAACAGAGAGTGCACAGTGGCAGAATACCTGACCACTATGACTGACCCAAACTTAAGGAAAGCTTTGACTATGTACAGACTCAGTGAGCATAGCCTTGCTACTGAGAAAGGCCGCCGTAGGCAGACCTGGCTCTCAAGAGAAGACAGGCTATGTGCACACTGCCCACAAAATGAGTTGGAAACTGAGCTGCACTTCCTAACCTCCTGCCCAACGTATGACCATATTAGAGACACATATTTCCCTCAGATTACACAGATCCACAAAGAATTCGAAAACAAACCCAATTTTGATAAACTCCCATACCTACTGGGTGAAATACCACAGTGTGCCATCACAGCAGCAAGATTTGTGACCTGTTGCCACAAGAAAAGGGCAACCAGTGAAGAACAAACACCATTGTAAATACAACCCATATTTATGCTTATTTATTTTCCCCTGTGTACTTTAACCATTTGTACATTGTTACAACACTGTATATAGACATAATATGACATTTGTAATGTCTTTATTCCTTTGAAACGTCTGTATTTGTAATGTTTACTGTTCATTTTTATTGTTTATTTCACTTTTGTATATTATCTACCTCACTTGCTTTGGCAATGTTAACATGTTTCCCATGCTAAAAAAAGCCCCTTGAATTGAATTGAATTGATACAGAGAGACAGAGAGAGCGAGACAGAGAGAGAGAGAGAGAGAGAGAGAGAGAGATAGACAGAGAGAGAGAGACAGAGAGAGAGAGAGGGAGAGAGAGAGAGAGAGAGAGAGAGAGAGAGAGAGAGCAGAGAGAGAGAGAGAGAGAGAGAGAGAGAGAGAGAGAGAGAGAGAGAGAGAGAGAGAGAGAGAGAGAGAGAGAGAGAGAGAGAGAGAGAGAGAGTGTTCCGGAGAGAGGCATCAGAGAGGCGTCAGCCAAGAATGTCAGATAGCATTTTTGATGAAGCTGACCAGAGCAACACGTATCAAACAGAAACTTATATAATAATGGAACTGTATTGATACAAGGCAATGATTCAAGCCTCCAGGCTTTTGAGAATAGGTTTGCTACCCTAAAAGCAGAAGCTGAAATCATCTCAGAAACTGAGGAAAAAGTCAAGGAGGGAGATGGAGAAAAGCAGGCCCCAACGGTCTCTGTGACCCAGCAAGAAGCCCTCAGTGTCCCTCTACCTACCTCACCTGCAGCAGACAGAGCCAAGGACATGCCTATAACACCAAGAACACCTGCTATGCAACGTTTTCACAACACCCTCTCTCTCGTCGAAGCAGAGGTCATAGAACTCAGAGAGAACAAGCTTCAAGAGGAGGACACTGTCCAAAAACTAAAAGAAGAGATGAAACAGTTCAGGGAGGAGAGCAGAGCATCTATTGCTAAATTAGAAAGCAGAGTGGACAAACTGAGTCAGACAAATGATGACCTTGGAGACCATCTGAGCTCAACAAAAAAGGAGCTAGAACAAAGAGAGAGGTACATTGACACCCTCAACCAGCAGCTAGTCATTATGTCCTCTGTATCTAGAGAACATGTCCACCAGCTTGGTACAACACAAGCAGAACCTGAGACCAGCATGGCCTCCACCACACAGCCTGATGACACTGCACCAGCCTACAAGTCTGCTCCAGCCCAGATCAGCCAACCAGCCTCCTAGTCTGCTCTAGCTCATGTCAGCCAACCAGCCTCCCAGTCTGCTCCAGCCCAGGTCAACCTACCAGGCTCCCAGTCTGCTCCAGCACAGGTCAGAATACCAGCCTCCCAGTCTGCTCCAGCCCAGGTCAACCTACCAGCCTCCCAGTCTTCTCCAGCCCAGGTCAGAATACCAGCCTCCCAGTCTGCTCCAGCCCAGGTCAACCTACCAGCCTCCCAGTCTGCTCCAGCCCAGGTCAACCTACCAGCCTCCCAGTCTGCTCCAGCCCAGGTCAGAATACCAGCCTCCCAGTCTGCTCCAGCCCAGGTCAGAATACCAGTCTCCCAGTCTGCTCCACCCAGACAATCACCCACAACTGCAATCCTTATTGATTCAAATGGGAAGTCGTTAGTCCAGGAAAGATGATTCCCTAGACACCAGGCGTATACGTTCTGGTGTCCTACAACTGACAGTGCAATGCAGCAACCTACCAGCCTCCCAGTCTGCTCCAGCCCAGGTCAGAATACCAGCCTCCCAGTCTGCTCCAGCCCAGGTCAGAATACCAGTCTCCCAGTCTGCTCCACCCAGACAATCACCCACAACTGCAATCCTTATTGATTCAAATGGGAAGTCGTTAGTCCAGGAAAGATGATTCCCTAGACACCAGGCGTATACGTTCTGGTGTCCTACAACTGACAGTGCAATGCAGCTACTCAGTCAGACCAGGATTGACACCCCCGACAACATCATCATCCACACTGGCACAAATGACCTTCATGCCAAAGGTGAAAATGTATCTGGGGCAGTGAGAAGAGTGGCAGAACGGGCACAGGCTATGTTCCCAACAACCAATATAGTTGTGTCCACCCTCCTACCAAGAAAAGACTTCCCAGGACAGTTGATGGACAATATAAATCAACAGATCACTGTGGACTGTGCCTCACTGCTCAACGTCAGAACGGCTCACCACCCCACTCTGACATGTCAACACCTATACCATAATGTACATCTGGATCAGGACAGTATCAAAACCTTTGCCAAGAACCTAAAAGATGCAACACTTGGCAGGGACCCACACACCCATCACCCCAGCAGTAGAGGCCCCCCTCCACTTTCTGAAACAACAGTACCTCCACCATCCCCAGGAGAGAAGAACCAGACACGGCTTATTACATCACAGCTCTACAAGACCAGGACCAACACAGCACAGATTTACCAGACCAGACCCGCCTCAGGACAGCACGACTAGACCCGTCCCATCACAACACAGCTCTACTAGACCAGGCCCATCACAACACAGCTCTACTAGACCAGGCCCATCACAACACAGCTCTACAAGACCAGGACCAACACAGCACAGATTTACCAGACCAGACCCGCCTCAGGACAGCTCTACTAGACCCGGCCCAAAACAGCACAGATTTACCAGACCAGACCCGCCTCAGGACAGCTCTACTAGACCCGGCCCAAAACAGCACAGATTTACCAGACCAGACCCGCCTCAGGACATCTCTACTAGACCCGGCCCAAAACAGCACAGATTTACCAGACCAGACCCGCCTCAGGACAGCTCTACTAGACCCGGCCCAAAACAGCACAGATTTACCAGACCAGACCCGCCTCAGGACAGCTCTACTAGACCCGGCCCAAAACAGCACAGATTTACCAGACCAGACCCGCCTCAGGACAGCTCTACTAGACCCGGCCCAAAACAGCACAGATTTACCAGACCAGACCCGCCTCAGGACAGCTCTACTAGACCCGGCCCAAAACAGCACAGATTTACTAGACCAGACCCGCCTCAGGACAGCACGACCAGACCCGGAACGAATGTAAAACAATTACAAAATACCTAAGACAAATGTCAAATGAAAAACATAAGCCGCAAAACAACCCAGAGCTACGCTATAAATACTTTGAAACTGTGAAACAGTATAAATATATACTGAAATGCAAGAAATTGAATTATACCAACAAAACACTTGATGAAATTGAAAACGCAATTGACCAAAATCAGTTCTGTGACATGTGGAACAATTTAAGCACGACAAAGCTACAAGAATTAGCCATACAAGATGAAGGAATTTGGAAAACTTATATTGATAATCTATACAAAAACATCCCACAAAAAGACTTACAACAAAACCAATTAGAAATCAAGAAAAATGTAACATCCTTGAATCAGTCATTAAAAACAACCAAAATCCATTAGATTACCAATAACCCCTCAAGAACTAAATGAAAGGCTCAAATCTGTAAAATCAAAGAAGGCTTGTGGCCTAGATAACATCAGAAATGAAATGCTGAAAAACAGCACACCTGAGGTGCAAAATGCTGTGCTTAAATTGTTAAACATGTTATTAACTTCTGGCTGCTTCCCTGATGTCTGGAACCAAGGGCTCATCTCCCCTATCCACAAAAGTGGAGACAAATCAGACCCCAATAATTACAGGGCAATTTGCGTAAACAGCAACTTGGGAAAGGTTTTCTGTAGCATTTTGAATTCAAGAATTCAAATCTTTCTTCAATAAAAAAATGTAATAAGTAAATGTCAAAT
This sequence comes from Salmo salar, assembly GCF_965601325.2. Lineage (NCBI taxonomy): Eukaryota > Metazoa > Chordata > Actinopteri > Salmoniformes > Salmonidae > Salmo > Salmo salar. The sequence goes on from NC_138317.1 coordinate 30,685,581, forward strand.
TGGCTTTCTCCCCAACCATCGCACTACTGACCATATATACACCTTACACACACACATTTTTTATTTATTTATTTATGTGACCTTTATTTAACCAGGTAGGCCAGTTGAGAGTAAGTTCTCATTTACAACTGTGACCTGGCCAAGATAAAGCAAAGCAGTGCAACACAAACAACAACACAGAGTTACACATGGAATAAACAAACGTACAGTCAATAACACAATAGAAAAAGTCTATACACTGTGTGTGCAAATGGCGTGAGGAGGTATGGCAATAAAAAGGCCATAGTAGCAAAGTAATTACAACATAGCAAATTAACACTGGACTGATAGATGTGCAGATGATGATGTGCAAGTTGAAATACCGGTGTGCAAAAAAGAAAAAAAGTAAATAAAAACAATATGGGGATGAGGTAGGTAGAGTGGATGGGCTATTTACAGATGGGCTGTGTACAGTTGCAGCGATCGGTAAGATGCTCTGACAGCTGATGCTTAAAGTTAGTGAGGGAGATATAAGTCTACAACTTCAGTGATTTTTTGCAATTCGTTCCAGTCATTGGCAGCAGAGAACTGGAAGGAAAGGCAGCCAAAGGAGGTGTTGTCTTTGGGGATGACCAGTGAGATATACCTGCTGGAGCGTGTGCTGCAGGTGGGTGCTGCTATGGTGACCAGTGAGCTGAGATAAGGTGGGGCTTTACCTAGCAAAGACTTATAGGAGCCAGTGGGTCTGGCGACGAATATGTAGCGAGGGCCAGCCGACGAGAGCATACAGGTCGCAGTGGTGGGTGGTATATGGGGCTTTGGTGACAAAACGGATGGCACTGTGATAGACTGCATCCAGTTTGCTGAGTAGAGTGTTGGAGCCTATTTGAGTGAATGAGCAAAATCTTTGCTTGTTTTATTGTCTTTAAAAAAGCATTTCATTCTATTTGGCACAAAGGGCTATTCTACAAAATTGTCCAAAGTGGGCTTGGTGGTAAGGTGTATGACTTAATAAAATGTATGTACATATAAAAACAAGTGTGTAATAAAAATCAAAAACCAAAGAACAGAATTATTTTCACAATGTCGAGGTGTGAGACAAGGCTGCAGTTTGAGTCCAAATATTTTCAACATTTATATCAATGAATTAGCAGGCATGTTGGACCATTCTCCAGCCCCAGGACTCACACTATTTGACACAGAGGTAAAATACCTGCTATATGCTGATGACTTGGTACTTCTATCACCAACCAAAGAAGGTTTTCAACAGAACCTTAACTTCTTAGGGGCAGTAGGGACGGTAGCGTCCCACCTGGCCATCATCCGTTGAAATTGCAGAGCGCGAAATTCAAACTACAGAATTATAAATATTTAACTTTCATAAAATCACAAGTGTAATACATCAAAATAAAGCTTAACTTCTTGTTAATCCAGCCACTGTGTCAGATTTCAAAAAGGCTTTACGGCGAAAGCACACCATGCGATTATCTGAGGACAGCTCCCCGCATACAAAAGCATGAAAAACATATTTCAACCAGGCAGGTGCGCCACGAAAGTCAGAAATAGCGATATAATAAATGCCTTACCTTTGATGATCTTCTTCTGTTGGCACTCCAAAAGGTCCCAGATACATCACAAATGGTCCTTTTGTTCGATAATGTCCTTCTTTATATCCATAAAAACTTAGTTTAGCTGGCGCGCTTCAGTCAATAATCCACCCAGTTTCCCTCCATCAAAATGCATACAAAATGAATCCCAGACGTTACTAATAAACTTTTCCAAACAAGTCAAACAACGTTTATAATCAAACCTTAGGTACCCTAATACGTAAATAAACAATCAAATTTAAGACGGAGATTCGTTATTGTCTTTACCGGAGAGAAATACCAAAGAACGCGCTCTCAGTCACGCACTTGGAAACACTACAGCCAAAATGGGAGCCACCTAGCATGAAACTCTTTCTAAAGACTGTTGACATCTAGTGGAAGCCCTAGGAACTGCAATTTGGGAGGATTTCGCCTTATAATAAAAGTGACAGCCATTGAAAACAGTGGTAGGCAGAATTTTTTGGGGGCGGATGGTTTGACCTCGGGGTTTCGCCTGCCATATCAGTTCTGTTATACTCACAGACATAATTTGGGCACGCTTTTCATCCGGACGTGAAAATACTGCCCCCTACCCAAGAGAGGTTATAATTCTAGAGCAATATTGCCATAATTGGGCCCTGGCAGTAAATAAAAAAAATAAACTAAAATCATGATTTTCCAAAAAAAAAACAGATGTCAGAAACACAAATATAAATTCACCCTGAACAACACCATAATTGAACACACAAAAAATTACACATACCTTGGTCTGCCCATATCTGCATCGGGAAACTTTAATATGGCAGTGAATGCACTCAAAGAAAAAGCCCGCAGAGCATTGAATGCAATAAAAATGAAATTATTCAATATCAACATCCCAATTAGAATTTGGACCAAAATATTTGACAGTGTAACCCTACCAATAGCTCTTTACGGAAGTGAGGTTTGGGGGCCACTCAATAAACTGGGCTTTAATATGTGGGACAAACATCCAGTTGAAGCCCTACATGCAGAATTCTGTCGGAAAATTCAAGAAGTCCAGAGAAATACAGCAACTAATGCATGTAGGGCAGAATTAGGCCGCTTTCCAGTGGTAATGAAAATACAGAAAAGATCATAAACATTTTGGCTACATCTAAATTCATGTCCAAATTCAAGTCTGCAATTTAAAGCACTTCAAACCCAAGAGCTGAGCCCCTCTCAGTCAGCTGGTGTTGGACCTAACCAACCAAGCTGACACCAGCACTGCTTCAAAAGAAAGAATTCCAATAAACAAAATCATGAACCAATCAAAGGACTCATATTTACAACATTGGAAAAACGAAACAAAATCCCAAAGCCGACTAAATTGCTATCTGACCCTAAACAGAGAATATGAATTGGCTGATTAGCTCTACTCTGTCAGAGATACGAAGCAGAGACAGATCCTTACCAAGTACAGGCTGAGTGACCACCGATTGGCAATAGAAACCAGCAGACATAAAAAGACATGGCGACCCAAAGATGAGCGTGTACGTGGTCACTGCACAACAGGGGAGGTAGAGACAGAGATGCACTTTCTCCTTTACTGTGATAAATATTCCTCACCAAGAGATTCATTATTCACAGAAATGACTACATTTATTCCAAATGTTTACTTATTAAACCCAGAGGAAAAACTAAAAATACTCATGGGCGAAGGAGCAATGGCTCCTCTTGCAGCCAAATATGCATTTGCCTGCCATAGCCTGGGGGACACTGAATAATAACATCTGCATAGTAAGCAGTAACTTACATATTATTAGTATTAATGTTATTACTATTATTGTTATTGCTATTATTGTTATTACTATTATTATTGTTGTTTATCATTCCAAATAGTAATGGTATGAGCAGTAGGGACAGAGAGAGAGATAGCGAGAGAGAGAGTGAGAGAGAGAGAGACAGACAGACAGACAGACAGACAGACAGACAGACAGACAGACAGACAGACAGACAGACAGACAGACAGACAGACAGACAGACAGACAGACAGACAGACAGACAGACAGACAGACAGACAGACAGACAGACAGACAGACAGACAGACAGACAGACAGACAGACAGACAGACAGACAGAGAGAGAGAGAGAGACAGAGAGAGTGAGAGAGAGAGACAGAGAGAGAGAGAGAGAGAGAGAGAGAGAGAGAGAGAGAGAGAGAGAGAGAGATAGTGTATTAAGTAATAGAAGGTGAAATACCACAGTGTGCCATCACAGCAGCAAGATTTGTGACCTGTTGCCACAAGAAAAAGGCAACCAGTGAAGAACACACACCATTGTAAATACAACCCATATTTATGTTTATTTATATTTTATTTTGTACTTCAAATATTTGCACATTGATACAACACTGTATTTAGACATAATATAACATTTAAAATTAGTGTAATGTTTACTGTTAATAGATGATTGTTAATTTCACTTTTGTTTATTATCTATATCGATTGCTTTTTTTACATATGTTCGTTCCACCATTCCCATAAAGCCATTTGAGTTTAGAGAGGCCAACACAGGAAGACATGAGAAACCCAAAGTCCATCACTAATGAAGGGACAGGGACAGAGAAGTGTGTTCTGGTAGGGAGGGTGCAGAGGGCAGCAGACAGACAGACAGACAGACAGACAGACAGACAGACAGACAGACAGACAGACAGACAGACAGACAGACAGACAGACAGACAGACAGACAGACAGACAGACAGACAGACAGACAGACAGACAGACAGACAGACAGACAGACAGACAGACAGACAGACAGACAGACAGACAGACAGACAGACAGACAAAGTGGGATGTGTGGTCCTGGACATGCACCCTGCTGTGTCCGTTTCACACCCTCTCCACCTCCCTTTACCCATGACACTCCTTCCCTCTCTGTCCTCCTCTCTCTTCTCTCCCTCTCTCTGTCCTCCCCCCTCTTCTCTTCGCCACTCTGCCCTAATCTCTCTTCTCTTCACATCTCCCTCTCTCTGTCCTCTTCTCTCTTGTCTCCACCTCTCTCGCTCTCTGTCCTCCCCTCTCTTCTCTTCACCTCTCTGTTCTCCTCTCTTCTCTTCAACTCGCTGATCTCCTTTCTCTTCTCTCCACCTCTCCCTCTCTCTGTTCTCCTCTCTCTTCTCTTCACCTATTTGTTCTCCTCCTTCTTATCTTCAACTCTCTGTCCTCCCCCCTCTTCTCTCCACCTCTCCCTCTCTCTGTCCTCCCCTCTCTTCACCTCTCTGTCCTCCCCTCTCTTCTCTTCACCTCTCTGTTCTCCTCTCCTCTCTCTTCTCTTCTCTTCTCTTATTTTCTTATCACCTCTGTCCTCCCCTCTCTTCTCTTCACCTCTCTGTTCTCCTCTCTCTCTCTTCTCTTCTCTTATCTTCTCTTATCTTCCCCTCTCTGTCCTCCCCTCTCTTCTCTTCACCTCTCTGTTCTCCTCTCTCTCTCTTCTCTTCTCTTATCTTCTCTTATCTTCCCCTCTCTGTCCTCCCCTCTCTTCTCTTCACCTCTCTGTTCTCCTCTCTCTCTCTTCTCTTCTCTTATCTTCTCTTATCTTCCCCTCTCTGTCTTCCTCTCTCTTCTCTTCACCTCCCTGTCCTCCCCTCTCTCCTCTTCACCTCTCTGTTTCCGTCTCTTTTCTCTTCATCTCTCTGTTCTCCTCTCTCTTCTTTTCACCTTTCGCTCTCTCTGTCCACTAACTTATTCTACCATTAAATTCTAACGGTTTGTCGCATTACATTTTCCTGTCTCTCCCAACATTTGGTGATTAAAGCTTAATCCTTTTGTCTTAATCTCCCTATTTCGCCCTCTCCTTCTCCAATTCCTCTTCTCTCCCACTCAATCCGTCTTTCCTCCCTCTTCCTCTATATCCTTTTCCTCCCACTCTCCCTCCCTCACACATCCCCTCCTCATTTGCCTACATAATCATATGCTTGGAAGGAGGAGGGGTGTGCTGGGCCAACATTTGCCCACGCTTGGCTGCAATCGATGAGTGGTCTTAAGTTTATCTGATTTTTATCACTGGGCCGACAGGGGGGCAGGTCGATGGGCTGAGCCCGCGTCAAGTTTTCCTTTTTAGGGACGCCAGCAGGCATGCTCCCCCTGGGATCTCCATGTTCTCTTGTCACCCTCTGACTGGCCCAAGTCTGTTCCTCTAAACGACAAAGTCTGTGAAGACATATATATATATATATATATATATAAGCTCTTTACCGCGGTGACAAGGCGTGGCTGTTGTATTCATAATCCGTACTTTGGCCGTGACACTTTGCCGATGATCGGCCACTAATTTATGCGGGTGAATCTCCGCAGAGTCAATGGCCGCTAATTCAGGCCTGGGATACATGGGATACCTGGGATAAACTGGGATACCTGGGATAAACTGGGATACCTGGGTTAAACTGGGATACTTGGGATACCTGGGATACCTGGGATAAACTGGGATAAACTGGGATACCTGGGATAAACTGGGATACCTGGGATAAACTGGGATACCTGGGATAAACTGGGATACCTGGGATACCTGGGATAAACTGGGATAAACTGGGATACCTGGGATAAACTGGGATACCTGGGATAAACTGGGATACCTGGGATAAACTGGGATACCTGGGATAAACTGGGATACCTGGGATAAACTGGGATAAACTGGGATACCTGGGATAAACTGGGATACCTGGGATAAACTGGGATACCTGGGATACCTGGGATACATGGGATACCTGGGATACCTGGGATACCTGGGATAAACTGGGATACCTGGGATACCTGGGATACATGGAATACCTGGGATACCTGGGATAAACTGGGATACTGTAACGGCCGTCGTCAAAATGAGACCAAGGTGCAGCGGAGGATGTGTTCATCATGAACGATTTTAATGGACCGAATGAACACTTTACAAAAATAAACCAAAAACGACCAGCAACAGTTCTGTCAGGTTTAACAAAACTAAACAGGAAAATATTCACCCACAAACCCCAAAGGAAAAACAGGCTGCCTATGTATGAATCTCAATCAGCAACAACAATCTACAGCTGTTCCTGATTGAGAGCCATACACAGCCGAAACAAAGTAATACACCAACATAGAAAAGGGAACATAGAAAACCCACCCATGTCACACCCTGGCCTAACCAAAAATAGAGAACAAAAAACCCTCTCTATGGCCAGGGCGTTACAGTACCCCGCCCAAAGGTGTGGACTCCGGCCGCAAAACCTGACTCTAAAGGGGAGAACCCGGGTGGGCCTTCCTTACGGCGGTGGCTCTGGTGTGGGACGTGGGCCCCGCTCCACCTTCGGCTTGGCCCACTTAGGTGGCGCCCCTGGCTGCGCCGGAGGACTGGCGGGCGACCCTGGCTGCGCCCGGCTGGCGAGCGCCTCTGGCTGCGCCCGGCTGGCGGGCAACTCTGGCTGCGCCCGGCTGGCGGGCGACTCTGGCAGCTCCGGACAGCTGGTGCTTAAAGCTCCGGACAGCTGGTGCTTAAAGCTCAGCTCCGGACAGGCGAGCTGCTCTGACAGCTGGTGCTTAAAGCTAGTGAGGGAGATAAGTGTTTCCAGTTTCAGAGATTTTTGTAGTTCGATCCAGTCATTGGCAGCAGAGAATTGAAAAGAGATACGGCCAAAGTAGGAATTGGCTATGGGGGTGACCAGAAAGATATACCTGCTGGAGTGCGTGCTACAGGTGGGTGCTGCTATGGTGACCAGTGAGCGGAGATACGGGGGGACTTTACCTAGCAGGGTCTTGTAGATGACCTGGAGCCAGTGGGTTTGGCGACGAGTATGAAGCGAGGGCCATCCAATGAGAGCGTACAGGTCACAGTGGTGGGTAGTATATGGGGCTTTGATGACAAAACGGATGGCACTGTGATAGACTGCATCCAGTTTGTTGAGTAGGGTATTGGAGGCTATTTTGTAAATGACATCGCCGAAGTCGAGGATCGGTAGGATGGTCAGTTTTACGAGGGTATGTTTGGCAGCATGAGTGAAGGATGCTTTGTTGCGAAATAGGAAGCCAATTCTAGATTTAACTTTGGATTGGAGATGTGTTTGTTGACTTGGCTTTCAAAGACCATAGAAAGGCAGGGTAGGATAGATATAGGTCTGTAGCAGTCTGTAGCAGTATATAGAGAGTGTGTGTGTGTGTGTGTACGTAAGTGTGTTCATTCAGGCAGTGTTACAGATGCATTATTGCCTGAGTGGACGTCTGATAATTGTGACATTAACTGTTTATGAGCATTGATCAGAGAGCGGATCAGAGAGCGGAGACATTTCATGTCCACACTCTGCCCTCTGCTTAACGACAATGATCTCCAATTGGGAGTCACACACACACGCACGCACCCATGCACACACACAAACACACACACGCATGTATGCACACTTGCTGCTCTAAACGACTACATTAAATTGCCTGTTCATAAATCAATGGTAAAAACAACTACATTTACAAGCAATGAAAAATGACCAAAGAACAGGTTTTTTATTTAACCACATGTCTATATCTCTGATCCAAGGCATGAGTTATATGCAGAGACACGCAGAGACAGAGACACATCCTGTCAGATCCAAGATTTCTGCTTGTTTTCCCTGGAAACATCCCACACAATATCGCATCAGGAATCCCAGATTCTATTTTAGGAACAATGGGAAGTACATATGGGAATAAGAACACTGAAAGGTCCTGTATCAAAGTAACTTTTTCTGTATACATTACTCTTTGAATCTGTGTGTTGTGTGTGTATGTGTGTGTGTGTTAGTGTGCGTGTGTGTATGAGTGTGTGTGTGTGTGTGCTAGTGTGCGTGTGTGTTTCTTGTGTGTGTGTGTGTTTAATATCATCAGCTCTATGCTTCCTTGACTTGAGTCCGCCAACATGACAAGCTGGACAGACAGTTCCCAAAAACAGCCTGGCATGGATCCGCGCAACCAAACTTACTCAAACTTCCAAGACGGGTGAGATTAAAAAATTAATAATTAAACTGATTCAATTAGTGAATTAATTATTTAATTAATCATGTGCTCAGAAATTTATTTCATCCCCATTTGTCACGCGGCTCAATGACTTCATTGCGGATCAATGTGGAGCCGTCCCTGTCGACAGTCACACTGTCATCATCAAGATTAATCAAGATGTTTCCTGCATGTCCAATCACCAGGCTCGGAGCCATCACTATGGTAACCAGTGAGGACCTCCGGGCTGCGGGTGTGTGTTAACTTTATTGAATCGTCTGTCATCGGCTTTTCTTCTGTGGTTTTCATTATGGATAAACACACTGATCTCTCTTCTTCTTTGGTCTCTGTTAAAGAACAAATTAGACTTCCTTTAGTCTTCTTCTGAAGCCTGATAGTTTGAGTAAATGACCTTCTTCCGTGGTTTAGAAGGGAGTAGCCACCCTACCCTGATGTTTCCCATTTTGCCCAACTCATAACCGATGTGGTCTATGAGAATGCTTTGGGGCCCTGAAACATCTGTGTGTGTGCGAACGAGCAAGAGAGAGAGAGGGGGATAGAGAGAGAGAGAGAGAGGGAGAGAGAGAGAGAGAGAGCGTAAGAATGAGAGAGCGGGGGGGTAGAGAGAGAGAGGGAGAGAGAGAGAGAGAGAGAGAGACATAGGGGGAGAGAGAGAGAGAGACATAGGGGGAGAGAGAGAGAGACATACGGGGAGAGAGAGAGACATAGGGGGAGAGAGAGAGAGAGAGAGAGAGAGAGAGAGAGAGAGAGAGAGAGAGAGAGAGAGAGAGAGAGAGAGAGAGACATAGGGGGAGAGAGAGAGACATAGGGGGAGAGAGAGAGAGAGACATACGGGGAGAGAGAGAGACATAGGGGGGAGAGAGAGAGAGAGACATAGGGGGAGAG
>NC_138317.1:30700000-30710000 GCF_965601325.2 Salmo salar
GGTAACATGGGTAACATGGGTAACATGGGTAACATGGGTAACATGGGCTAACATGGGTAACATGGGTAACATGGGTAACATGGGTAACATGACAACCGGGACATTAACTTGTTGTCTGGACAATCTTGTAACCGTATTGTTGCACGTGTTCTGTGTTCTGGCATTGGAATGCTTTGGTGTTTGAGGCCCTAGCATTAGGTAATTAGCTAAATCAGCATCAACTGGGTTTAATTAGAGCAGCTCACAGACACAGACACCGTCCATGGAGCTTGTTAATTACCCCCCACATACACACATTCGTTACGGACCAGGCCCAAGGCTCTAATTAGCTGGCTGTGTGTGTGTGGCGTGTTGGGCTGGGGGTGTGTGTGTGGCATGTTGGGGCTGGGGGGTGTGTTTGTGTGTGTGGCGGGTTGGGGCTGGGGGGTGTGTGTGTGGCGTGATGGGGCTGGGGGTGTGTGTGTGGCGTGTTGGGGCTGGGGCTGTGGGTGTGTGTGTGTGGCGTGTTGGGCTGGGGGTGTGTGTGTGGCATGTTGGGGCTGGGGGGTGTGTTTGTGTGTGTGGCGGGTTGGGGCTGGGGGGTGTGTGTGTGGCGTGTTGGGGCTGGGGGTGTGTGTGTGGCGTGTTGGGGCTGGGGGTGTGGGTGTGTGTGTGTGGCGGGTTGGGGCTGGGGGGTGTGTTTGTGTGTGTGGCGTGTTGGGGCTGGGTGTGTGTGTGTGTGTGTGTGTGTGTGTGTGTGTGTGTGTGTGTGTGTGTGTGTGTGTGTGTGTGTGGCGTGTTGGGGCTGGGGTGTGTGTGTGTGTGGCGTGTTGGGGCTGGGGTGTGTGTGTGTGTGTGTGTGTGTGTGTGTGTGTGTGTGTGTGTGTGTGTGTGTGTGTGTGTGTGTGTGTGTGTGTGTGTGTGTGTGTGTGTGTGTGGCGTGTTGGGGCTGGGGGCTGGGGGCTGTGTGTGGCGTGTTGGGGCTGGGGGTGTGTGTGTGGGGCGTGTTGGGGCTGGGGTGTGTGTGTGTGGCGTGTTGGGGCTGGGGGTGTGTGTGTGTGGCGTGTTGGGGCTGGGGTGTGTGTGTGTGTGGCGTGTTGGGGCTGGGGGTGTGTGTGTGTGTGTGGCGTGTTGGGGCTGGGGGTGTGTGTGTGTGGCGTGTTGGGGATGGGGTGTGTGTGTGTGTGTATGTAGTTGAGGGTGGCAAGTATCTATATGCTTTTCAATAGAAATTCCAAGTTTGTATGATATCCTGGTATTCATAGGATGTTTTGGGTTTATCAGGGCCGCAGTTGGTGAAGAGACTCAGTCGGAATGAGGGAGCGAGACAGAGGGAGTTTTTCAGAGAGAGGGAGAGAGTTGGCAGTGTGTTAGTCTATGGCAGTTTGTTAGTGTTTCTTGTGTCGCTGTGTCAAACAGTACAGGTGTCACGGGTGTCGTAGGGTGTAGACCAAAACGCAGCGGGAAAATGTATACTCATCTTCTTTTTATTGAGGACAAAGAAGGAAAACCAAAACTAATACAAAAACACAGCGACGATTAACAGTCCTGTAAGGCATGAAGCTGTACACGGAAACAATCTCCCACAAAATCCCATGACAAACACACTCCTAAATATAGGACCTTCAATCAGAGGCAACGATAGACAGCTGCCTCCAATTGAAGGCCCCAATCCCCATTACCAAAACATAGAAATACAAATGCCTAGACAGAGCATAGAAATAAACTAACATAGAACGATAACCCAAAAACCCCGGAATACATAAATCAAATACCCCTCTACATACACAACCACCCCAAACCATATAAACCAAATACCCCCTCTACATGAACACATACACAAACACACCCTGAACCACATAAAACAAATAGCCCCTGCCACGTCCTGAGACCAAACTATAAAAACAAATAATGCCTTTACTGGTCAGGACGTGACAACAAGCATGTCATCACGTTCCCCTAATGTGGACAAACATCTGTAATCAAACCAAATCAAACTTTATTTGTTACAAGCGCCGAATACAAGTGTAGACCTTATTGTGAAATGCTTACTTACAAGCCCTTAACCAACAGAGCAGTTCAAGAAGAGTTAAGAAAATATTTACCAAAGAAACTAAAGTAAAAAATAAAAAGTAACACAATAACATAACAATAACAAGACTATATAAAGGGGGTGCCAGTACCGAGTCAGTGTGCGGGGGTACAGGTAAGTTGAGGTAATTTGTACATGTAAGTAGGGGTGAAGTGACTATGCATAGATAATAAACAGTGAGTAGCAGCAGTGTAAAAAACAAATGGGGGGGGGGGGGGGGGGGGTCAATGTAAATAGTCCAGTGGCCATTTGATTAATTGTTCAGCAGTCTTATGGCTTGAAGGTAGAAACTGTTAAGGAGCCTTTTGGTCCTAGACTTGGTGCTCTGGTATCGCATGCCGTGCGATAGCAGAGAAAACCATCTATGACTTAAGTGACTGGAGTCTTTGACAAGTTTTGGGGCTTTCCTCTGACACCGCCCAATATATGAGTCCTGGATGGCAGGAAGCTTGGTCCCAGTGACATACTGAACCATACGCACTACCCACTGTAGCGCCTTACAGTCAGATCCCGAGCAGTTGCCATACCAGGCGGTGTTGCAACCGATCAGGATGCTCTTGATGGTGCAGCTGTAGAACCTTTTGAGGATCTGGGGACCCATGCCAAATCTTTTCAGTCTCCTGAGGGGGAAACGGTTTTGTCGTGTCCTCTTCACGACTGTCTTGGTGTGTTTGGACCATGATAGTTGGTTGGTGATGTGGACACCAAGGAACTTGAAACTCTCGACCCGATCCACTACAGTCCCGTCGATGTTAATGGGGGCCTGTTTGGCCCTCCCTTTTCCTATAGTCCACGATTAGCTCCTTTGTCTTGCTTACATTGAGGGAGAGGTTGTTGTCCTGGCACCACACTGCCAGTTCTCTGACCTCCTCCCTATAGGCTGTTTCATCGTTGTTGGTGATCAGGGCTACCACTGTTGTCTCATCAGCAAACTTAATGATGGTGTTGGAGTCGTGTTTGGCCACGCAGTCGTGGGTGAACAGGGAGTACAGGAGAAGACTAAGTACACACCCCTGAGGGGCCCCAGTGTTAAGGATCAGCGTGGCAGACGTGTTGTTACCTACCCTTACCACCTGGGGGCGGCCCGTCAGAAAGTCCAGGATCCAGTTGCAGAGGGAGGTGTTTAGTCCCAGGGTCCTTACTAAGTGATGAGCATTATGGTGTTGAATGCTGAGCTGTAGTCAATGAACAGCATTCTCACATAGGTGTTCCTTTTGTCCAGGTGGGAAAGGGCAGTGTGGAGTGCAATAGAGATTGCGTCATCTGTGGATCTGTTGGGGCGGTATGCGATTTGGATCTAGGGTATCTGGGAGGATGCTGTTGATGTGAGCCATGACCAGCCTTTCAAAGCACTTCATGGCTACCGCCGTGAGTGCTACGGGGCAATAATAATTTAGGTAGGTTACCTTTGCTTCCTTGGGCACAGGGACTATGGTGGTCTGCTTGAAACATGTAGGTATTACAGACTCGGTGAGGAAGGGGTTGAAAATGTCAGTGAAAACACTTGCCAGTTGGTCCGTGCATGCTTTGAGTACACGTCCTGGTAATCTGTCTGGCCCTGCGACTTTGTGATTGTTGACCTGTTTTTAACGGCACACTTGTTGTTTGTGCATATCGACTTTATAATGTCATATGTTTCTACCCCAACACCACTTTCCATCAATTTGTATAGCAGACCCTCATGAGAAATTGAGTCGAAGGCTTTTTTGAAATCAACAAAGCATCAGAAGACTTTGCCTTTGTTTTGGTTTGTTTGTCTATTAGGGTGTGCAGGGTGAATATGTGGTCTGTCGTACGGTAATTTGTTAAAAAGCCAATTTGACATTTGCTCGGTACATTGTTTTCACTGAGGAAATGTATGAGTCTGCTGTTAATGATAATGCAGAGGATTCTCCCAAGGTTGCTGTTGACGCATATCTCACGGTAGTTATTGGGGTCAAATTTTGAAGTTTGGGGTGATCAGTCCTTGGTTCCAGATATTGGGGAAGATGCCAGAGCTGAGGATGATATTAAAGAGTTTTAGTATAGCCAATTGGAATTTTTGGTCTGTATATTTTAATATTTAATTTAGGATACCATCAACACCACATGCTTTTTGGGGGTTTGGAAGGTTTGTATTTTGTCGTGTAGTTCATTCAAGGTAATTGGAAAATCCAGTGTGTTTTGCTCATCTAATAGTTGATTCTAAGATTTGTAATTGATCATGTATATGTTTTTGCTGTTTGTTCTTTGTTAAAGAGCCAAAAAGATTGGAGAAGTGGTTTACCCATACATCTTTGTTTTGGAAAGATACAGTGCATTCGGAAAGTATTCAGACTCCTTGACTTTGTGATTTTTCAGTTTTTTATTTTTAATACATTTGCAATAAAAAAATGTTAAACTATTTTTCTTTGTCATTATGGGGTATTGTGTGTAAATTGATGAGGGGAAGAAACTATTGAATCCATTTTAGAATAAGGGTGTAACGTAACAAAATGTGGAAAAAGTCAAGGGGTCTGAATACTTTCCAAATGCACTGTAACTGTTGGTGTTGTTGTTTGTTTAGTGTGTTCCAATTTTCTCAGAAGTGGTTAGATTCTATACATTCTTCAATTACATTCAGCTAATTTGTTTTTACGTATTGTTTTAGTTATTCACCATAGTGAAGCCGTAGGTCTCCATGTTTTTGGTTGGATAGGTTTATCAATTTCTTTCTTAGGTTTTTGCATTCTTCATCAAGCCATTTGTCATTGTTTTACATTTTCTAAGGTTGTCTGCAAAAATACTGTTTAGGCTTTCTACTGGTAGGTTTACACCTTCACTACAACAGTGAAATATTTTGTCCAGGAAGTTGTCTCAAACGGATTGAATGTATTGTTTTCTAATTGTTTTTCCATCTATAGCATTTCTAAATATTGTGCAGTTCCTTTGGCTTTGATGCCTCATGACTGAGTATTGCTCTGTTCAAGTAGACTGGGATTTTGCGGTGATCTGATAGGGGTGTTTTTGGGGTGACTGTGAAGTCTCTGAGAAACTGGGCTGAGATCAGTGATAAAGTATTCTACATTACTACTGCCAAGGGATGAGCTGTAGGTGTACCTACCATAGGAGTCTCCGCGAAGCCAACCTTTGCCTATGTACATACCCAGCGTGCGACAGAGCAGCAGGACTTGTGACCTGTTTTTGTTGGTTGTGTTGTCATAGTTGTGTCTAGGAGGGCATATGGGGGAGGGAATCCTGTCACCTCCAGGTAGGTGTTTGTCCCCCTGTGTGCTGAGAGTTTCAGGTTCTTGTCCAGTTCTGGAATTTAGGTCGCCACAGACTAGTACAAGTCCCTGGGCCTGGAAATGGTTTGTCTCCCCCTCTAGGATGGAGAAGCTGTCATCGTTAAAATATGGAGATTCTATTGGGTGGATATATGTAGCACACATGAGGACATTTTTCTCTTATGAGTTAATTTCCTTATTAATTTCTAACCAGATGTAAAATGTTCCTGTTTTGACTAATTTAATAGAGTGGGTTAGGTCTGCTCTATACCAAATTAGCATACCCCTGAGTCTCTTCTCTGTTTCACATCTGGCAGTTTGGTGGATGGGACTACCAGCTCTCTGTAACCTAGACGGCAATCAGTGCGTCCATCTCCTCTATACTATGTTTCTTGCAGGATGACAATGTCTGTATTTTTTGTCTGTGTTCCTGCTCTTTAGGCAGATGACCTCAGACCTTATATATTCCAGAATGAGATAGTAAAAGCTTTGTGCTCCATAGTGTTGTTTTGTGCGGTTTAGGCCTGGACCATCACAGAGCAGAGCATCTCTCTCTCTCTCTCTCTCTCTCTCTCTCTCTCTCTCTCTCTCAATTCAATTCAATTCAATTCAATTCAATTCAATTCAATTCAAAGCTTTATTGGCATGACGTAACAATTTACATATTGCCAAAGTTTACTTTGGAGATTAAGTGATTCATTTACAATATTAGCATAATAATAATCAAGATTGTCAGCGGAACAATCAGTAACAAGCATAATCAGTGGTAAAAATAACCATATAATGGACAATAACAATGGTATAGAGGACATGTGTAGGTAGGTCTGTCAGACACTGTCCCTCATCTTATTGCAGACAGCAATGTAGTGCGCTCTCTCTTTTTCGATATCTCTCTCTTTCCAACTCTCTCACTCACTCCCTCTCTATTTCTCTCTTTCCCTCTCTCTCTCCATGTCTGTGTCTTACTCTCCCCCCTTTCTCTATTCTCTCTCTCTCTCTTTCCCTCCCGCTCTCTTCTCTTCTTCCACAAATCTAATTCTTATCAGCCCCTAGCCACATGAGGATGATGATATGGAAATGAATTCAGTGATTTCAGTGTAGTGTCACAACAGAGTAGATTCAGATCTGCCATAAAAAGCAGCTGCTGATAGACTGCTGTACTAATGTCTCGCTGACGTCTAAACTACATATAGATATTCATTTTAGATAAACACACAGATGGACACGCACACGCACACACACACACACACACACACACACACACACACACACACACACACACACACACACACACACACACACACACACACACACACACACACACACACACACACACACACACACACACACACACACACACACACACACAGATCCCTGTTGAAGCCTTGAAGCCTGACAGTCTTCTCCCTCTCCCTCCGACTGTAACGAACACACCTTCAACCATTCATCAGTGTCACCCTGTCGCCATCGGTTATTGCCCGGAGGCCATCGCGTCTTCATTACAGCCAGAATAAATGTGAAATAAAACCGCAGATGATTTATTAGCTTCTGATAGCACCTCGCTGGTTAGCACGCCACGCTCCTTCCTTCACCAGGGTCTGAGAGACTGACACACTCCAGACCTGAGTAGTGGATATCAGATCTGACAGCAGGATAATATCTGTCGGTGATCACTAGCTCAGTCTGAGGAGAAGAGGGACTCAGGATAGGAAGTAGTGCAGTGATACTACACTTGTACTTGATTAGTGAATGTTGCCTGAGACTTGATGTTAGCTCCCAGAGCCAACGCCTAGCTGGATACAAGTAAATTAGTTAAGCTTTCTCAATTGAAAAAAATGAAATTTGTTGAAACCAAATAGATGATTCATAGCCAATTGGGTTACAAGCAATTAAATACATTTCCTGTTCATCATGATATTAAGTTGGTTCCACAACATAAAATAATGACTCCAAACACCTTCTTTACAAAAGACTTTCACATTAACTGGTTACAGTATAGTAACCAAATGGAGACCATCTCATCAATGGAAACCTTTGCAGGTGATTAAATATCACATTACTTACACAGATATCATTTAAGATTCAGCACTGTCAGTGAACATACAGTTGAAGTCGGAAGTTTACATACACCATAGTCAAATACATTTATACTCAGTTTTTCACAATTCCTGACATTTAATCTGAGTAAAAATTCCCTGTCTTAGGTCATTTAGGATCACCACTTTATTTTAAGAATATGAAATGTCAGAATAATAGTAGAGAGAATGATTTATTTCAGCTTGTATTTCTTCTATCAACTCCCCAGTGGGTCAGAAGTTAACATACACTCAATTAGTATTTGGTAGCATTGCCTTTAAATTGTTTAACTTGGGTCAAACGTTTCGGGTAGCCTTCCACAAGCTTCCCACAATAAGTTGGGTGAATTTCGGCCCATTCCTCCTGACAGAGCTGATGAAACTGAGTCAGGATTGTAGGCCTCCTTGCTCGCACACGCTTTTTCAGTTCTGCCCACAAATATTCTGTAGGATTGAGGTCAGGGCTTTGTGATGGCCACTCCAATACCTTGACTTTGTTGTCCTTAGGCCATTTTGCCCCAACTTTGGAAGTCATTGTCCATTTGGAAGACCCATTTGCTACCAAGCTTTAACTTCCTGACTGATGTCTTGAGATGTTGCTTCAATATATCCACATAATTTTCCTCCCTCATAATTTTCCTTCCTTTTGTGAAGGCACCAGTCCCTCCTGCAGCAAAGCACCCCCACAACATGATGCTGCCACCCCTGTGCTTCACGGTTGGGATGGTGTTCTTCGGCTTGCAGCCTCCCCCTTTTTCCTCCAAACATAACGATGGTCATTATGACCAAACAGTTATATTTTTGTTTCAGCAGACCAGAGGATATTTCTCCAAAAAGTACGATCTTCGTCCCCATGTGCAGTTGCAAACTGTAGTCTGGCTTTTTTATGGCGTTTTTGGAACAGTGGCTTCTTCCTTGCTGAGCAGCCTTTCAGGTTATGTCGATATAGGATTAGTTTTACTGTGCATATAGATACTTTTGCACCTGTTTCCTCCAGCATCTTCACATGGTCCTTTGCTGTTGTTCGGGGATTGATTTGCACTTTTCGCACCAAAGTACGTTCATCTTTCGGAGACAGAACGCGTCTCCTTCCTGAGCGGTATGACGGCTGCGTAGTTCCATGGTGTTTATACTTGCGTACTATTGTTTGTACAGATGAACGTGGTACCTTCAGACATTTGGAAATTGCTCCCAAGGATGAACCAGACTTGTGGAGGTCTACAATTTTTTTTCTGAGGTCTTGGCTGATTTCTTTTGATTTTCCCATGATGTCAAGCAAAGAGGCCTTGAAATACATCCACAAGTACACCTCCAATTGACTCAAATGATGTCAATTAGCCTATCAGAAGCTTCTAAAGCCATGACATCCTTTTCGGGACTTTTCCAACCTGTTTAAAGGCACAGTCAACTTAGTGTATGTAAACTTCTGACCCACTGGAATTGTGATACAGTGAAATATAAGTGAAATAATCTGTCTGTTAAAGTAACAATTGTTGGAAAAATCTTGTGCAAAGTAGATGTCCTAACCGACTTGCCAAAACTATAGTTTGTTAACAAGAAATGTGTGGAGTGGTTGAAAAGGCTGACCTCGGTCGTCAGTTGAATTGTGTTTCATTACCTACAGTCTGACCTCGGTCGTCAGTTGAACAGTGTTTCATTACCTGCAGGCTGACCTCGGTCGTCAGTTGAACTGTGCTTCATTACCTGCAGGCTGACCTCGGTCGTCAGTTGATTTTGTTTCATTACCTGCAGGCTGACCTCGGTCATCAGTTGAACTGTGCTTCATTACCTGCAGGCTGACCTCGGTCATCAGTTGAACAGTGTTTCATTACCTGCAGGCTGACCTCGGTCGTCAGTTGAATTGTGTTTCATTACCTGCAGGCTGACCTCGGTCGTCAGTTGAACAGTGTTTCATTACCTGCAGGCTGACCTCGGTCGTCAGTTGAACAGTGTTTCATTACCTGCAGGCTGACCTCGGTCGTCAGTTGAACAGTGTTTCAATACCTGCAGGCTGACCTCGGTCGTCAGTTGATTGTGTTTCAATATCTTCAGGCTGACCTCGGTCGTCAGTTGAACAGTGTTTCATTACCTGCAGGCTGACCTCGGTCGTCAGTTGAATTGTGTTTCATTACCTACAGTCTGACCTCGGTCGTCAGTTGAACTGTGTTTCATTACCTGCAGGCTGACCTCGGTCGTCAGTTGAACTGTGTTTCATTACCTACAGTCTGACCTCGGTCGTCAGTTGAACTGTGTTTCATTACCTGCAGGCTGACCTCGGTCGTCAGTTGAATTGTGTTTCATTGCCTGCAGGCTGACCTCGGTCGTCAGTTGAACAGTGTTTCATTACCTGCAGGCTGATCTTGGTCGTCAGTTGAACAGTGTTTCCTTACCTGCAGGCTGACCTCGGTCGTCAGTTGAACAGTGTTTCCTCCAACACGTTGGTGTGGCTGGCTTCCGGGTTCAGGGGAAGTGTCATGTTTCGGGGGACGCATGACTCGACATTCGCGTCCTAAGCCAGTTGGGGAGTTTCAGCGATAAGACAAGATCGAAATTGGGGAGAAATAGGTGGTAACATTTAAAGAAGGAATAGGTTGAATGAACCAAAATGT
>NC_138317.1:30712500-30730000 GCF_965601325.2 Salmo salar
TCTGTCTTCTCAGTCTTTCTGTCTCTTATTAAGTTTCTGTCACGGCTGTTTAAAGGATCGGACCAAAGTGCAGCATGTTTGTAGTTCCACGTCTTTATTTAACCGTGATACGTAATGCAAAACACCAAAACTTGAAATAACGAAAACAGCAAACCGTGACGTAAACATTAAACAGTAAACATTACACACAAACGTTTTAAATAATATAGACATTTCAAGTGTTATATCATTGCTATATAAAGTGTTGTAACAATGTGCAAATAGTTAAAGTAGTAAAGGGAAAATAAATAAACTTAAATATAGGTTGTATTTACAAAGGTGTTTGTTCTTCACTGCTGCCCTTTTCTTGTGGCAACAGGTCACACATCTTGCTGCTGTGATGGAACACTGTGTTACTTCACCCAGTAGATATGGGAGTTTATCAAGATTGGATTTGTTTTCAAAATCTTTGTGGGTCTGTCACGGTTGTCGTAAGGATTTGACCAATACGCAGCGGGAATATGTATACTCATCTTTTTATTTTGAAGAAGGAGAAACAACTAAATATGTGTACAAAAGAGAACAAAACGACACAGTCCTGTCAGGTGCAACAAACACTAAACAAGGAACAACTACCCACAAATCCCATAGAAAAACACCCCTCTTAAATAGGACCTTCAATTAGAAGCAACTAGGAGCAGCTGCTTCCAATTGAAGGTCAACCCAACAAACACCACATAGAAATAGACATACTAGAACACCAGATAGAAATAGACTAACAAGAACATAACCCAACAAACCCCGAAACACTCTGAACAAACACACCCCTGCCACGTCCTGACCAAACTACAATAACAAATAACCCCTTATACTGGTCAGGACGTGACAAGGTCTGTGTAATCTTAGGGAAATATGTGTCTCTAATATGTTCATACATTTTGGCAGGCGGTTAGGAAGTGCAGCACGGTTTTCACCTATTTTTCTGGGCAGTGGGCACATAGCCTGTCTTCTATTGAGAACCAGGTCTGCCTAAGGCAGCCTCTCTCAATAGCAAGTCCACGCTCAGTGAGTCTGTACAAAGTAAAAACTTTTCTTAAGTTTGGGTCAGTCACAGTGATCAGGTACTCTCTGTTTAGTGACAAATAACATTAAAATTTGCAGTTTTTTAGTCGTTGATTCTTTCCAATATGTCAAGTAATTATCTTTTTGTTTTCTCATAATTTGGTTGGGTCTAATTGTGTTGCTGTCCTGGGACTCTGTGGGGTCTGTTTGTGTTTGTGAACAGAACACCGGATCTAGCTGAGGGACTTTTCTCTGGGTTCATTTCTCTGTAGGTGATGGCTTTGTTATGGAAGGTTTAGGAATCACTTCTTTTTAGGTGGTTGTAGAATTGAAAGGATATTTTTGGAATGTTGATCATCTCTCTCTCTCTCTCTCTAGCAGGAGAGCTAGTGGGGTAGGAGGGACTGTGGAATATCTGGATTAAGGGGTGGGGTTGATTGGAGAGGTGAAGAGATCAGAGGTAGAGTGTGTGTCCTGGGGCAGAAAGATGGTTGTTAGGGGAACAGAGAGGTTGTTAAAAGGCCTTGTATTCTTTATGGGGGCACACAAGGGGATTGGATGACTATGAGGTTGGGGGTAGCAGGGGGGTTCTTGGATTTAAGGGGTGCATTGGGCTTTGGGGGCTTAGATCTGGAGGTGAAAGGTGGGGGGTGGAGATTTGGAGGACCATTAGAAGTGGTGTGGGGGTGGGGGTTTACGATCTGAGACTGTGGAAGAGAAAGCAGGAGGAAGTGAGATGGATGGTGAGAGGTAGGCCGGTTAGACATTTTTGAGGACAATTAGAAACTGATTGGGAAAGGTACAGTGATGCAGGATACTGTAATAGCACATGGAGATGCAGTGATGCTGTTGTGATGCAGGATACTGTAATAGCACATGGAGATGCAGTGATGCTGTCGTGATGCAGGATACTGTAATAGCACATGGAGATGCAGTGATGCTGTCGGGAGGCAGGATACTGTAATAGCACATGGAGATGCAGTGATGCTGTCGGGAGGCAGGATACTGTAATAGGACATGGAGATGCAGTGATGCTGTCGGGAGGCAGGATACTGTAATAGGACATGGAGATGCAGTGATGCTGTCGGGAAGCAGGATACTGTAATAGGACATGGAGATGCAGTGATGCTGTCGGGAGGCAGGATACTGTAATAGGACATGGAGATGCAGTGATGCTGTCGGGAAGCAGGATACTGTAATAGGACATGGAAATGCAGTGATGCTGTCATGATGCAGGATACTGTAATAGGAGGTGGAGGTGATTGAGATAGAGGGTTTTGATATATTTAAAGGGGGTGCTTGGAAGGTGAGTTAAAGGTATGCCAGGAGAGGGATCAGGGGCTGGGGGCTAAGGGCTTTAGGATATGCCTGGACTCAAGGGCTGAGGGTGGGATTGGTGGGTTAAGGGCTGTAGGATATGCCTGGACTCAAGGGCTGAGGGTGGGATTGGTGGGTTAAGGGCTGTAGGATATGCCTGGACTCAAGGGCTGAGGGTAGGATTGGTGGGCTAAGGGCTGCGAGTACAGATGCTCAGTGACCAGGTGTCAAAACTCAGGCCAGGAAGCTGAATCAAGCCATTAATCACCCAACCCCTCAGCCTGTAATCAAACAGGCTCCAGTCGTGATGTATGGGCTATGTCACAACCACTGACTCACAGGTACCTAGTCAGCCACACACACACACACATACACATTAAGATCCGCATAAACACACACCATTAACACACGCAAGCACAAATGCATGCACACACATGTTTAGATGCTCGCAAACACACACCTCACACACCTCACACACCTCACACACCTCACACACACACACACACACACACACACACACACACACACACACACACACACACACACACACACACACACACACACACACACACACACACACACACACACACACACACACACACACACATTGGACACAAGGATTATGTGAAGCAGGAAATATTGACTTGGGCCACTAGAGAGAGCGAGAGAAAGAGAACGAGCGAGAGAGAGAGAGATAGAGAGAGTTAGAGAGAGAGAGTGAGATAGAGAGAGAGAGAGAGCGAGAGAGAGTGAGAGAGAGAGAGGAAGTGAGAGTGAGGAGGAAGGGATGGAGAAGTGTATCCGTGGGGACGGAGGTAAAGCTCATGGTCAGCTGTTTCCACGGCGATGGTGGACAGACCGCCTGACAGGATGAATAATTTAGGACAAGGTGTGGACATCGATCCCACAATGCACCTCTCCCTGACCATGCTGTCTGATACACAGTCAAACTCTCAAAGGCACACAGACACACATACAACCTCGCAGGCAGTCACACAAACACACACAGCAAGTGCCAAGACACACACAATCACAGTCATTGTTGTGGTACAACACACACAGCACTTATGTGGCCAAAATCAGACACAAGAAAATTAGACACACAACAAAACAGACACACTTCTGCTGTAACACCATCCATTTAGGACATGCTGACAGACAATGGGGGCTGTGAATCCTGTGGTTGTCAGTGACGTCCTCTGAGAGATGTCCTTCCTGTTTGATATGTGTACTTCCTGTCTGCTTAATGCTGATACTTCCTGCTTGAGTCAGATGTCTTTGACCTTCTGGTCTGGAGTCCAAACTAAACACAATGCCTCCAGAATGGATTATCTCAGCTTAAAAGAGGCGATACGAGGTGTGTGTGTGTGTGTGTGTGTGTGTGTGTGTGTGTGTGTGTGTGTGTGTGTGTGTGTGTGTGTGTGTGTGTGTGTGTGTGTGTGTGTGTGTGTGTGTGTGTGTGTGTGTGTGTGTGTGTGTGTGTGTGTGTGACAGAGAGAGAGTTCTTACTTCTGGCATGCTTGTAAAACGTCCACTTGTCTCTCAGGTCCTGATAAAATAATTTGCCACTGACTGACCAACAGTGCCCCCCCTCTCTCTCTCCCTGTAGTGTAGACCCAGAGAATTACAACAGCGGCAGCAACAAGTAATATTGAATGGATTATTGACTTATTCAATTTGTTCCTTTTTTGGACAATTAACTTATGTTTTTGGAATGTATCTTCATTTGTATGTATGCACACTGCAAGAAGCCACAAATGTTTCAAAAGTATTTTGCATTCAATGAAGTTTCTTCTGAAACTTTACCTTTCTTAGTTGTTCTCTCTCTTCTTCTCTTCTTCATTCATCATCCTGGGGCCTGAACGAGTGACCAGGGAATGACCCCCATCTGAAACAACCCCATTATAGTACACACACACACACACACACACACACACACACACACACACACACACACACACACACACACACACACACACACACACACACACACACACACACACACAATAGCATTCTGCTCCTATAGAATCGTTCTCCTTCTCCCGGGGTGTTAGATGAATATAAATATGTCAGTTTGACATCATTCATCTGACACATTTACCCCATACAGCCATAGGAGGCAGTGTTACTCTCTGTTGATACGACTGGAGAGAGAGAGAGAGAGAGAGAGAGAGAGAGAGAGAGAGCGAGAGAGAGAGAGAGAGAGAACACTGTGGAAAGGGTCCTACATGGAACCCAAAAGTGTTCTACCTAGCACCAAAAAGGGTTTTTCAAAAGGTTCTCCTAGGGGGCAGCGGAAGAACCCTTTTAGGTTCTACACTGAACGAAAATATTAACGCAACAATTTCAAAGATTTAACTGAGTTACATATAAGGAAATCAGTCAGTTGAAATAAATGAATGATGTCCTAATCTATGGATTTCAAATGACTGGGAACACAGAAAACCAGTCAGTATCTGGTGTGACCACCATTTGCTTCATTCAGCGCGACACATCTCCTTCGCATGGAGATGATCAGCCTGTTGACATGGGGCCATGCATTATCATGGTGAACCATGAGGTTACGACGCCAAACGGCAGTCAGGTCAAGACCCTGGTGAGGACGACGAGCAGATGAGCTTCCTGAGACGGTTCGTGACAGTTTGTGCAAATATTCTTTGGTTGTGCCGACACATTTTCTCAGTCACATTCTGTTAAAGGTCCCCAAAGCACACACATCACTGGGTCGCTCCTCTTTTCAGTTCGCTGCAGCTAGCGACTGGAACGAGCTGCAACAAACACTCAAACTGGACAGTTTTATCTCAATCTCTTCATTCAAAGACTCAATCATGGACACTCTTACTGACAGTTGTGGCTGCTTTGCGTGATGCATTGTCGTCTCTACCTTCTTGCACTTTGTGCTGTTGCCTGTGCCCAATAATGTTTGTACCATGTTTTGTGCTGCTACCATGTTGTGCTGCTTATCATGTTGTTGTCATGTTGTGTTGCTGCCATGCTATTTTTATTTAATTTATTTTTATTTTTATTTTTAATCCCAGCCCCTGTCCCCGTAGGAGGCCTTTTGCCTTTTGGTAGGCGTAATTGTAAATAAGAATTTGTTCTTTACTGACTTGCCTAGTTAAATAAAGGTTAAAAAAAGAAAGAAAGAAAAACTCATCTGCTGTCTGGATGACTGGTCTCAGACGATACCGCAGGTGAAGAAGCCGGATGTGGAGATCCTTGGCTGGTGTGGTTACACGTGGTCTGCGGTTGTGAGGCAGGTTGGACTTACTGCAAAATTCTCTAAAATGACATTGGAGGCTGCTTATGATATAGTAATTAACATTCAATTCTTTGGCACCAGCTCTGGTGGACATTCCTGCAGTCAGCATGCATACTACACACTCCTTCAAAACTTGAGACATCTGTGGCATTCATTGTGTTGTGTCACAAATCTGCACATTTTAGAGTGGCCTTTTATTGTCCCCGTGGCAGCACAAGGTGCACCTGTGTAATGATCATGCTGTTTAATCAGCTTCTTGATATGCCACGCCTGTCAGGTGGATGGATTATCTTGACAAAGGAGAAATGCTCACTAACAGGGATGTAAACTAATTTGTGCACAAAATTTTATTTCAGCTCATGAAACATGGGACCAACACTTTACATGTTGCTTTATATTTTCGTTCAGTGTAGAGAGAACCTTTTTTTCTAAGAATGTAGGGAGGCAAGAAGATCATCAAGGACCTCAGCCACCCGAGACACGCCCTGTTCACCCCGCTACCATCTAGAAGGCAGAGATTGAGAAACAGCTTCAATCTCCATGCCATCATACGGTTTTACACACTTTATATGTATATACTGTATTCTAGTCAAGGCTCATCCTATATAACTGCTGCTGTACACAACTTTTCTATTCATATACTGTCCACACTGTCTATTCACACCATATATATATATATATATACACTGCTCAAAAAAATAAAGGGAACACTAAAATAACACATCCTAGATCTGAATTAATGAAATAATCTTATTAAATACTTTTTTTCTTTACATAGCTGAATGTGCTGACAACAAAATCACACAAAAATAATCAATGGAAATCCAATTTATCAACCCATGGAGGTCTGGATTTGGAGTCACACTCAAAATTAAAGTGGAAAACCACACTACAGGCTGATCCAACTTTGATGTAATGTCCTTAAAACAAGTCAAAATGAGGCTCAGTAGTGTGTGTGGCCTCCACGTGCCTGTATGACCTCCCTACAACGCCTGGGCATGCTCCTGATGAGGTGGCGGATGGTTTCCTGAGGGATCTCCTCCCAGACCTGGACTAAAGCATCCGCCAACTCCTGGACAGTCTGTGGTGCAACGTGGCGTTGGTGGATGGAGCGAGACATGATGTCCCAGATGTGCTCAATTGGATTCAGGTCTGGGGAACGTGGGGGCCAGTACATAGCATCAATGCCTTCCTCTTGTAGGAACTGCTGACACACTCCAGCCACATGAGGTCTAGCATTGTCTTGCATTAGGAGGAACCCAGGGCCAACCGCACCAGAATATGGTCTCACAAGGGGTCTGAGGATCTCATCTCGGTACCTAATGGCAGTCAGGCTACCTCTGGCGAGCACATGGAGGGCTGTGCGGCTCCCCAAAGAAATGCCACCCCACACCATGACTGACCCACCGCCAAACCGGTCATGCTGGAGGATGTTGCAAGCAGCAGAACGTTCTCCACGGCATCTCCAGACTCTGTCACGTCTGTCACGTGCTCAGTGTGAACCTGCTTTCATCTGTGAAGAGCACACGGCGCCAGTGGCGAATTTGCCAATCTTGGTGTTCTCTGGCAAATGCCAAACGTCCTGCACGGTGTTGGGCTGTAAGCACAATCCCCACCTGTGGACGTCGGGCCCTCATACCACCCTCATGGAGTCTGTTTCTGACCGTTTGAGCAGACACATGCACATTTGTGGCCTGCTGGAGGTCATTTTGCAGGGCTCTGGCAGTGCTTCTTCTGCTCCTCCTTGCACAAAGGCGGAGGTTGCGGTCCTGCTGCTGGGTTGGTGCCCTCCTACGGCCTCCTCCACGTTTCCTGATGTACTGGCCTGTCTCCTGGTAGCGCCTCCATGCTCTGGACACTACGCTGACAGACACAGCAAACCTTCTTGCCACAGCTCGCATTGATGTGCCATCCTGGATGAGCTGCACTACCTGAGCCACTTGTGTGGGTTGTAGACTCCGTCTCATGCTACCACTAGAGTGAAAGCACCGCCAGCATTCAAAAGTGACCAAAACATCAGCCAGGAAGCATAGGAACTGAGAAGTGGTCTGTGGTCACCACCTGCAGAACCACTCCTTTATTGGGGGTGTCTTGCTAATTGCCTATAATTTCCACCTGTTGTCTATTCCATTTGCACAACAGCATGTGAAATTTATTGTCAATCAGTGTTGCTTCCTAAGTTGACAGTTTGATTTCACAGAAGTGTGATTGACTTGGAGTTACATTGTGTTGTTTAATGTTAGGGCTAGGGGGCAGTATTTGCACGGCTGGATAAAAAAATGTACCCGATTTAATCTGGTTACTAATCCTACCCAGTAACTAGAATATGCATATACTTATTATATATGGATAGAAAACACCCTAAAGTTTCTAAAACTGTTTGAATGGTGTCTGTGAGTATAACAGAACTCATTTGGCAGGCAAAACCCTGAGACATTTTCTGACAGGAAGTGGATACCTGATGTGTTGTATTACCTTTAAACCTATGCCATTGAAAAACACAGGGGCTGAGGAATATTTTGGCACTTCCTATTGCTTCCACTAGATGTCACCAGCCTTTACAAAGTGTTTTGAGTCTTCTGGAGGGAGATCTGACCGAACAAGAGCCATGGAACGATGATGGCCCATTAGACACCTGGCGCGCGAGTTCATGTTGGGTACCCTCGTTCCAATACGTTATAAAAGAGAATGCATTCGTCCACCTTGAATATTATTCATGTTCTGGTTAAAAAAGGCCCTAATGATTTATGCTATACAACGTTTGACATGTTTGAACGAACGTAAATATATTTTTTCCCCTCGTTCATGAAGTGAAGTCCGGCGGGCTTAGATCATGTGCTAACAAGACGGAGATTTTTGGACATAAATGATGAGCTTTTTTGAACAAAACTACATTCGTTATGGACCTGTGATACCTGGAAGTGACATCTGATGAAGAGAATCAAAGGTAATGGATTATTTACATAGTATTTTCGATTTTAGATCTCCCCAACATGACGGCTAGTCTGTATCGCAACGCGTATTTTTCTGGGCGCAGTGCTCAGATTATTGCAAAGTGTGATTTCCCAGTAAGGTTATTTTTAAATCTGGCAAGTTGATTGCGTTCAAGAGATGTAAATCTATAATTCTTTAAATGACAATATAATATTTTACCAATGTTTTCTAATTTTAATTATTTAATTTGTGGTGCTGACTTGACTGCCGGTTATTGGAGGGAAACGATTTCCTCAACATCAATGCCATAGTAAAACGCTGTTTTTGGATATAAATATGAACTTGATAGAACTAAAAATGCATGCATTGTCTAACATAATGTCCTAGGAGTGTCATCTGATGGAGATTGTAAAAGGTTAGTGCATCATTTTAGCTGGTTTTATGGTTTTGGTGACCCTGTCTTTGAATTGACAAAACATTACACACAACTCTTGTAAATGTACTGTCCTAACATACTCTAAATTTATGCTTTCGCCGTAAAACCTTTTTGAAATCGTAAAACGTGGTTAGATTAAGGAGATGTTTATCTTTCAAAGGGTGTACAATAGTTGTATGTTTGAAAAATTTGAATTTTGACATTTATTTGGATTCAAATTTGCCGCTCTTGAAATGCACCTGCTGTTGATGGAGTGCACCACGGGTGGGACGCTTGCGTCCCACCTAGCCCATAGAGGTTAAGTGTTCCCTTTATTTTTTTGAGCAGTGTATATACACTACCATTCAGAAGTTTGGGGTCACTTAGAAATAAATGTCCTTGTTTTTGAAAGAAAAGCAAATTTTTTGTCTATTAAAATAACATAAAATCGATCAGAAATACAGTGTAGACATTGTTAATGATGTAAATGACTATTGTAGCAGGAAACAGCTGATTTTTTATGGAATATCTACATAGGCGTACAGAGGCCCATTATCAGCGACCTTCACTCATGTGTTCCAATGGCATGTTGTGTTAGCTAATCCAAGTTTATCATTTTAAAAGGCTAACTGATCATTAGATAACCCTTTTGCTTTTAAGTTAGCACATCTGAAAACTGTTGTTCTGATTAAAGAAGCAATAAAACTGGCCTTCTTTAGACTAGTTGAGAATCTGGATCATCAGTATTTGTGGGTTCGATTACAGGCTCGAAATGGCCAGAAACAAATAACTTTCTTCTGAAATTTGTCAGTCTATTCTTGTTCTGAGAAATTAAGGCTATTCCATGCGAGAATTTGCCAAGAAACTGAAGATTTCATACAACGCTGTGTACTACTCCCTTCACAGCACAGCGCAAACTGGCTCTAACCAGAATAGAAAGATAAGTGGGAGGCCCCGGTGCACAACTGAGCAAGAGGACAAGTACATTAGAGTGTCTAGTTTGAGAAACAGATG
Source organism: Salmo salar (assembly GCF_965601325.2). Lineage (NCBI taxonomy): Eukaryota > Metazoa > Chordata > Actinopteri > Salmoniformes > Salmonidae > Salmo > Salmo salar. Next base: position 30,722,484 of record NC_138317.1, read on the forward strand.
CCTCACAAGTCCTCAACTGGCAGCTTCATTAAATAGTACCTGCAAAACACCAGTCTCAACGTCAACAGTGAAGAGGTGACTCCGGGATGCTGGCCTTCTAGGCAGAGTTCCTCTGTCCAATGTCTGTGTTATTTTGCCCATCTGACTCTTTTCTTTTTATTGGCCAGTCTGAGATAAGTCATTTACAACATTAACAGTGTCTACACTGTATTTCTGATCAATTTTATGTTATTCTAATGGACAAAGAAATGTGCTTTTCTTAAAAAAATAAGGACATTTCTAAATGACCCCAAACTTTTGAATGGTAGTGTATATATATTTTAGTTCTCCAGAAACATCAGAACAAGCAATATCAGAATGAGCAAAGTCAGAATATATATATATATATTCAGACTTTTCTCATTCTGATATTGCTTGTTCTGATATATATATATATATATATATATATATATATATATATATTCTGACTTTGCTCATTCTGATATTGCTTGTTCTGATGTTTCTGGAGAACTACAATATTTTTATGTGTATTGTTATTGTACTGCTAGATATTGCTGCACGGTTGTAGCTCGAAAAATAAGCATTTCACCGCACCTCCGATTACATCTGCAAATCTGTGTGCTCGACCAAAAACTTTAAAAGAACGCATATGATTCTACTATCGTCCTCTTTATCAACTCAGATGGTATCGCGGTGATTATGACAGGGTCTATTGAGCACAAATGGCTATACCCACAACAGCATCAGCCTGATTCCATAAACACAAAAGAGAGACTGTGATATCATCAATAAGAATCCAAGACAGATGATTGCCAGACGACTAACAGAGCTGGGAGGAAATACAGATACAAGTGATAGGAGCAAATTTAAATAAAATGGCGGTTGATTCGTTTTCAACATCAATTGTTCAGAGGTGAATGCGTGAATCAGGCCTTCATGGTCGAATTGCTGCGAAGAAACCACTACTACAGGACACCAATAATAAGAAGAGACTTGCTTGGGCCAAAAAACACAAGCAATGGACATTAGACCAGTGGAAATCTGTCCTTTGTTCTGATGAGTCCAAATTTGAGATTTGTGGAGGATCTCTGCATGTGTGGTTCCCAACGTGAAGCATGGAAGAGGTGTGATGATGTGGGGGAGCTTTGCTGGTGACACTGTCTGTGATTTATTTATAATTAAAGGCACATTTAACCAGCATGGCTACCATAGCATGCTGCAGTGATACGCCATCCGTATCAGCATATGTGGGAACTCCTTCAAGACTGTTGGAAAAGCATTCCAGGTGAAGCTGGTTGAGGGAATGCCAAGAGTGTGCAAAGCTGTCATCAATGCAAAGGGTATTTACTTTGAAGAATCTAAAATATACAAATATATTTTGATTTGTTTAAAACTTTTGTAGTTACTATATGATTCCATATGTGTTATTTCATAGTTTTGATGTCTTCACTATTATTCTACAATGTAGAAAATAGTAAAAATAATGAAAAACCCTTGAATGAGTAGATGTGTCCAAACTTTTGACTGGTACTGTATGTTCACAATAGTGCAGTCTGTGTACTCATTAAAACACGCAAATCAAACATTCCAAAGAAACATTGGTTGCTAATTGAACACTGAATCATCTTCATAATCTTCCAGGTCCTATCTGGAGTTTCTTGGGCCACTTATTCTACATCAGTTACTGCAGTGCCTGGGTTGACCTGAGGGAGGCGGTAGTGGTTTCATGCTAGGCTGCTCCCTCCCTGTGCTCCCTGCTCCAATCTGTGTTCCATATGTCACCAAACCCATTAGCCTAGCATTACGTTAGCATTACAGCTAGCATCAGCAATTCCTATGGGAATCTCAGCTCCCCATTGGTTCATACAGGGGATCATAGGAATAGGTGCATTCTCGCTGTCTCTTTGCTCTATCATTCCTCGTCTGTCCTTCTCTCTCTACGTGATTTCTCTTATGCTGTCTCTCTTTCTGACGCTTTCAGTCTGTTACCAATCTCCGTTTCTCTCCTTTCCACAACTCTATCCTTTGTTACCTTGTCACCATCTTACTGTTCTGCCCCCAGTAAATATATCTCCTAGCACTCTCTCTCTGCATACATTTCTTCTCCCTTCGTCTTTTTATCTTTCTTTCTCTCTCTCTCTTTCTCTCTCTCTCTCTTTCTCTCTTTCTCTCTGTCTCTCTCTCTCTCTCTCTCTCTCTCTCTCCCTCTCTCTCTGTCTCTCTCTCTCACACACACACTCTGTCTACTTCTGGGGGCAGTAGAGGTCAGAATGTCTACCATGGTGAGTGTTTGAGGAATTCAAGGAAACAGCACCTCAAGTCTCTAAAGCACATACCTAGAACATTCTCTGTTAGGACATTTGCCACTCAAGTATGTGTACAGTGTATGTACACATCCTGCAGACCCTTACACAATAATAACCTAAACAAGGATTCCCCATACTGTATTTTTCATACTCGGTAGAAAGCGTTATATTTAGTGTAAGTTAGTGTTGACGTTTACCGTTTTATAACTCGTCTTTGTACTCAGGGAGAGCCAATCAGAAAGCTTGGTCTGGAAGAACAGGAAACCAATCAGCGGCCTCACCTAGAGGTCATTCCATGACAAAGTGAGCGGGTTTGGTTACCAGGGAAACAGGCAGTTTTCCATGGTGATGTTGGAACATGTTGGAAGGGCATGGCTGCTTTGTTGCCAAGGTGATGAAGGATTCTCACCATGGATATTTAAATCACTAGAGTTTTGCTGTATAAGGCAACAGAGGAGGAGCGCCATATCTAGAAATAATGCTAAAACTAAATGGGTCCAGGGACAATCATTGGTCTAATCGTACGCCATCCTAATATTAGCTCCCCTTTCCCGGTGTAGTTGGACAGCAGCTGAGAACACAGATAGCCAACAGAAACCAAAAAATGGAAGACACACATAGGCGTCTTGGCAAGAGGGGAAACACACACACACACACACACACACACACACACACACACCACACACACACACACACACACACACACACACACACACACACACACACACACACACAAACCACTCACATACACACACACCACACACACACACACACCCACAATCCTTTTTGTCTGTCTGTTTCTCTTGTGTCTCAGCACCCACCCACCACTGTTTGGCTTAGTGCAGCAAAAATGTCTGATTGCCATGGCAACCATGTGTGCCATTCTGCTCCAGCTGTGATGTATGTGGTGATACTTTTGACCCCCTGGTGAACTCTGGAAGGCAGGATCCCTGTAGAGTCCAGATAGACTCCTCTGAAAGGGTCCATGGGTCTATCCTGGGTCTATCCTAGGTCTGTCATGGTGCTATGTAGAGAGGTCACTGATACCATGGCAAAACAATCTTAACACAACTATTGACTGTGGCAACCATGAATACCATGATAACAAAATCTCTACAAAATCGCACCAACCTGCTACTATGGCAACATAATCTACAGTACTGATATACTGTAACAGAAATGGGAATTTAATATTGCCTTGGACCTAAAAGCAAACACTTTGAATGAATTGATCACATTTTCAAATATTTCCATTCTAATAATTTAACATTTCTAACCAGATTTGTTCCATGGACATTAAACCAAATTTTCCAAAGAAAATTGCAGAATGGGCAGCGAAGTCAAACATTTTACAAATAATTACAATCAATCACATATCAAATTACTGAAATATAGCCTATTTGTTTCTATTTACTTGTAAAAGTGATCCAAGGACAACACAGACTTTCAACACTTGCAGGTGGCATCAAGGTGACCTTCCTTACCCTGCTATAAATATAAATATTTCACTATTACACAACAACAGGAGTACTATTTTCATGTATCTTTTCTGTGCCAGTTCCATTTACGCTCCAAACAGTACACTTCCTTTGTTTGTGTTTGTGTGTGGCTCTATCTCGTCACATTGTGAAAACAAACGGGGAGGAGAGTTGCGACAGGAAAGTTTTGACCTCCAAGCAGAATTAGCCTTTAGACACAGATCTGACATCAGCTTCCTTTAACTAAATCTCATAACCATTGAAACCAAAATAGCAAACTGACCTTAGATCAGTGTCTAGGGACAACTTCACCCCTCTCTGGGTTTTGGCTGGTGGTGGCTTGTTGTGGCTTGTGGCTAGTTGTGGCTAGTTGTGGCTAGTTGTGGCTAGTTGTGGCTGGTTTTGGCTGGTTGTGGCTGGTTGTGGCAAGTTGTGGCTGGTTTTGGCTGGTTGTGGCTGGTTTTGGCTGGTTGTGGCTGGTTTTGGCTGGTTTTGGATGGCTGTGGCTGGTTGTGGCTGGTTGTGGCTGGTTTTGGCTGGTTTTGGCTGGTTTTGGCTAGTTGTGGCTGGTTGTGGCTGGTTTTGGCTGGTTTTGGCTAGTTGTGGCTGGTTTTGGCTGGTTGTGGCTGGTTGTGGCTGGTTGTGGCTAGTTGTGGCTAGTTGTGGCTGGTTTTGGCTGGTTGTGGCTGGTTGTGGCAAGTTGTGGCTGGTTTTGGCTGGTTTTGTCTGGTTTGGGCTGGTTGTGGCTGGATTTGGCTGGTTGTGGCTGGTTTTGGCTGGTTGTGGCTGGTTGTGGCTGGTTGTGGCTGGTTGTGGCTGGTTTTGGCTGGTTTTGGCTGGTTTTGGCTAGTTGTGGCTGGTTGTGGCTGGTTTTGGCTGGTTTTGGCTAGTTGTGGCTGGTTGTGGCTGGTTGTGGCTGGTTGTGGCTGGCTTTGGCTGGTTGTGGCTGGTTGTGGCTGGTTTTGGCTGGTTTTGGCTGGTTGTGGCTGGTTTTGGCTGGTTTTGGCTAGTTGTGGCTGGTTTTGGCTGGTTGTGGCTGGTTGTGGCTGGTTTTAGCTGGTTTTGGCTAGTTGTGGCTGGTTTTGGCTGGTTTTGGCTAGTTGTGGCTGGTTGTGGCTGGTTGTGGCTGGTTTTGGCTGGTTGTGGCTGGTTGTGGCTGGTTGTGGCTGGTTGTGGCTGGTTTTGGCTGGTTGTGGCTGGTTGTGGCTGGTTGTGGCTGGTGGTGGCTGGTTTTGGCTGATGGAAGTGAACCTCTGTTTATTTGGCCCTTACCTGTTTGGATTCCAGCTCTGTTGCCTTTCAGTCATTTCCACAGGCAGCAGACCAATACACTTCTCCATGTCTTTGTACCTTGGCATCTTCACTGACATTTACAGACAATATACACACTTGGAGATGTCAAATACAACAGTTTAAAAACAACACATGTAGGGACGGGAGCACGTGCATGCACACACACATGCACATGTACAGTACCAGTCAAATGTTCGGACACACCGACTCACTGCAGAGTTTTTCTTCATTTTTACTATTTTCTACATTGTAGAATATTAGTGAAGACATCACAACTATGAAATAACTCATATGGAATCATGTAGAAACTACAAAAGTGTTAAACAAATCAAAATATATTTTATATTTGAGATTCTTCAAAGTAGCCACCCTTTGCCTTGACATTCTCTCTTGGCATTCTCTCAACCAGCTTCATGAGGAATGCTTTTCCAACAGTCTTGAAGGTGTTCCCACATATGCTGAGCACTTGTTGGCTACTTTTCCTTCACTCTGCGGTCCAACTCATCCCAAAACATCTGGTTTGAGGTCGGGTGATTGTGGAGGACAGGTCATCTGACGCTGCACTCCATCACTCTCCTTCTTGGTCAAATAGCCCTTACACAGCCTGGAGGTGTGTTTTGGGTCATTGTCCTGTTGAAAAACAAATGATAGTCCCATTAAGCGCAAACCAGATGGGAAGGTGTATCACTGCAGAATGCTGTGGTAGCCATGCTGTTTAAGTGCGCCTTGAATTCTAAATGAATCACAGACAGTGTAACCAGCAAAGCTCCCCCACACCATCACACCTCCTCCTCCATGCTTCACAGTGGGAACCACACATGCGGAGATCATCCGTTCACCTACTATGCGTCTCAACAAGATGTCATTTGCTTGTGTTTCTTGGCCCAAGCAAGTCTCTTCTTATTATTGGCGTCCTTTAGTAGTGGTTTCTTTGCAGCAATTTGACCATGAAGGCCTGATTCACACAGTCTCCTCTGAACAGTTGATGTTGAGATGTGTCTGTTACCTTGAACTCTGTGAAGCATTTATTTGGGCTGCAAATTCTGAGACTAGTAACTCTAATGAACTTATCCTCTGCAGCAGAGCTAGCTCTGGGTCTTCCATTCCTGTGGCGGTCCTCATGACAGCCAGTTTCATCATAGCGCCAGATGGTTTTTGCAACTGCACTTGAAGAAACTTTCAAAGTTCTTGAAATGTTGACTGACCTTCATGTCTTAAAGTAATGATGGACTGTCATTTCTCTTTGCTTATTTGAGCTGTTCTTGCTATAATATGGACTTGGTCTTTTACAAAATAGGACTATGTTCTGTATACCACCCCGACCTTGTCACAACAGAACTGATTGGCTCAAACGCATTTAGAAGGAAAGAAATTCCACAAATTAACATTTAACAAAGCACACCTGTTAATTGAATTGCATTCCAGGTGACTATCTCATGAACCTGGTTGAGAGAATGCCAAGTGTGTGCAAAGCTGTCATCAAGGCAAAGGGTGGCTACTCTGAAGAATATCAAATATAAAACATATTTTGATTTGTTTAACACTTTTTTAGTTACTACATGATTCCATATGTGTTATGTCATAGTGTTGATGTCTTCACTATTATTCTACAATGTAGAAAATAGTAAAAATAAAGGAAAATCCTGCATTAGTAGGTGTGTCCAAACGTTTGACTGGTACTGTACATGTACACACACCTACACAACCCACAAGTTTCTCCTCGTCTGGCATTTTAGCTAGGATAAGTTTTGAGACACTTGCATGATCTCACCACTAAGAATGCTGCAGCACTGCACAATTACTGAGCTCCCTCTCCCTGTCTCACAGTCGGATGATCTGATGATGGTTAGGCAAGTACTGACATGCAATCAAGTAATATACAATCTAGTCTGTATATAATTCAGTTATCCTTTATTTGACTCCAGGTATAGCCATAACATAGAAGGGAGAAAATGTATGACTATACAGTAAACATTTGATAACAGATTACCATACAGTTCATCATAAATATATCGACATCTTTCATTACATTATTGTACATATTGCAGTACACCAAAAGGAACCAGGCAGTATAATTCAAACAGCTTCCCCATCAACATCAACAGTGAGTGAGGCTAACATGACTTCCCTCTGCACACTAGTTCTACAGGGAGATAAAAATGAGAAGACAGACAAAAGAAAAAGAAAAAGTAAGGCATGGTCTAGTTCCCTCTGTCAGAGATGTTTATCCAGGTTACACTCTGGAGGTCTCGACCTTCTCAGAAACACTCTGACACCCTGGACTTCAGGCTGTGAACCCATCTCAATCTGCAGAGAGGAAGAGAGAGAGAAATTCACATAAGACACAGTATGGTGGCGCTCTATAGCTTAATATAAAGGGCCGTACAGTCCGTATTAGCTATAGACTAAAAACAGAAAAACTCAATGTGAATGTGTAGTT
>NC_138317.1:30732500-30747500 GCF_965601325.2 Salmo salar
GACTATGACAGACTTCAAACCTATGCCTCTTATGTACTAGAACAAGCATAGCAGTCTGTACACTGAATGTCCCATCTGAATACAGTCAGAGGTAGCCGATGATGTCAGTACATTATGACATGGGAAGACATGGCTAAGCTATTGACACAGAGCATGATGACAAGGTTATGACATCGTCATGAATGGTCAACCTAAATGCAGGTCACGACATCATCAACCCTGGTCGAAACATCCTGACATGTGGTCAACATTGGTTAACCTATCGACACTTAGATTTTTTGACCTGGTCAGCAATATGCAATATTCGCTGGTCAATGGTCAATGGTCGATCTTTTGATAAGAGTCCACCACATTTTAATATGACAAGATATTAACCATGCTAACCTATCAGTACTTGATTTTGACATGGTCAGCAATCTTGAATGGTTTCTCTCATAGAGATCCTACCATGGCCAAGCCTATCTCCAACCTTTTTAACCTGTCTCTCCTTTCTGGGGAGGTTCCCATAGCTTGGAAGGCAGCCACGGTTCATCCTTTATTTAAAGGGGAGATCAAGCTGATCCTAAATGTTATAGGCCTACTTCTATTTTTCACTGTTTATCAAGTGTTGGAAGAACTTGTCAATAATCAACTGACTGGCTTTCTTGATGTCTATAGTATTCTCTCTGGTATGAAATCTAGTTTCCACTCAGGTTATGGATGTGTCACTGCAACCTTAAAGGTCCTCAATGACATCACCATTGCCCCTGATTCTAAGCAATGTTGTGCTGCTATTTTTATTGCCTTGGCCAAAGCTTTTGATACGGTAGACCATTCCATTCTTGGAGTATTAGTGCCTCTGAGGGGTCATTGGCCTGGTTTTGCTAACTACCTCTCTCAAAGAGTGCAGTGTATAAAGTCAGAAAATATCTTGTCTCAGCCACTGCCTGTCACCAAGGGAGTACCCCAAGGCTCAATCCTAGGTCCCACGCTCTTCTCAATTTACATCAACAACATAGCTCAGGCAGTAGGAAGCTCTCTCATCCATTTATATGCAGATTATACAGTCTTATATTCAGCTGGCCCCTCCCCGGATTTTGTGTTAAATGCTCTTCAGCAAAGCTTTCTTAGTGTCCAACAAGCTTTCTCTACCCTTAACCTTGTTCCGAACACCTCCAAAACAAAGGTCATGTGGTTTGGTAAGAAGAATGCCCCTCTTCTCACAGGTGTAATTACAAGCTCTGAGGGTTTAGAGCTTGAGGTAGTCACCTCATACAAGTACTTGGGAGTATGGCTAGACGGTACACTGTCCTTCTCTCAGCACATATCAAAGCTGCTGTCATATGCGTCGAAAGGGACAGACCAAGGCGCAGCGGTTATAGTGCTCATCTTCTTACTTTTATTTAGAGAGAACACTCAAAACAAAATAAACAGACGACGAAACAGTTCCATAAGGCACACAGGCTATACAGAAAATAACCACCCACACAAACACAGGAAAAACAGGCTGCCTAAGTATGGCTTCCAGTCAGAGACAACGAAAGACACCTGCCTCTGATTGGAAGCCATACTTGGCCACACATAGAAAAGGAAACATAGAAATAGAAACTAGAACCAAAATCCCCTAGAACCGAAAAACCCTAAACCACCCAAAACAAACAGCTGCCACGCCCTGACCATACTACAATTACAAATGACCCCTTTACTGGTCAGGACATGACAGCTGCAGGCTAAAGTTGAATCTAGACTTGGTTTCCTCTATCGTAATCGCTCCTCTTTCACCCCAGCTGCCAAACTAACCCTGATTCAGATGACCATCCTACCCATGCTAGATTATGGAGACATAATTTATAGATCGGCAGGTATGGGTGCTCTCGAGCGGCAAGATGTTCTTTACCATTTGGCCATCAGTTTTGCCACCAATGCTCCTTATAGGACACATCACTGCACTCTATACTCCTCTGTAAACTTGTCATCTCTGTATACCCGTCGCAAGACCCACTGGTTGATGCTTATTTATAAAACCCTTTTAGGCCTCACTCTCCCCTATCTGAGATATTTGCATCCTGTAGCACAAACTCCAAAAAGTTTTGGGACACTGTAAAGTCCATGGAGAACAAGAGCACCTCCTCCCAGCTGTCCACTGCACTGAGGCTAGGTAACACGATCACCACCGATAAATCCATGGTAATCGAAAATTTCAATAAGCATTTCTCAACGGCTGGCCATGCCTTCCTCCTGGCTACTCCAACCCCGGCCAACAGTTCCAGGTCATCTATAAGTCTATGCTAGGTAAAGCTCCGCCTTATCTCAGTTCACTGGTCACGATAACAACACCCACCCGTAGCACACGTTCCAGCAGGTATATCTCACTGATCATCCCCAAAGCCAACACCTCATTTGGCTGCCTTTCCTTCCAGTTCTCTGCTGCCAGTGACTGGAATGAATTGCAAAAATGTCTGAAGTTGGAGACTTTTATTTCCCTCACCAACTTTAAACATCAGCTACCTGAGCTGCTAACCGATCGCTGCAGCGGGATAGTCCATCTGTAAATTGCCCACCCAATCTACCTACCTCCTCCCCATACTGTTTTTATTTTATTTACTTTTCTGCTCTTTTGCACACCAGTATTTCTACTTGCACATCATCATCTGCTCATCTATCACTCCAGTGTTCATCTGCTAAATTGTAATTATTCGCTCCTATGGCCTATTTATTGCCTACCTCCTCATGCCTTTTGCACACACTGTATATAGACTTTCTTTTTTTCTACTGTGTCATTGACTTGTTTATTGTGTTATATCTTGTTTATTGTTTACTCCATGTGTAACTCTGTGTTGTTGTCTGTGTCACACTGCTTTGCTTTATCTTGGCCAGGTCGCAGTTGTAAATGAGAACTTGTTCTCAACTAGCCTACCTGGTTAAATAAAGGTGAAATAAAAAAAAAAAAAAAAAAAATATCGACTGCAGCCCTCATCCTCCACATACAACACCCGTTCTGCCAGTCACATTCTGTTAAAGGCCCGAAAGCACACACATCACTGGGTCGCTCGTCTTTTCAGTTCGCTGCAGCTAGCGACTGGAACGAGCTGCAACAAACACTCAAACTGGACAGTTTTATCTCAATCTCTTCATTCAAAGACTCAATCATGGACACTCTTACTGACAGTTGTGGCTGCTTTGCGTGATGTATTGTCGTCTCTACTTTCTTGCCCTTTGTGCTGTTGCCTGTGCCCAATAATGTTTGTACCATGTTTTGTGCTGCTACCATGTTGTGTTGCTACCATGGCTGCTCTATCAATAAGGAGCCCTATGACCTAGTCAACCATGCTCACAAAGTATTATGACTGACCTGGTCAGCTCTGTCAACCAAAGAGCATTATGACACAGTCTAACTCAAACAACTTTCAGATATCACCCAACCACAACCGTGTGTGTGTGTGTGTGTGTGTGTGTGTGTGTGTGTGTGTGTGTGTGTGTGTGTGTGTGTGTGTTGTGTGTGTGTGTGTGTGTGTGTGTGTGTGTGTGTGTGTGTGTGTGTGTGTGTGTGTGTGTGTGTGTGTGTGTGTGTGTGTGTGTGTGCATGCGCAAATGCGTGCATGCGGGTGTGTGTGAGACAGAGAGAGAAATGGAGAGGGAGAGCGTGTGTATATGTTTGAGTATGTGTGGGGGTCTGTGTTTTCTGTATGCGTGAGTGTGTGTGTGCGTATGTGTGTGCGCGTGAGTATGTTGAGGTATGTATCCGGTGTGCGTATGAGTGTAGAGGGAAGCAGACAAACAGTGTGTGAATGCAGACTGAAGACATGAGACTCCAGAGAGCTGCCCCAGTCAGCCAGCCTGCTGAGTGAAACACTGTAGTCATGTTTAGATTGGGGATGCTGGGGAGGAGACGAAGATGAGAGGGGGTGAGGAAACGGACGGTGGAAGGTAAGAGGGGGAGGGGAGAGAGAGTGAGGAAGAGTCAGGGGGCGGGGGGCGGGGGGCGGGGGAGTAGATAAGGGAAAGAAAGAAGAGGAAATGAGGGGTTCAAGAGGTGTAGACAAGAGCCAGGCAGAGGGTGGACAGGTTGAGGTAGAGGCCGAGCGGGAAGGTGAGAGGGGCAGATGAAGGTTCCACGTGGGGCAGAGGAGAGGGGGGCTCCAAGTAGGGTAGAGGAGAGGGGGGCTCCAAGTAGGGTAGAGGAGAGGGGGGGCTCCAAGTAGGGTAGAGGAGAGGGGGGGCTCCAAGTAAGGTAGAGGAGAGTGGGGGCTCCAAGTAGGGTAGAGGAGAGGGGGGGCTCCAAGTAGGGTAGAGGAGAGGGGGGCTCCAAATAAGGTAGAGGAGAGGGGGGCTCCAAGTAGGGTAGAGGAGAGGGGGGGCTCCAAGTAGGGTAGAGGAGAGGGGGGGGGGGGGGGCTCCAAGTAGGGTAGAGGAGAGGGGGGGCTCCAAGTAAGGTAGAGGAGAGGGGGGGGGGGGCTCCAAGTAGGGTAGAGGAGAGGGGGGGCTCCAAGTAGGGTAGAGGAGAGGGGGGACTCCAAGTAGGGTAGAGGAGAGGGGGGACTCCAAGTAAGGTAGAGGAGAGGGGGGACTCCAAGTAAGGTAGAGGAGAGTGGGGGCTCCAAGTAAGGTAGAGGAGAGGGGGGTCTCCAAGTAGGGCAGAGGAGAGGGGGGGCTCCAAGTAGGGTAGAGGAGAGGGGGGGCTCCAAGTAAGGTAGAGGAGAGGGGGGACTCCAAGTAAGGTAGAGGAGAGGGGGGACTCCAAGTAGGGTTGAGGAGAGGGGGGACTCCAAGTAGGGTGGAGGAGAGTGGGGGCTCCAAGTAAGATAGAGGAGAGGGGGGACTCCAAGTAGAGTAGAGGAGAGGGGGGGGGGGGCTCCAAGTAGGGTAGAGGAGAAGGGGGCTCCAAGTAGAGTAGAGGAGAGGGGGGGCTCCAAGTAAGGTAGAGGAGAGGGGGGGGGGGCTCCAAGTAAGGTAGAGGAGAGGGGGGCTCCAAGTAGGGTAGAGGAGAGTGGGGGCTCCAAGTAAGGTAGAGGAGAGGGGGGTCTCCAAGTAGGGTAGGGGGGAGGGGGGCTCCAAGTAAGGTAGATGAGAGGGGGGCTCCAAGTAAGGTAGAGGAGAGTGGGGGCTCCAAGTAGGGTAGAGGAGAGGGGGGCTCCAAGTAGGGTAGAGGAGAGGGGGGCTCCAAGTAAGGTAGAGGAGAGGGGGGTCTCCAAGTAGGGTAGAGGAGAGGGGGGGCTCCAAGTAGGGTAGAGGAGAGGGGGGACTCCAAATAAGATAGAGGAGAGTGGGGGCTCCAAGTAAGGTAGAGGAGAGGGGGGACTCCAAGTAGGGTTGAGGAGAGGGGGGACTCCAAGTAGGGTAGAGGAGAGGGGGGGCTCCAAGTAGGGTAGAGGAGAGTGGGGGCTCCAAGTAAGGTAGAGGAGAGGGGGGTCTCCAAGTAGGGTAGGGGGGAGGGGGGCTCCAAGTAAGGTAGATGAGAGGGGGGCTCCAAGTAAGGTAGAGGAGAGTGGGGGCTCCAAGTAGGGTAGAGGAGAGGGGGGGCTCCAAGTAGGGTAGAGGAGAGGGGGGCTCCAAGTAAGGTAGAGGAGAGGGGGGTCTCCAAGTAGGGTAGAGGAGAGGGGGGGCTCCAAGTAGGGTAGAGGAGAGGGGGGACTCCAAATAAGATAGAGGAGAGTGGGGGCTCCAAGTAAGGTAGAGGAGAGGGGGGACTCCAAGTAGGGTAGAGGAGAGGGGGGACTCCAAGTAGGGTAGAGGAGAGGGGGGGCTCCAAGTAGGGTAGAGGAGAGGGGGGACTCCAAGTAGGGTAGAGGAGAGGGGGGGCTCCAAGTAAGGTAGAGGAGAGGGGGGGCTCCAAGTAGGGTAGAGGAGAGGGGGGACTCCAAGTAAGGTAGAGGAGAGGGGGGACTCCAAGTAGGGTAGAGGAGAGGGGGGACTCCAAGTAAGGTAGAGGAGAGGGGGGACTCCAAGTAAGGTAGAGAAGAGTGGGGGCTCCAAGTAAGGTAGAGGAGAGGGGGGTCTCCAAGTAGGGCAGAGGAGAGGGGGGGCTCCAAGTAGGGTAGAGGAGAGGGGGGGCTCCAAGTAAGGTAGAGGAGAGGGGGGACTCCAAGTAAGGTAGAGGAGAGGGGGGACTCCAAGTAGGGTTGAGGAGAGGGGGGACTCCAAGTAGGGTGGAGGAGAGTGGGGGCTCCAAGTAAGATAGAGGAGAGGGGGGACTCCAAGTAGAGTAGAGGAGAGGGGGGGGGGGCTCCAAGTAGGGTAGAGGAGAGGGGGGCTCCAAGTAGAGTAGAGGAGAGGGGGGGCTCCAAGTAAGGTAGAGGAGAGGGGGGGGGGCTCCAAGTAAGGTAGAGGAGAGGGGGGCTCCAAGTAGGGTAGAGGAGAGTGGGGGCTCCAAGTAAGGTAGAGGAGAGGGGGGTCTCCAAGTAGGGTAGGGGGGAGGGGGGCTCCAAGTAAGGTAGATGAGAGGGGGGCTCCAAGTAAGGTAGAGGAGAGTGGGGGCTCCAAGTAGGGTGGAGGAGAGGGGGGCTCCAAGTAGGGTAGAGGAGAGGGGGGCTCCAAGTAAGGTAGAGGAGAGGGGGGTCTCCAAGTAGGGTAGAGGAGAGGGGGGGCTCCAAGTAGGGTAGAGGAGAGGGGGGACTCCAAATAAGATAGAGGAGAGTGGGGGCTCCAAGTAAGGTAGAGGAGAGGGGGGACTCCAAGTAGGGTAGAGGAGAGGGGGGACTCCAAGTAGGGTAGAGGAGAGGGGGGGCTCCAAGTAGGGTAGAGGAGAGGGGGGACTCCAAGTAGGGTAGAGGAGAGGGGGGCTCCAAGTAGGGTAGAGGAGAGGGGGGACTCCAAGTAGGGTAGAGGAGAGGGGGGACTCCAAATAAGATAGAGGAGAGTGGGGGCTCCAAGTAAGGTAGAGGAGAGGGGGGACTCCAAGTAGGGTGGAGGAGAGGGGGGACTCCAAGTAGGGTAGAGGAGAGGGGGGACTCCAAGTAAGATAGAGGAGAGTGGGGGCTCCAAGTGAGGTAGAGGAGAGTGGGGGCTCCAAGTAGAGTAGAGGAGAGGGGGGACTCCAAGTAGGGTAGAGGAGAGTGGGGGCTCCAAGTAGGGTAGAGGAGAGGGGGGGCTCCAAGTAAGGTAGAGGAGAGTGGGGGCTCCAAGTAGGGTGGAGGAGAGGGGGGGCTCCAAGTAAGGTAGAGGAGAGTGGGGGCTCCAAGTAGGGTAGAGGAGAGGGGTGCTCCAAGTAGGGTAGATGAAAGAGAGGGTGTGGCAGAGAGGGGGTGGACCAGAGGGGTGCAGGGGAGACAGATAAAGGTTCCAAGTAGGGTGGAGGAGGAGAGGTCTCGTCACTCAGCTGTGTTTCAGTGACACCTGAACCTCTGCTGACCAGGGCTGACCGGGTCGTGACTGGCTCCCAAAGCAGGAGAAACCAAAGGGGGGGGGGCTGACCTTTGACCCTGGACCACTCATCACCACCTCCATATACCCCTTGCTCCCCTTTTCCCCTGGTTGCTCTCTCTCGCTTGCTGTCTCTCTCTTTCTCTTTCTCTCCCTCTCTTCACCAGCCATATTCACTCTTGTGGTTCACGGTTTATTAAACTGCGTCATTTCATACAGAATATACAGGGCAGTAGAAGATTTAGTGTACTCTGCATAGTAGGGGTAAGACATCGGAATATTATATGGTAAATAGGGGTAAAGATAAAGTACTGCAGAAAGAATACAAAAGACATCATAGCTAGGACACACACGGGCACGTATAGAAATCCACAGACAGACACATCCTTGCTAATGTGTGTGTCTCCTGAGAGCTAGGCTTAATCCAGGTTTACACTGATGGGACAACAGGGCTAACAGGGGGTGTCTCCTGAGAGCTAGGCTTAGTCCCAGGTTTACACTGATGTGACAACAGGGCTAACAGGGTGTGTCTCCTGAGAGCTAGGCTTAATCCCAGGTTTACACTGATAGGACATCAGGGCTAACAGGGTGTGTCTCCTGGGAGCTAGGCTTAATCCCAGGTTTACACTGATAGGACAACAGGGTTAACAGGGTGTGTCTCCTGGGAGCTAGGCTTAATCCCAGGTTTACACTGATAGGACAACAGGGCTAACAGGGTGTGTCTCCTGGGAGCTAGGCTTAATCCCAGGTTTACACTGATAGGACATCAGGGCTAACAGGGTGTGTCTCCTGGGAGCTAGGCTTAATCCCAGGTTTACACTGATAGGACAACAGGGTTAACAGGATGTGTCCCCTGAGAGCTAGGCTTAATCCCAGGTTTACACTGATAGGACAACAGGGTTAACAGGGTGTGTCTGCTGAGAGCTAGGCTTAATCCCAGGTTTACACTGATAGGACAACAGGGTTAACAGGGTGTGTCTCCTGGGAGCTAGGCTTAATCCCAGGTTTACACTGATAGGACAACAGGGTTAACAGGGTGTGTCTGCTGAGAGCTAGGCTTAATCCCAGGTTTACACTGATAGGACAACAGGGTTAACAGGATGTGTCCCCTGAGAGCTAGGCTTAATCCCAGGTTTACACTGATAGGACAACAGGGTTAACAGGATGTGTCCCCTGAGAGCTAGGCTTAATCCCAGGTTTACACTGATAGGACAACAGGGTTAACAGGATGTGTCCCCTGAGAGCTAGGCTTAATCCAGTTTTACACTGATAGGACAACAGGGCTAACAAGGTGTGTCTCCTGAGAGCTAGGCTTAATCCCAGGTTTACACTGATGGGACAACAGCGAGCTAATCTTGCTAACAGGGTGTTTATCTACAACCAGGACACCTGAATCCCAAACACACACTACTGACCCAGAGAGAGAGAGAGAGAGAGAGGAAGAGGGAAGGAATGAAGGAGAAAGAGAGAAAGAAAGATAGTGAGAGGGAGAAAGGGGTTGAAAAGATGGAGCGGTGAGAAGGCAAGAGAACCAGGGACAGGCGGAGTGGTGAGAAACAAAGAGAGAGAGACAGAGAGAGAGAGAAGGAGAAGGAGGGGGATCAGTCCAGAGAGATAGACAGGCTATGCTGTCAGGTATGCAGAGGAGTGTGTAATCACATCAATGCAGGAGTGGACACAAGCGGTCCCACAGGACCATGTGACCATGGAGACAGCACACACACATTGAGTCTAAAAGCTAACCTGTCAACCGAAGGTCAACATCTAGACTCCCTCTCATCCTGACCTCACCTACACAGACACTCAGTAAGGTACAGAAGTCCAGACAGGACATATGAATACATTAATAAAAAGATCACAACTTGTTTATCTCATGATCACTACATAACAAATGTTGTTTTGTCGTGATCACAAGATCATTTTATTGTTATCACAACATAAAAAAGTAGTTTTGTCGAGATCACAAGATAATCAAAAGTACCATGCATCATCCATTCATTTGTTCAGTTGCACCATGCACGATAACCACCTCATCCAGGAGCCCTGTGACTGCCGCTGCATTGATCGCAATGCGCTTGTGGGGCATTTCAGCCCTGAACGATGCCTGGCAGGCAGTCCTGTCTCCCATGATTTGGGGTGGTTAGAGTCAAATCCCTGAGCTGACAAAATAAAAATCGGTTGTTCTGTCCCTGAACAAGGCAGTTAACCCACTGTTCCTAGGCCGTCAATGTAAATAAGAATTTGTTCTTAACTGACTTGCCTAGTTAAATTTAGAGTTGGTGAGCTCCATTCCTGACAGGCTGATGTGGCGACCCTCCCACTCTGTCTGCCAAATTCTTTCTCTTTGCTCTTGTTTTCCTTAATAGGAAGTTGGTGGGCGGAGCCGGAAGGGTCATCAGTGAAATGGGACACACCTGGGCCCGGGTGTGTCCCAGGATAAATGCACCTCTTCCCCATTCATTGAGGAGACTCTCCATGCAGACACACTGATAGATTTTGGTTGTGGCATTTTTGTGGCTGTTTTGTTTGTTTGTTTGTTTGTTTGTTTGTTTGTTTGTTTGTTTGTTTGTTTGTTTTGGCACCTTTCAACACCCCTCACTATCACATGTATACACGCAACCACTCACACTACATATGCCATTGTTAATTGTATATAGTTCAGTTAATAAATATATTTGAGTTATTCCTTGATCTCTACGTTGTCTCCCTTTTCGTTACGGGCTGCGCACCGGTTCGTGACACTGATCTGATTCAATTTCAGTCTCAGGCTGATAAGTCAGGACGCTGCCTTGTAGGCTGTTTCATGGGTAAAGCTACTTGAAGGCAGATTAGCTGTCAGTGCCCAACAACCTCTTAGCTCAAGGTAAGGGACATTTAGCTTGCTAACATTCTAACTTCGAAACTGACAATGAGCTCCAAACACAAATGTTAGCATGAAATGTACCATCCCTGTAACGACTGTCGAAGAGGGGGACCAAAGTGCAGCGTGTTGAGTGCTCATAATTACTTTTTATTTTAACCCAGAACACTGAAGAAAATATCAAAAGCGAAAACGACCAGCTCACAGTTCTGTCAGGTACTGAAGACTAAACAGAAAACAACTGCCCACAACACAGGTGGGGGAAAAAAACCCTACTTAAGTATGATCTCCAATTAGAGACAACGAGGACCAGCTGCCTCTAATTGGAGATCATCCCCCCAAAAAAACATGGAAATAGAAAACTAGGACTAAACATAGATATAGAAAAAGTACTTGGCTTTGTTTCTCGAACTAAGATTAAACCTAGTTCTGGACTAAAAAGCATGCTCAATGGAGAATCTCTACTGAAAGTGCTTTGAGTCCAGGACTAGGCTTACAGTTTCTGTGTCCAGATAACTGTGAGTTAAGCTACTGTATCTGTACAACCGTTTAATGTCAAATGAGCAACATGAAAAATAAATTGGTAGACTACGCAGGCGATACTCATGTTAGACCGACAGAGACAGATCATTTACTGAAACTAAGCTTATTCCTACTTGTCCCTTTTCATACACACAAGCCTAACAAACTGACCTCTGAATGTCAAACCCACTGCATCTGTCTTTCCCTGTCGCTTATCTTTGTGTAGACAGCACACAACCACACATGCATGCACCAACTCACCCACCCACACACACACACCGACCCACACACACCCAGCCCCTGTCCTTATTCGCACCAACACTCTAACACCAGTGGCTAACTGCCACTTCACTATAGGCTGGAATCTGCCTGCCTGTCATAATATTGCACGTTAACTTCCCAATTGGGATATCAGCTCCAGTGGGCACATCAGAGGCGCGAGCAGCCAAGGAGCTAAATGCCAGTCTATAGATCGGAGAGGAGACTAAAGATCACATCATCGTCCGGCAGGACACAGGTGACATGGCGGACAGAGGGGTCCTGATGATCCCTGCCAGGACAAGAGAGGGGTGAGGGGGACTGACAGAGGGGTTAAAGACAAGTATTGTCATTAAGACACACACGTTGGTATGTGCGCGTACACAGACACTCCTAGACACTCACACACACACACACACACACTGTCTGACAATGATGTTACAGACAAGTGCAGCCATTAGAAGAGAGGAAGTGAAGAAGGAAGGACAAAGGGATGAAGGAGGGGATAGGGGGAGGTGGAGGTGGAGGAGGTGGTTGACTTTCCAGTTGTCTGCAGGTGAGACTGTGGACCTGGAGAGGTCAACAGCCATCTGACACACACACACGAACACACACACACACACACATACAAACAAATAGACAGTGATGGAAAAAGAACCCAACTATCATACTTGAGTAAAAGTAAAGATACCATAATCGAAAATGACTCAAGTAAAAGTAAAAGTCAGTCAGTAAAATTCTTCTTGAGTAAAAGTATAAAAGTATTTGCTTTAAAATATACTTAAGTATCAAAAGTAAAAGTATAAATCATTTCAATTTCCTTATATTAAGCTAACCAGATGGTGGTTGCATGCATACTTAAGTGGTACTTTAAAGTATTTTTAATTATGTACTTTACACCACTGCAAATAGAGGACGCAGTACACACACTGAAAGATATTTTCTTGTATTTCTTATCAGGCTTACATTATAACAATACAGTGGTGAAGACACACGGCTGACAACTAAATGACTTTTTGCCTGAAGGGACAGGGACATACCGGTTACCGCTACATATTTTCTTTCTCTCTGTCTCTGTCTGTCGATCACAATCACACACTGAACGAAATTAATTAAAGTCACACAAACATTTCCATCATTCTCTGAGTTAACAAACACTATTATTCCTGGGTATAAACTATTAGACTAATTAAAAACAAAAAAATATGTTTTAAGTAAGAAGTAGGCATTGGTCTGTAGCAGGAAAAGCATGGTAATTCAGCACTACAATGCCTACTCCACCCATGCTCTACCAAGGTTTTCCAGCACACAGCTTTGACCTAATACAGTAGCTATGTTGGTCTATTGTACTTAACCTCCTCTGTCACTTTAAGCAAGGTATGTTGCATCGTTTTTTTCTTAATCTATCGCATCTGTGGTGAAAGGTGACAGAGCTAAAGCAATCTTTGTGAGACCATGAGACATCCTGAAAATCGGTCTTCTCACAAAAAAGCATCTGAACGGTTTGACCTATATACTATGACCCCCTCTATGGAAAGATTATACTCTCACGAACACAATGGTGTCCTCCATTCTGCTCTATGACCCCCACAAGCGTCTTGAGACTAGTATAGATTCGGTACAGCCGATCTGCCAACTTCTGTCTTTAGCGTCCGAACCGTTTGAGCTACACACTAATATGACCCCTCTGTGGAATGGCAGGACTCTCATGAATACGTACATGTCGGTTGTTTTGCTCTAGGAAGGTCGAGGGATGTGGACAGGGTATACACTACCGTTCAAAAGTTTCGGGTCACTTAGAAATGTCCTTGATTTTGAAAGAAAATCCATTAAAATAACATCAAATTGATCAGAAATACAGTGTAGACATTGTTAATGTTGTAAATGACTATTGTAGCTGGAAACGGTGGATTTTCAGTGGAATATCTACATAGGCGTACAAAGGCCCATTATCAGCAACCATCACTCCTGTGTTCCAATGGCATGTTGTGTTAGCTAATCCAAGTTTATCATTTTAAAAGGCTAATTGATCATTAGAAAGCCCTTTTGCAATTATGTTAGCACATCTGAAAACATTTGTTCTGATTAAAGAAGCAATAAAACTGGCCTTCTTTAGAAGAGTTGAATATCTGGAGCATCAGCATTTGTGGGTTTGATTACAGGCTCAAAATGGCCAGAAACAAAGAACTTTCTTCTGAAACTCGTCAGTCTATTCTTGTTCTGAGAAATGAAGGCTATTCCATGTGAGAAATTGCCAAGAAACTGAAGATCTCATACAATACTGTGTACTACGCTCAAACTGGCTCTAACCAGAATAGAAAGAGGAGTGGGAGGCCCCGGTGCACAACTGAGCAAGAGGACAAGTACATTAGAGTGTCTAGATTGAGAAACAGATGCCTCACAAGCCCTCAACTGGCAGCTTCATTAAATAGTACCCGCAAAACACCAGTCTCAACATCAACAGTGAAGAGGCGATGCTGGCCTTCTAGGCAGAGTTCCTCTGTCCAGTGTCTGTGTTCTTTTGCCCATCTTAATCTTTTCTTTTTATTGGCCAGTCTCAGATATGGCTTTTTCTTTGCAATTCTGCCTAGAAGGCCAGCATCCCGGAGTCGCCTCTTCACTGTTGACGTTGAGACTGGTGTTTTGCGGATACTTGCGAATTCTGATCCTTTTGATTTGGAGCCATGACTCTGGATCAGAAGGTTGCATGTTCGATCCCAGCAGTGGGCTCTTTCCCAAACCTTAACCCTTACTTAACCATTTGGAATGAGTGCCTAAATGTAATGTTTTAACCCTATTCCAAACCTTAACCCTTCACTTTGAGGTTTGACGTTTGGAGCAACTTCAAAATGTTATGTTTGGAGAAACGTGGATAAACTTCTTATTCTACAGTGAGACTGTGAGAGCTAGTTGTTTTTCTAAGTGCTGTTGCAACATGAAACAAATAGGTCACGCATCTTCACAACTTTATAATTTTACAGGCTAAACTAATAGGAACATTGATGTGTGTCATGTAATCTATTGTCACGAATCCCACCGAAGGTGGCTCCCCTGCCTGCTCGGGCGGCACTCGGCGGTCGTCGTCACCGACCTACTAGCCACCGCTTATCCCTTTTTCCTTTTCGTTTGGTATGTCTTATTGTTTGCACCTGTTCCTCATTTGTCTTTTGATTTTGGTTATTTAAGCCTGGTTAGCCCACCCAGTGTTGTGCGGGATTATTTTAGCATCAGGTTGTGTTTTTGTAGTTGGATGTGCTGGCGATTTACTACTGAAATATTGTATGCATGCTGTGCACCTGTTTTGGGCACTTGGCATTTTTTCCACGCCGTTTGTGTTGGCGTCGATCGTGTTGTGTTTTTATTTAAATAAACACAAAGTTCTGTACCTCTGCTCTCTGCGCCTGACTCCTACCACCACTCCTAGCAACCGTCTGACATCTATATTGATTACTTTTCTACTACTACTACTACAACAACTACTACTACTACTTCTTGTACCACTACCACTACTGTTTCTACAAAAGAAAAGAAACGTCCTCTCACTGTCAACTGTGTTTATTTTCAGCAAACTTAACATGGGTAAATATTTGTATGAACATAACAAGATACAACAACTGAGACATAAACTGAACAAGTTCCACAGACATGTGACTAACAGAAATTGAATAATGTGTCCCTGAACAAAGTTGGGGTCAAAATCAAAAGTAACAGTCAGTATCTGGTGTGGCCACCAGCTGCATTACGTACTGCAGTGCATCTCCTCCTCAAGGACTGCACCAGATTTTCCAGTTCTTGCTGTGAGATGTTACCCCACTCTTCCACCAAGGCATCTGCATGTTCCCAGACATTTCTGGGGGGAACGGCCCTAGCTCTCACCCTCCGATCCAACAGGTCCCAGATGTGCTCAATGAGATTGAGATCAAGGCTCTTCGCTGGCCATGACAGAACACTGACATTCATGTCTTGCAGGAAATCACGCACAGAACGAGCAGTATGGCTGGTGGCATTGTCATGCTGGAGGG
>NC_138317.1:30755000-30902500 GCF_965601325.2 Salmo salar
CCACTCTCTGTTCTCTCCGTCCCTTTTCTCTCTGCTCCCTCCATCCCTCCACTCTCTGTTCTCTCCATCCCTCCACTCTCTCTGTTCTCTCCATCCCTCCACTCTCTATTCTCTCCATCCCTCCACTCACTGTTCTCTCCATCCCTCCACTCTCTCTGTTCTCTCCATCCCTCCACTCTCTCTGTTCTCTCCATCCCTCCTCTCTCTCTCTGCTTCCTCCATCCCTCCACTCTCTGTTCTCTCCATCCCTCTTCTCTATGTTCTCTCCATCCCTCCACCTTCTCGGTTCTTGCCATCTCTCCTCTCTCTCTCTGTTCTCTCCATCCCTCTTCTCTCTTTTCTCTCCATCCCTCTTCTATCTGTTTTCTCCATCCCTGTTCTCTCTGTTCTCTCCATCCCTCCAATCTCTGTTCTCTCCATCCCTCCACTCTCTATTCTCTCCATCCCTCCACTCACTGTTCTCTCCATCCCTCCACTCTCTGTTCTCTCCATCCCTCCACTCTCTCTGTTCTCTCCATCCCTCCTCTCTCTCTCTGTTCTCTCCATCCCTCCACTCTCATTGTGCTCTCCATCCCTCCACTCTCTCTGTTCTCTCCATCCCTCCTCTCTCTCTCTGCTTCCTCCATCCCTCCACTCTCTGTTCTCTCCATCCCTCTTCTCTATGTTCTCTCCATCCCTCCACCTTCTCGGTTCTTGCCATCTCTCCTCTCTCTCTCTGTTCTCTCCATCCCTGTTCTCTCTTTTCTCTCCATCCCTCTTCTATCTGTTTTCTCCATCCCTGTTCTCTCTGTTCTCTCCATCCCTCCAATCTCTGTTCTCTCCATCCCTCCACCTTCTCGGTTCTTGCCATCTCTCCTCTCTCTCTCTGTTCTCTCCATCCCTGTTCTCTCTGTTCTCTCCATCCCTGTTCTCTCTGTTCTCTCCATCCCTCCACTCTCTGTTCTCTCCATCCCTCCACTCTCTGTTCTCTCCATCCCTCCACTCTCTGTTCTCTCCATCCCTCCACTCTCTGTTCTCTCCATCCCTCCACTCTCTGTTCTCTCCATCCCTCCTCTCTCTCTGCTCCCTCCGTTCCTTTACTCTCTGTTACCTCCATCCCTCATGCCTCCATCAGAGGGCCTGAAGACTGCTGAGGAGAGGATCTTTAAACTAAGGGTAAAGCATCGCA
Source organism: Salmo salar (assembly GCF_965601325.2). Classification (NCBI taxonomy): domain Eukaryota; kingdom Metazoa; phylum Chordata; class Actinopteri; order Salmoniformes; family Salmonidae; genus Salmo; species Salmo salar. The sequence continues at coordinate 30,756,169 of NC_138317.1, forward strand.
GGTAATACCCTCGTTATTACCATGTAGCTACAGGTGAGACTTGCTTCTAATCCAATGAAATAGTCATGGGACCGCCCCCTACTTGATGGCCCCATTAAACTGATGTTTACTGAGCTAAAGTTCACCCTTGGTGGTAATAAATCGGGCCATTCCCCCGTCTTTCATTGCTACATATTTTGCCTTGTTTAGGTGGTAGTAAATCTTATATGTTCTATAGTTCATTATGGACACACTTCAATGGCTTAGTTGACTTGCATACATAGGTTTGCAAAATTCTGGTAACTTTCCCCAAATTCCCTGGTTTTCCAGAAAATGTCCGTAATCAGGAAGAAATAAGCAGGAAATCTGGGAATACGCCAACCGGGATTTCTGGAAAAACAGAATTTTCCAACCCTACTCTGTGTTAAGCAGTAGGTGCCACTGGACTAGAGATAGCTAGAATAACTTTAAAATGCCTGTATTCACCGCCTAACACTACATCACACATTCTACTAGCAACATCAGAGAGAAATTATATCTCTCACACTCTCTCTCTCGTCAACTCTCTCACTTGCTTTCTTTGTTTCTCGATCATACTGTCAATCCCTCCATCAGCTCGATCCCTTTATCGGTACCGGGAGACACACATCTGTCCATGGTGGAATTCATTTTGGCTGCCACTCAAAAGGGAGGGGTCAATGGCTGCCGACGTGTCAATAACTAGACTACCCTGATAAGTGAGTTTTGCCTTTCTATCTTTCTATCTGTCTATCTGTCTGTCTGTCTATTTGTCTGTCTGTCTGTCTGTCTCTCTATCTTTCTGTCTGTCTGTCTGTCTGTCTGTCTGTCTGTCTGTCTGTCTGTCTGTCTGTCTGTCTGTCTGTCTGTCTGTCTGTCTGTCTGTCTGTCTGTCTGTCTGTCTGTCTGTCTGTCTGTCTGTCTGTCTGTCTGTCTGTCTGTCTGCCTGCCTCTGTCTTTTTGTCTGTCTGTTTGTCCATCTTTCTTTCTATCTGTCTGTCTGCCTCTGACTTTCTGTCTGTCTGTTTGTCAATCTGTATGTCTGTCTGCCTCTCTGTCTGACTTTCTGTCTGTCTGTCTGTTTGACTTTCAGGATCTCAACGTACGTCATTGAATCATGTGGGATGTGGGTGCATGTTTGTGTGTGTATATATACTATATTTACAACAGTATGTGGACACCCCTTGAAATGAGTGGATTCAGCTATTTCAGCCACACCCGTTGCTGACAGGTGTATAAAATCGAGCACACCGCCATGCAATCTCCATAGACAAACATTGGCTGTAGAATGGCCTTACTGAAAAGCTCAGTGACTTCAACATGGCACCGTCATAGGAGGCCACCTTTCCAACAAGTCAGTTCGTAAATTCTTGGCCCTGCTATAGCTGCCCCGGTCATCTGTCAGTGCTGTTATTGTGAAGTGGAAATGTCTAGGAGCACCAACGACTCAGCCGCGAAGTGGTAGGCCACACAAGCTCACAGAACAGGACCGCAGAGTACTGAAGCGCGTAAAAATCGTCTGTCCTCCCTGTAACACTTACTACCAAGTTCTAAACTACCTATGGAAGCAACATCAGCACAAGAACTATTTGTCGGGAGCTTCATGAAATGGGTTTCCATTGCTGAACAGCCACACGAGACTAAGATCACCATGAGTAATGCCAAGTGTCGGCTGGAATGGTGTAAAGCTTGCCGCCATTGGACTCTGGAGCAGTGACAACGTGTTCTGCGGTGCCGAAAAGGATAGCTGACGTTTTACATGCTCCTGACCAATTGTGCTATTTTGTTAGTTTTTTTGCGTTGTTTGCAACTTATTTTTTTATTTTATTTTGTACACAATGTTGCTACTACCATCTCTTATGACCGAAAATAACTTCTAGACATCAGAACAGCGATTACTCACCACAAATTGGAAGAAGCTTTTTCCTTTAATGAGTCCGACGAGAAGCATATACTGCTCTCCCGGGAACAGGCCCAGATCCCTGTAATTTGAAGAAAAGATGGAGGAAAAGAGGACGCAGATCGGGCTGCCGTTAGAGAATCCGTAGACGAGCGAGTAAACTCCCACAACCATCAATTATACATGCTAACATGCAATCATTGGAAAATAAAATTGATGACCTATGATTATACTACCAACGGGACATTAAGAACTGTAATATCTTATGTTTCACCGAGTCGTGGCTGAACGACGACAGGGGTAATATAGAGCTGGAGGAATTTTCCATGCACTGGCAGAACAGAGATGCTACGTCTGGTAAGACGAGGGGTGGGTGTGTGTGTCTTTTTGTCAATAACAGCTGGTGTGCAATGTCTAATATTAAATAAGTCTCGAGGTATTGCTCGCCTGAGGTAGAGTACCTTATGATAAGCTGTAGACCACACTATCTACCAAGAGAGTTCTCATCTATATTATTCATAGCTGTCTATTTACCACCACAGACCGATGATGGCACTAAGACCGCACTCAACCAACTCTATAAGGCAATAAGTGAACAAGAAAATGCTCATGAAGAAGTGGCCGGGGACTTTAAGGCAGGCAAACTTAAATCAGTTTTACCAAATTTTTACCAAATATGCAACCAGAGGGGAAAAAAACTCTAGACCACCTTTACTCCATACACAGGGATGCGTACAAAGCTCTCCCCCACCCTCCAATTGTAAAATCTGACCATATTTCCATCCTACTGATTCCTGCTTACAAGCAAAACTAATTCAGGAAGTACCAGTGATTCGCTCAATACGGAAGTGGTCAGATGACGCAGATACGACGCTACAGGACTGTTTTGCTAGCACAGACTGGAATATGTTCCGGTATTCATCCAACGGCATTGAGGAGTATACCACCTCAGTCATCGGCTTCATCAATAAGTGCATCGACAATGTCGTCCCCACAGTGACTGTACGTACATTTCCAAACCAGAAGCCATGGATTACAGGCAACATCCACATCAAGCTAAAGGCTAGAGCTGCCGCTTTCAAGGAGCGGGACACTAATATGGACGCTTATAAGAAATCCCGCTATGCCCTCAGACGAACCATCAAACCACAAAGCGTCAATACAGGATTAAGATTGAATCCTACTACACCGGCTCTGAAGCTCGTCGGATGTGACAGGGCTTCAAAACTATTATGGACTGCAAAGGGAAACCCAGACGAGAGCTGCCCAGTGAAGCAAGCCTACCAGACGAGCTAAATGCCTTTTATGCTCGCTTCGAGGCAAGTAACACTGAAGCATGAACGAGAGCACCAGCTGTTCTGGATGACTGTGTGATAACGCTCTCAAGACCATTAAACAGGTCAACATTCACAAAGCCGCGGGCCAGATGGATTACCAGGACCTGTACTCAAAGCATGTGCAGACCAAATGCAAGTGTCTTCACTGATGTTTTCAACCTCTCCTGACTGAGTCTGTAATACCGACATGTTTCAAGCAGAACACCATAGTCACTGTGCCCAAGGAAGCAAAGGTAACCTGCATAAATGATTAACGCCCAGGAGCACTCATGTCGGTAGTCATGAAGTGCTTTGAAAGGCTGGTCATGGCTCAGATCAACAGCATCCTCCAGGATACCCTAGACCCACTCCAATTTGCATACTGCCCAAACAGATCCACAGATGACGCAATCTCAATCGCACTCCACACTGCCCTTTCCCACCTGGGCAAAAGGAACACCTATGTGAGAATGCTTTTCATTGACTACAGCTCAGCGTTCAACACCATAGTGCCCATGAAGCTCATCACTAAGCTAAGGACCCTGGGACAAAACACCTCCCTCTGCAACTGGATCCTGGACTTCCTGACGGGCCGCCCCCAGGTGGTAAGGGTAGACAACAACACGTCTGCCACGCTGATCCTCAACACCGGGGCCCCTCAGGGGTGTGTACTTAGTCCCCTCCTGTACTCCCTATTCACCCACGACTGCGTGGCCAAACACGACTTCAACACCATCATTAAGTTTGCTGACGACACAACAGCGGTAGCCCTGATCACCAACAACGATGAGACAGCCTATAGGGAGGAGGTCAGAGAACTGGCAGTGTGGTGCCAGGACAACAACCTCTCCCTCAATGTAAGCAAGACAAAGGAGCTGATCGTGGACTACAGGAAAAGGAGGGCCAAACAGGCCCCCATTAACATCAACGGTGCTGTAGTGGATCGGGTCGAGAGTTTCAAATTCCTTGGTGTCCACATCCCCAATGAACTATCATGGTCCAAACACACCAAGACAGTCGTGAAGAGGACACGACAAAACCGTTTCCCCCTCAGGAGACTGAAAAGATTTGGCATGGGTCCCCAGATCCTCAAAAGGTTCTACAGCTACAACACCGAGAGCATACTGATTGGTTGCATCACCGCCTGGTATGGCAACTGCTCGGCATCTGACCGTAAGGCGCTACAAAGGGTAGAGCTTACGGCCCAGTACATCACTGGGGCCAAGCTTCCTGCCATCCAGGACCTACAATTGAAGTCGGACGTTTACATAAACCTTAGCCAACTACATTTAAACTCAGTTTTTCACAATTCCTGACATTTAATCTTAGTTAAAATTCCCTGTCTTAGGTCAGTTAGGATCACCACTTTACTTTAAGAATGTGAAATGTCAGAATAATAGTGGCGAGAATTATTTATTTCAGCTTTTATTTCATTCATCACATTCCCAGTGGGTCAGAAGTTTACATACACTCAATTAGTATTTGGTAGCATTGCCTTTAAATTGTTTATCTTGGGTCAAACGTTTCGGGTAGCCTTTCACAAGCTTCCCACAATAAGTTGGGTGAATTTTGGCCCATTCCTCCTGACAGAGCTGATGTAACTGAGTCAGGTTTGTAGGCCTCCTTGCTCGCACACGCTTTTTCAGTTCTGCCCACACATTTTCTATGGGATTGAGGTCAAGGCTTTGTGATGGCCACTCCAATACCTTGACTTTGTTGTCCTTAGGCCATTTTGCCACATCCTTGGAAGTATGCTTGGGGTCATTGTCCATTTGGAAGACCCATTTGCTACCAAGCTTTAACTTCCTTACTGATATCTTGAGATGTTGCTTCAATATATCCACATCATTTTCCTTCCTCGTGATGCCATCTATTTTGTGAAGTGACCAGTCCCTCCTGCAGCAAAGCACCACCACAACATGATGCTGCCACCCCCGTGCTTCACGATTGGGATGGTGTTCTTTGGCTTGCAAGCCTCCCCCTTTTTCCTCCAAACATAATGATGGTCATTACGGCCAAACAGTTCTATTTTTCATTCATCAGACATTTCTCCAAAAAGTACAATCTTTGTCCCCCTGTGCAGTTGCAAACCGTAGTCTAGCTTTTTTATGGTGGTTTTGGAGCAGTGGCTTCTTCCTTGCCGAGCGGCCTTTCAGGTTATGTCGATATAGGACTCGTTTAACTGTGGATATAGATACTTTTGTACCTGTTTCCTCCAGAATCTTCACAAGGTCCTTTGCTGTTGTTCTGGGACTGATTTGCACTTAAGCGCCAAAGTACGTTAATCTCTAGGACACAGAACGTGTCTCCTTCCTGAGCGGTATGACGACTGTGTGGTCCCATGGTGTTTATACTTGCGTACTATTGTTTGTACAGATGAACGTGGTACCTTCAGGCGTTTGGAAATTGCTCCCAAGGATGAACCGGACTTGTGGAGATGTACAATTATTTTATGAATTCTTGGATGATTTCTTTTGATTTTCCCATGATGTCAAGCAAAGAGGCACTGAGTTTGAAAGTAGGCCTTGAAATACATCCACAGGTACACCTCCAACTCAAATGATATCAATTAGCCTATCAGAAGCTTCTAAAGCCATGACATAATTTTCTGGAATTTTCCAAGCTGTTTAAAGGCACAGTCAACTTAGTGTATGTAAACTTCTGACCCACTGGAATTGTGATACAGTGAATTATAAGTGAAATAATCTGTCTGTAAACAATAGTTGGAAAAATTACTTGTGTCATGCACAAAGTAGATGCCCTAACTGACTTACCAAAACTATAGTTTGTTAATTAGAAATTTGTGGAGTGGTGGAGTGGTTGTGGAGTGGTTGAATACGAGTTTTAATGACTCCAACCTGTATGTAAACTTCCGACTTCAACTGTTTATAATAGGCGGTGTCAGAGGAAAGCCCCTAATATTGTCAGAGACTCCAGTCATAGACTGTTTTCTCTGCTACCGCACGGTTTGCGGTACCGGATCGCCAAGTCCGGGGCCAAAAGGCTCCTTAACAGCTTCTACCCCCAAGCCATAAGACCACTGAACAATTAATCAAACGGCCACCGGACTATTACATTGACACCCCCCCCCCCTCCCCATTTGTTTTGTACACTGCTGCTCCTCGCTGTTTATTATCTATGTATAGTCATTGTATAGTTATTGTTATGTTATTGTGTTATTTTTTATAATATTTTTTTAATTTATTTATTTTTTTTATTTTTTTTTATAAATATTTTCTTAACTCTTCTTGAACTGCACTGTTGGTTATGGGCTTGTAAGTAAGGATTTCACTGTAAGGTCTACACTTGTTGTATTTGGCGCATGTGACAAATAAAGTTCGATTTTATTTTATTTTTTATTTGATTAATCACTCTTCACCATCTGGCAGTCCGTCGGACGAATCTGGGTGTGGCAGGTGCCAGGAGAATGCTCCCTGCCCGAATGCATAGTGCCAACTGTAAAGTTTGTTGGAGGAGGAATTAGGGTCTGGGACTGTTTTTCATGGTTCGGGCTAGGCCCCTTAGTTCCAGTGAAGGGTCATTCTAGACAATGACATTCTAGACAATTCTGTGCTTCCAACTTTGTGGCAACAGTTTTGGGAAGGCCCATTCCTGTTTCAGCATGACAAAGTGAGGTCCATACAGAAATTATTTGCCGAGATCGGTGTGGAAGAACTTGACTGGCCTGCACAGATCCCTGACCTCAACCCCATCGAACACCTTTGGGTTGAATTGGAACGCTGACTGTGAGCCAGGCCTAATTGCCCAACATCAGTGCCCGTACTCACTAATGCTCTTGTGGCTGAATAAAAGCCAGCACCCACAGCAATGTTCCAATATGTAGTGGAGTAGAAAGCCTTCCCATAGGAATGGAGGCTGTTATAGCTGGGGCGGCAGATAGCCTAGTGGTTAGAGTGTTGGGTCAGTAACCGTAAAGGTTGCTAGATCAAGTCCCAGAGGTGACAAGGTAAAAATCTGTTGTTCTGCCCCTGAACAGGGAGTTAACCCACTGTTCCCCGGTAGGCTGTCATTGTAAATAAGAATGTGTTCTTAACTGACCTGCCTAGTTAAATAAATGAATAAATATAGCAGCAAACGGGGGACCAACTCCACATGATGTTGGAATGAGATGTTTGATGAGCACGTGTCCACATAGTTTTGGTCATGTAGTGTATACACTACCGTTAAAAGTTTGGGGTCACTTTCTTTGTTTTTGAAAGAAAAGCACATTTTTTGTCCATTAAAATAACACCAAATTGATCAACATTGTTTACAGTATATATTAAATTGTGTGTGCATTTGTAACATAGTGTGCAAATGCATGCGCGTGTGTGAGATAGCTGCAATCAGTTGTATTGAGGGCCCTAAGGGCTTTGTGCTGTGGGTGTTCACATGTACTGTGGATCAAAACATATGCTGATCAGGTGTGGTCATAGCCCTACCTGGCTCTTAGCCAGGACCCCTCAGGAGCTGCAGTGAGAGGGATCTCATGTCCCATCCATACCTTTACTTTTTCACACCTGGCACAGCGTTCAAAATCACGAGAGAGAGTGGAGAGAATATGTATTACATTTCATGTCATGTGGCAAATAGTCATTATGAATTAATCTTCAATGTAGAGTCAGTAAGCCAATTCATATTGTAAATATTCACTGTAGATGTATGTAAATGTGATCCCTATATTTCACTCTCTTGATCTCTCTCTGGCTTCTCTTTCTCCCTCTCCCTCTCCCTCTCCCTCTCCCTCTCCCTCTCCCTCTCCCTCTCCCTCTCCCTCTCCCTCTCCCTCTCCCTCTTTCTCTCTCTCACTTTCTGGTATGCCCATACTCCACTCACCCCTCTGAGCCAAAAATCTATATGTCGGATTTCGAGAGGAGGGGTATCCATTACACACTGCGTCGGTGACATCTGTTCTGTGTGTGTGTGTGTGTGTGTGTGTGTGTGTGTGTGTGTGTGTGTGTGTGTGTGTGTGTGTGTGTGTGTGTGTGTGTGTGTGTGTGTGTGTGTGTGTGTGTGTGTGTGTGTGTGTGTGTGTGTGTGTGTGTGTCCTGTCCCTTCGATACTCTGATGGCTGCCGATGACCTCCTGTCATCTCTTTATCAGCTTCTATTCACCATCAGATGAGTCTTCTGCAGCTCTACCCAAAGACTGATACTCATCATACCTAATCACAGATAGAGAAAGTGTTGCTTGATCATGCATTGCTTCATAATATGTTCAGGTCTCTAGGTTACGTATAGGTGAAATAGTTCCACACAGACAGACAGACAGACAGACAGACAGACAGACAGACAGACAGACAGACAGACAGACAGACAGACAGACAGACAGACAGACAGACAGACAGACAGACAGACAGACAGACAGACAGACAGACAGACAGACAGACAGACAGACAGACAGACAGACAGACAGACAGACAGACAGACAGACAGACAGACAGACAGACAGACAGACAGACAGAGACATTGCTAGCGAGAGAGAGCTCACTGACTTCAACGGTGGGTGTCTCAGAATTGTAGGCTACATTTGGCATGTTTAAACATGACCTCCTGCTATTCTTGCCATTGAGCACCAATGCCAAACTGCAAACCGTTTACGGCATAGCCCTTGGAGACGCTATCACTTTCACAACTTTGAATTACGTTGAGTTAAAAAGAGAAATGTGTCAGGAAGAAAATACCTTGACAGAGAAAACAGGCTCAGTAAAACCAGTCTGAGTCTGATGAATAGAAAACTAAATGGACAGATTCATGAAAAACAACGTTTCAAACTTCAGAGAGGGTTATGGATTATAAATGGAACGTATTAAGTTTTACAAATTGTTGCAACATTTTTTGGAGGCACAACAAGTGGGCAAGCCAACCCAAATGACCTCCTCATGACAGCCTCACTCAATCATTCTTTCTCAGACCACGTAGAGAAACACCTCATAGGTCCTGAAACCATTGCCTGGTGCAACAGATTCAAACATAGTTAGAAACTAAAGTAAACTGTTGAACAAATACTTCTTTATTTTTGTTGTTAACAATGCGTTTGGAAGTTGCCTCAACCAGGCTCAAATCAAAATGTCAGAGTGAGTTGAGTGACAACAAGCGTAAATCAAAACGAAATGTTAAACATGTCTGTGCCCAGTGGGTACTGTGATGCATCAACTCATACTGTACTTTGAGTCAAATTGAAAAGTGGAGATTTAGAATGATTTATCTGAATTGCATATTACAAGATGAGTTTTTATATTGGTCTAATGGTTCCAGAAAAAAATGAAAATAAAACTCTTCTGGAGACATTACTATGAGCTTAATGACCGAGTCAAAAGAGAAAAGAAATCTGTCTGAAACTGCTCTATTACACTGGGAGAGAGAACATTATGTAACATGCAGTAATTTCAAAGATTTTACTGAGTTACAGTTCATACAAGGAAATCAGTCAATTGAAATAAATTCATTAGGCCTTAATCTATGGATTTCACAACTGGGAATACAGATATGTATCTGTTGGTCACAGATACTATAAGAAAAGGTAGGGATGTGGATAAAAAAAACAGTCAGTATCTGGTGTGACCAAGATTTGCCTCAGGCATCGCGACACATCTCATTCGCATAGAGTTGATCAGGCTGTGGAAAGTTGTCCCACTCCTCTTCAATGGATGTGCGAAGTTGCTGGATATTGACGGGAACTGGAACCTGCTGTCATACACATCAATCCAGACCATCCCGAACATGCTCAGTGGGTGACATGTCTGGTGAGTGTGAAGGCCATGGAAACACTGGGACATTTTCAGCTTCCAGGAATTGTGTACAGATCCTTGAGACATGGGGCCCTGCATTATCATGCTGAAACATGAGGTGATGGGAGCAGATGAATGGCCTCACGATCTCATCACTATATCTCTGTGCATTCAAATTTCCATTGATAAAATGCAATTGTGTTCGTTGTCTGTAGCTTATGCCTTAACATACCATAACCCCACCGCCACCATGGGGCACTCTGTTCAGAACGTTGACATCAGCAAACCGCTCGCCCACATGACACCATACACGTGGTCTGCGGATGTGAGGCCAGTTAGATGTACAGTCAAATTCTCTAAAACGACATTGGAGGTGGCTTATGATAGACAAATGAACATTCAATTCTCTGGCATCAGCTCTAGTGGACATTCCTGCAGATAGCATGGCAATTACACACTCCCTCAAAGCTTGAGACATCTGTGGCACCAGTGTAATGATCTTGCTGTTTTATCCGCTTATTGATAAGCCACACTTGTCATATTATCTTGGCAAAGGAGAAATGGTCACTAACAGGGACCAACACTTTACATGTTGCATTTATATTTTTGATCAGTGTATATAATAAATATATAATAAATGTATATAATAAATTACCCGAAAATCAGTTATAACCACTTGCTCAAATACTTTTATCCCCGGTAAAAAACGTAATGGTTGGTTTGTAAATGAGACTATGGCTAACAGTAGGCCTACCCTAGCATACCTCAAGACAAATACAAATAGGCCAGCCACATTTTGATTTCACTTGAAACTTTCATGTGAGCACTCATTGTCAAAAAGTTGTTTAACATTTGGAGAATAAACTGTTGCATTGCGTCCTCCAACACTCAAGTTGTTTGGCACAATTTGTCCTTCCTATCCTGGTCCAAATACAGGAGGGATTCACAATGAAATATTTATTCAATTTTCATAATCTACTTCACCTCCTTAAGTCTTTAAACATCTATTCCCTCGTCATGAAGCCATAATGATTTATCTGCAAGCCTAATGGGTACCAAACTGCACAAGAAGACACCGGTAAGCAGAATCTACTAGCCCGAGCCAGTGAAAGGGTTCTACCAAGGCTGTTTAATGTTGGTCCTGGAGGGCCGAAACACTTCTGGTTATCATCCTCTCCATCTAATAATGGAATAATTCAGACCTGCAACACCAGCTGAGCATAGCAGTGGGAAGTAGGGGTGCCGAGGGTGCTAAAGCACCCCCTGATCACAGATTGTTTTTTAAAGTAATATAAAAAATGTAAATGCCCACTAAATTAGTGCACTGGGCCTTTATTACACCTGTATGAGCAGAGGAAAATAGTCAGAGCAGTGAGAAAAACGTTGATTCACTGTCATCACATAGATTTTTGGGGTTGAAATGATGTGGAAACGATGTTGATTTAGCCAGTTTTTGCCCAGTGGGCAGGCTTTTAAAAACGTGAATTATACATACAACAGATGCGTCCTGCTAAAACAGAGACTGAGTGTTGCTTTGTAGCTAGACTGTGACTTTGTTGTTTGCCCAGTGTGGTCTGTAAACTGGTATTTAGGTTCGGGGCTGCTGTGACAACAAACTCGGAGAGGAACGGTGACCGCCGAACGACCCCGAGTTTCCTTTTGGGGGTCAACTGTGTGTTTCTAATCCAATCCGCATCACGCCTGGTACCGAGGGTTCTGGCGGGGTTGTAGCTAGTGCAAGAGAAAGTTCAGCGGTTCCAACGGGCTCATGCAGGCTACATAATTAATGAAGATAATGAAAGGAGAGGATAGGGCTCTATAGACAGATGGAAAGAACACTCAAAAGGACGAGCTTTGGTATAGCCTACTGCTGGGTTAATATGGTAAAAAGGTATTTTGAATTCTATTGTATATAAGTCCAGCCTACATATAACCTAAACAGACATTGATATGTATATAATAGCATGCATAATAGTTGTAGAGTAGTTGCCAAACATATGTTGACTAGTATAGGCTATAGTAGTAGACCTAGTGATACAATAACCATAGTAATATCTGACACTTTGTCCTAATTGTGAAACATTATTGCATTAAAAATATATACATTTTCAATTTAACCATGGATCAATACTGAAGAATTAAGACTGTCGAATTAATGTTGCAAGAGCAAAGTTTTATTCCAAATAGTATTGGAAATTATATTTTCTATTTTGGACACTTCTTTTTGATGAAACTAGAACATTATAATATATAAATAAGATATATTTTGAGATTCAAATTGTCAAACTACAAATAAATGAATAAAACCTTGTTTGTGGACTAATACCCTGCAGCCGACTTTGTCTTTAGCTACAGGACTCTCTGGCATGCACAATTACGTTGACATGTTTTACAATCAACATCGGCATAGATTTATTTTCCAATAGGCCTATGTTATTATATGTCATTTATTCCGTGTTCTTCGTGCATTTTTGGCTTTTTAAACAAGTCCAAACAAGTAATCGCGTTAATGATTTCGTACGCAAAGGCCTGAACCGTGACCCAAAGGCCTGAACCTAGAGATCTCTATCCTCATGGCAGAAAGAAAGTAAATATAATAGCCCACCAAAGGTAATTGTGTTGATATTGATTACATTTCGAAAGGTTCGAGACCAAAACAAGGACCAATGTTTACTGGAACGGTATGCCTACTATTTGAAAGGATATTGGACGTAGGCTATTTGTCGAATTTAATATCATAGAAAAGTCCCTAATATTGTAAATATTTGAATACATTGTATTTCTATTATTTCAAATAAAAAATGTGAAGCAAGGAATATAATTGTATTTTAAATCAAGTAAGACTATTATGTTATTTTGTATATGTCACAGGCTCAACCTTGGTGTAGCATGTTATCGTAAGGATGTTCTTTATGTAGGCCGTCATTGTAAATACGAATTTGTTCATAACTGACTTGTCTAGTTAAATAAAGGTTAAATAAAAAAAAAAATAATAATAAATAAAATGTAACATTCACGAGTGAAAACGAGTGGCCTATAAGTAGGCAAAAGTATGAGCAGCAAAAACGACAATTAAGTTAATTGACTATTGGGAACTTTTGGTCACAAATATGAACCATTGTAGGAAAAGTGTGCTATAGGAAAATAGCATAGGCCTAAATGTATAGGTCTAAATAGCATACAGTGTATATACTTTGACTGTGCACAGCCTAGGGCCTAAAAGAGTTGGTAGTCGTGTTTGAATGAGGCTGGACTACGGACCAACATGACTGGCATGCTCTGTCACCCAACACAAATACCAAACCCCTGATCAACACTGCTTTTTACATCTATGACTATTTACACAGAAACACTATTCAGGAATAAGGGTGTCCTTTTTGGAATTTAACCTTACAAAAAGGATCAATGGGACCACACTAATGGCTTTTATGGTTATTTACACAGAAACAACCCTACTATTCAGGAATAAGGGTGTCTTTATGGCTTATACCCTCACAAGAAGGTTAAATGGGACCACAAAATGCCCTTGTCAAATCAAACAATCCCGATTTTTTGGTCCAAAACTGACCAAATGTTCCCGTAATTTCAAACCAGTAAGGACAATGTGAAATAAAAATAAGGACAATTAGAAATAACAAAAAATGACCCAAACTCCACTGAATAAATACAATAGCATTACTAATGAATCTAGTCCCATTGGCCTCTGCAATCTGCGGGGAGTGCAAGTAAGCGGCCCCATGCAGTCTGGGGGCTGATACCAGCTCTCAAAGTCTCAGATCGGAATTAGAGGTTCATCCATGTTTCTCAAACGTCAAATTTCGAAGTTGTCCCAAACTTCAAATGTCGAAGTGTTTAAGGTTAGTCATTAACTCCAAATGGTTAAGGTAAGGGTTAAGGATTGGGATAGGCTTAAAACAAAAATAAAACAACTTCCTATTGTTGGATTTGAAGTTGTAACCTTAGAAATCAGAGGCAGGTGCTTATGTCCATATGCCATGCACACATTGACCTAAAAATAGAGATTTTAATTTAAAGATCTATTGCCTACATTTGAACACTTAATTTTCCAATTATCAATGAAAACATGTCTGCTAGCTGGCAATAGGCCTATTCTATTTCTTTGATGTTTTCATTCCTAGTGTGCAAGGTGCGAGTCGATCCTGCCATAAAAGGAAGAGCTCGAGGTTGAAATCGAGTCATGATTAATGGATTCCATGCTGTTTTGTGACAGCTTGAAACTCATCAAATTCATGCAAATATTTTGCTATGCCACTTTACAACAGCAGATAACCAAATTGCAATCCAAATTCAAAAGACACAAGCAAAAAGTCAGGTGGATTTGAGAGTGGTGATGTTGATCAATTACAAAGCCTACTGTTCTGGTTCATTTTCATATCATTTTCATGTATTTATTTTCCTCTCGAAGCTATTGAAATGAGGAACAATAGAGGTGTTAGTAGGAGCCCACATGTATAAAAATAACACACACAGTCAACATTTGGGAGGCTAAGCACATAGACCTAGCAAAGTCCGTTGCTTTTTGAAACACTGCATTTTTAACCTTGTTTTGAGAACCTAATGGAAAATATTGGCGTGCATGTGTGTGTGTGTGTGCGTGTGCGTGTGCGTGTGCGTGTGTGTGTGTGTGTGTGTGTGTGTGTGTGTGTGTGTGCGCGTGTGTGTGTGTGTCTGTGTGTGTGTGTGTGTGTGTGTGTGTGTGTGTGTGTGTGTGTGTGTGTGTGTGTGTGTGTGTGTGTGTGTGTGTGTGTGTGTGTGTGTGTGTGTGTGTGTGTGTGTGTATGATATGTGTGTGTGTGTGTGTGTGTCTGTTTGTGTTTCAGCTCCTGACTTTATTACTGACTTTATACACTCCATCATTATGACAGATGCTTCTTGCGTAATAATGACACCTTGTGAATTACCTCAACATAATTATATTACTCTGTATGTTATTTATTGGACATACATTGCATTCGGAAAGTATTCAGACCCTTTGACTTTTTACACACTTTGTTAAGTTACAGCCTTATTCTAAAATTTATAAAATTGATGTTTTTTTCTCAAAAATCTACACACAATACCCATAATGCTGAAGCAAGAACAGGTTTTTAGACATTTTTGCAAATGCATAAAAAAAAATGAAATAGCTAATTTACATAAGTAGTCAGACCCTTCACTCAGTATTTTGTTGAAGCACCTTTGGCATCAATTCCAGCTGCAAGTCTTCTTGGGTATGACGCTACAAGCTTGGCACACCTGTATTTGGGGGAGTTTCTCCCATTCTTCTCTGCAGATCCTCTCAAGCTCTGTCAGGTTGTCTGGGGAGCGTCGCTGCACAGCAATTTGCCGGTCTCTCCAGAGATGTCCGATCGGGTTCAAATCCGGGCTCTGGCTGGGCCACTCAAGGACATTCAGAGACTTGTCCCGAGGCTACTCCTGCATTGTCTTGGCTGTGTGCTTCGGGTTGTTGTCCTGTTGGAAGGTGAACCTTCGCCCCAGTCTGAGGTCCTGAGCGCTCTGGAGATGGTTTTCATCTAGGATCTCTCTGTACTTTTCTCTGTTCATCTTTCCCTCAATCCTGACTAGTCTCCCAGTCCCTGCCGCTGAAAAACATCCCCACGGCATAGTACTGCCACCACCATGCTTCACCGTAGGGATGGTGCCAGGTTTCCACCAGTCGTGACGCTTAGCCATCAGGCCAAAGAGTTCAATCTTGGTTTCATCAGACCTTGTTTCTCATGGTCTGAGAGTCCTTTAGATTCCTTTTGGCATACTCCAAGCGGGCTGTTATGTGCTTTTTACTGAGGAGTGGCATCTGTCTGGCTGCAGAGATGATTGTCCTTCTGGAAGGTTCTCCCATCTCCACAGAGGAACTCTGGTGCTCTGTCAGAGTGACCATCAGGTTCTTGGTCACCTCCCTGACCAAGGCCCTTCTCCCCCGATTGCTCAGTTTGGCCGGGCGGCAAGCTCCAGGAAGAGTCTTGGTGGTTCCAAACTTCTTCCATTTAAAAATGATGGAGGCCACTGTCTTCTTGGGGACTTTCAATGCTGCAGAAATGTTTGGTACCCTTCCCCAGATCTTTGCCTCAACACAATCCTGTCTCGGAGCTCTACAGGCAATTCTTTCGACCTCATGGCTTGGTTTTTGCTCTGACATGTTGCACTGTCAACTGTGGGACCTTATATAGACAGGTGTGTGCCTTTCCAAATCCTATCCAGTCTATTGAATTTACCACAGATGTTGTAGAAACATCTCAAGGATGATCAATGGAAACAGGATGCACCTGAGCTCAATTTCTAGTCTCATAGCAAAGGGTCTGAATACTTATGTAAATAAGGAATTTCTTATTTTTTATTTTTTTTATTTGCTAACATTTCTAAAAAAAAAATATTTTCACATTGTCATTATGGGGTATTGTGTGTAGATTGATGAGAAAAAATGATTTAATCAATTTTAGAATAAGGCTGTAACGTAACAAAATGTGGAAAAGGTCAAGGGGTGTGAATGCTTTCCGAATGCACTGTAAGTCTCAAATAAATCAAATGACATAGGCCTGCATATGTCCTGTAATTTCCCTCCTCAATGTGGACCGGGCATCCAGAAGGACATGACTCCCATCGCACACTGTTAGCACTTGGCACATTGCAGTATTTACATTGCAGTATTTACATTGCAGTATTTACATTGCAGTATTTACATTGCAGTATTTACTGGTATGTGTATTGCCACAACCAAGTCACTGCCCATGTTTCTTCTATTTATTTTCTAGAAGCTATTGAAATGAGGAACAATAGAGGTGTTAGTACCAGCCCACATGTATTAAAATAACACACCATGATAACACACACTGAACATTTGGGAGGCAAAGCACAAATAGGCCTAATGCTGCATTTGTGTATGTATGTGTGTGTGTGTGTGTGTGTGTGTGTGTGTGTGTGTGTGTGTGTGTGTGTGTGTGTGTGTGTGTGTGTGTGTGTGTGTGTGTGTGTGTGTGTGTGTGTGTGTGCGTGCGTGCGTGCGTGCGTGCGTGCGTGCGTGCGTGTGTGTGTGTATTCTAAAATCTATTAAATTGTTGGTTTTTCTCATCAATCTACACACAATACCCCATATTGCTGAATCAAGAACAGGCTTTAATTTTTTCAAATGCTTAAAATCCCAAAAATGAAATATGACATACACATAAGTATTCAGACCCTTTAATAACCCAGTATTTACATTGCAATATTTACTGGTATGTGTATTGCCACAACCATGTCACTGCCTATGTTTCTTCTATTTATTTTCTAGAAGCTATTGAAATGAGGAACAATAGAGGTGTTAGTACCAGCCCACATGTATTAAAATAACACACCATGATAACACACACCGTTATCCTAGAAACCCTAGACACACTCCAGTTTGCATTCCGCCCTAACAGATCCACAGATCTCTATTGCCAGGACAACAACGTCTCCCTCAGCGTGATCTATACAAAAGAGATGATTGTGGACTACAGGAAAAGGAGGACCGATCACACCCCCATTCTCATCGACGGGGCTGTTGTGGAGCAGGTTGAGAGCTTCAACTTCCTTGGTGTCCACATCACCAACAAACTAACATGGTCCAAGCACACCAAGACAGTCATGAAGAGGGCACGACTAAACCTATTCCCCCTCAGGAGACTGAAAAGATATGGCATGGGTCCTCAGATCCTCAAAAGGTTCTACAGCTGCTCCATCGAGAGCATCCTGACTGATTGCATCACTGCCTGGTATGGCAACTGCTCGGCCTCCGACCGCAAGGCACTACAGAGGGTAATGCGTACGGCCCAGTACATCACTGGGGCCAAGCTCCTGCCATCCAGGGCATCTATACCAGGCGGTGTCAGAGGAAGGCCCTAAAAATTGTCAAAGATTTCATTTGATTTGATTTGAACCCAATCAATATTTGGGAGGCTAAGCACAAGTAGGCCTAGGGAAGTCTGTTGTTTGTTGAAACACACTGCATTTGTGTGTGTGTGTGTGTTCACTTGCATGTGTGTGTGTGTGTGTGTGTGTGTGTGTGTGTGTGTGTGTGTGTGTGTGTGTGTGTGTGTGTGTGTGTGTGTGTGTGTGTGTGTGTGTGTGTGTGTGTGTGTGTGTGTGTTTCAGCACTTGACTTTATTGCTGACTTTATACACTCCAGTAATTATGACAGACACTTCTTGCGTTATAATGGCACCTTAGGAATTACCTCAACATATTTACATTTCTCTGCAGGTCATATATTGGACACAGGTCTACGTCTGTCCTGTATTTTTGCTGCTCAATGTGGACAGGAGATCTGGAAGAACATGACTCCGATTGCACACCGTTGGCACTTGGCACATTGGAGTGTTTACATTGCAATACTTACTTGTATGTGTATTGCCACAACCAAGTCACTGCTCATGTTCAACCTTGGATCTGGAGCATCCTTTCTGACTGGTCTTTTCCCAGCACTCTGTCATCAGATCGAGATGACACACCTCTCTGGTACCTTGAGGAGCCTGACAGACACAATGATAATGACAGGGCCAAGGGGCGCATTTGTGTCAATATCATCCTCTCGATGTTTTAATCAATGGCCTTTCTTTTTGTCCATTCAATAAGCCAGCAGCTCGATAAGGTTGTCATCGCGAATGACAATGATGTTAGCGCTCTCATCCCCTCCATGGATAAACATGCCTTTATTATGCCAATAATGCTTCCCTGAGACAGGGGTAATGCGATCACTGCTGCATGCATTGACAGTGTTTTAGTGGAACGCTTAAAGCCCTATGCTGGAGACATACTGCCATTGGACTTTGGACATGAAAAACCTTCCCACTGGGCACACACTGGATGAATCAACGTTGTTTGCAAGTCATTTCAATTCAATTACGTTGAACAAACGTGGAATAGAAGTTGAATTGACGTCTGTGCCCAGTTGGTTAAGCTACACTCGTTGAAAAAAAAGGTTCTAGATTGAACTAAAAAGGGTTCTATGCTTGCTTCATATATGGCACCCCTTAAGGTTCTATATTGATCCAAAATTGGTTCCATATCCAAGGGTTATATATGGAACCAATGTTGGTTCAGTGAAGAAGCACCCCTGAGTTTCTGATCAAAGAACCCCCCAAAAAAGAGTTATATATAGAACCTTTAGGGGTGCCATATATGAAGCAAGTATATATAACCCTTTTTGGTTCTATCCAAAACCTTTTTTCTAAGAGTGTATTTTAGTGTAGCCCATTATTATGGTCGGGTCATTCTCATAGGTTTATAAACTTGCAATGCTCTTATATAAAAAGAACACTATTGTAACAGCCTCTATGAGCCCTTGTGTCTTACTTTCCACTGGTCTCCTTTGTCATTAAAAAACCTCTCTGTGCCATATTTCTTTAACAAACTTTTTTTTCTTGACTTCTTGATTGTTTCTGAGCTATAATATCTGGTGATCTTGACCCATGGAGTTGCTGGATTAATAGGAAATCAGTTAGTTTGGCTTGGCTAGGTAGTTAAGTAGCTAGCTGGCTATTCAATAATTTGATGCATCAATATAGCACTGGCTTTTTTTCACCTACCCTGATAACCTGGTCTCAAAGCATTTCGTATTATTCTGTACATAAATCTGAGACTCCATTTACTATGATGAGTTACATTTTGTATGGTATGTATTCATTTGTGGATGTCCATCACACATTTTGTGTGATATGTTACAAATTACAATTTGTATTATATGTTACGAAATTGCAAAATGTACACTTGTAAATGTCCTTGTTTTTGAAAGATAAGCACATTTTTTTCCATTAAAATAACATCAAACTGATCAGAAATACAGTGTAGACATTTTAATGTTGCAAATGGCTATTGTAGCTGGAAACTGCAGATTTGTTATGGAATATCTACATCAGCGTACACAGGCCCATTATCAGCAACCATCACTCCTGTGTTCCAATGGCATGTTGTGTTAGCTAATCCAAGTTTATCATTTTAAAAGGCTAATTGATCATTAGAAAACCATTTTGCAATTATGTTAACACAGCTGAAAACTGTTGTTCTGATTAAAGAAGCAATAAAACTGTCCTTCTTTAGACTAGTTGAGTATCTGGAGCATCAGCATTTGTGGGTTCAATTACAGGCTCAAAATGGCCAGAAACAAAGAACTATCTTCTGAAACTTGTCAGTCTATTCTTGATCTGAGAAATTAAGTCTATTCCATGCAAGAAATTACCAAGAAACTGAAGATCTCGTACAACCCTGTGCACTACTCCCTTCACAGAAAAGCGCAAACTGGCCCTAACCAGAATAGAAAAAGGAGTGGGAGGCCCCGGTGCACAACTGAGCAAGAGGACAAGTACATTAGAGTGTTTAGTTTGAGAAACAGATGCCTCACAAGCCCTAAACTGGAAGCTTCATTAAATAGTACCCGCAAAACACCAGGATGCTGGCCTTCTAGGCAGAGTTGCAAAGAAAAAGCTATATCTCAGACTGGCCAATAAAAAGAAAAGATTAAGATGGGCAAAAGAACACAGACACTGGACAGTGGAACTCTGCCTAGAAAGCCAGCATCCCGGAGTCGCCTCTTCACTGTTGAAGAGTCAACTCCAGTTTTCAGCTGTGCTAACATAATTGCAAAATGGTTTTCTAATGATCAATTAGCCTTTAAAATTATAAACTTGGATAAGCTAACACAACATGTAATTGGAACACAGGAGTGATGGTTGCTGATAATAGGCCTCTGTACGCCTATGTAGATATTCCATAAAAAAAATCTGCCGTTTCCAGCTACAATAGTCATTTACAGCATTAACAATGTCTACACTGTATTTCTGATCAATTTTATGTTATTTTAATGGACAAAAAAATAGCTTTTCTTTCAAAAACAAGGAAATTTCTAAGTGACCCCAAACTTTTGAACGGTAGTGTACATTATGTTATGAATTTACTAAATGCATGATATGTTATGAATTCTTGCTAGGTGGCTAGCGTTAGCTAGTCTTGGGGTTAGGGTTAGGGGTTAGGGTTAAGTTTAGGAGTTAGGTTTAACGGTTAAAGTTAGGTTCAGGGTTAGGGGAAGGGTTAGCTGAAAGGATTATGGTTAAGGTTAGGTTTAGGGGAAGGATTAGCTAAAAGTGTTAATATTAGGGTTAGGGGAAGGCTTAGCTAACATGCTAAGTAGTTAAAAAGTAGTAAGTAGTTGAAAAGTAGCTAATTATCTAAAAGGCTAAAGTTGTCCGTGATGAGATTCAAATTCGCAACCTTTGGGTTGCTAGACGTTCATGCTATAAACCCACCCATCGATCCCGACCAACTACCCCACTTTCGTTTTTGCCTTAAGTAAACATCTGTCTTATGTAGACATACCAAACAAAATATATCGTACTAATTTGAGTGTCCCAGATTTAGGTTTACTATGTTACATCTAGTCTATGAGACCAGGCTGACCATGGTTTCATGAATGATGAGGACTGTGGTGTGAGGGGTTGAGAGAGGCCTGCTTCATAGTGGACTATTTCCTGACTACTGCCGAGGTGTGGCGGTCTTTCTGGCACTTATAGCTGCCGAAGCATCACTCAGATGGGTGCTACACTTGAGTAGGGGACTATCTAGCCTACATACAGAGGAGGAGGAGACAACAGACGAGGTGCCTGATGAAGAGCTCCAAGTCTGGGCCTGTCTAAGTAACTGGTGCTGCTCCCTCCTCTTAAACTACTGCCCAGCCTTTCTGAACTGCCTGATGAAGAGCTCAGAGTCTGGACCTGTCTAAGTAACTGGTGCTGCTCCCTCCTCTTAAACTACTGCCCAGCCTTTCTGAACTGCCTGTATGAACAACACCTTATCATCTGAATCTGTGGAAGACCATCGCCCAAGACCTGACAGATCTTTTATACATTTTTACAACATCTTTGAGATTATCTTTGTAATGAAAAGCGCTATAAAATTAGTAATAATAATAATTATTATTATTATTACATTGATGAGAGATCCAAATTTGAACACTTGGTCGTACATGGCAAGACAAAGGGCCTGCACCGTTTGCGCCACAATAAACATTTCCACAAGATGTCATAGAGGCAAAAGCACTTTAATACACATGTTCTGACCTGTAAGCAACGTGCTGAAAAACACTTTTCATGTGCTCTGCTTGAATAGATAGTAACAGACACAAGCATATAATACATAATCAACCTCCTAACTGATAAAACTGTGTCCAATCAAGTATAGCCAACATGAAAGTGTGGCATATCATGCAAACCTCACACAGTACATTCAGACTGACACACAACACTAGGATAGCAGGCTACAAACACAGGCCAGAAACACATGTTTGAACATGATTCAGTAGGTATTCTAAGAATGTACCAGCAGTGATTCCATATGACTTCTCCTCGCTGATTGTGACGTAAAACACAACTTCAAGTGCAACCAACTGTCTGTGTCAGTGATGCCTTTTTCGATGAATCAATTTGATACACAGGTATTTGTTTAGTACAGCTTGTTACGTAACAATGGTACTACACTCTGCAGCTTTTGACCTGGGAGAGTATAGCATTACTCTACACATGAACGTACTAGTGGAATACAAATCTGACAAATTTGAACTCACAACTCCATAGGCTGGTTAGATATTTTACCCTGTTCAAACCACAAATTACACAACCTAATCTCCAAATACAACGCCAACCCTTGGCATAACTGCAGTAATAGAATTAGGGTAGAGCCAGGACTAAAGTAACAAGGGGTGAAAGTAGCACGCCCATTTTCTCAAATAAGACAGAAGCTACAATGAGGTAGTGAAGTCAGCATGTTCCTAATGCGGAAGACGAGCTCCCTGCAGAAACACAGCCCAGTCCGACCATGTTTCTCCCAGTTATCACCAAAAGGTGGTTTTGAGCGATGTACAGTAAGTTTTAAAAAACGGACTCGGTCATGTTTTTCTGTTGTAGAGTTTTGTTTAGTTGTTTAAGGTTCCAAACAGGTCATTTTCTTACCCCATCTAGTGACTAAATGACAGCGTAGATTTGAAGTATCATGCTGGCTAGTCGTGGGTGTTTGTCTGGGAGAAGACACGGGTGAGACGAAAGTAGCACAATGATAACTGATGACATGGAATAAAATAAAATATAAGTTTAAGTGACAGGCCAATGTCTCCTCTAGTTCATATTGCTTGTATAATGTTAGCAAAATATCAACAAGTGACTGAATGTTTCAAAATTATATATGACATCACTAGAATGGCATTTTCTACAAGAAATCTCTCTCCAGAAATAAAAGCTTCTCCCAAGTGGGTGTGACACCTACTCCCTTTGCCAGCTGCACTGCTGCTTGGATTCCACCTGATGATCTGTTCACTGTTCACACCCCCCCCCCCCCCCCCCCTTCCCCTCTCCTGAGCTTTTGCTCCTCCAGCACACAGGCACTGTTGGGGCGAGTGACTCTGAACTTTCAATGGTTAGCCCCAAGTCGTTATATATTTTTTTTTTATCTTGTGCATTTTGCTATTTCACTATTTGCCTGCTTTGTTGACTATGAACTTTCTTTACCCAACCGTGGGACAGACTATGCTTGTTCCCACACTCAGGACTCTGACTCTCTATTGGTTACACGGTCTTTTGGCCTCCCATCTCATTCTAATCACCTCTAATCACCGCTTGTATTCATGTTACCTGATGAAATTGCTTTACAATAGGATCTTGTTGCCACTTGATGCACATTCAGATGTCATAAATCAGCACTGCAGAGCTCTCCCTGTACTATGCCATGCCTTGATTGTATTACTGTTGATGATATCTGGAAATGTGCATGTACACCCTGGCCCATCATCTACAGTTGCTAGCCCCAATTCTGACTTGTGCTCTGATATCTGCCTCACTGATTTCTGCTCTCGTAAAAGCCTGGGTTTTCTGCACGTTAACACTAGAAGCTTATTACCTAAAATGGATCAATTGAAAGTGTGGGTTCACAGTTCCAATCCAGATGTGTTGGTCATTACTGAGACGTGGTTAAGAAAGAGTGTTTAGAATACTGATGTTAACCTTTCTCAGCAAGACAGATCTTCCAAAGGTGGTGGAGTGGCAATCTTTACCAAGGACCACCATCAGTGCTCGGTTGTCTCCACCAAGTCTGTCCCCAAACAATTTGATTTGCTGGTTTTAAGCATTAAACTTTCAAATAGCTCTTTGTTGTCTGTTGCTGGGCGCTATTGTCCTCCATCAGCACCGGCCTGCACCCTACCTGCCTTAAGCTCTCTCCTGGCCCCTTACACTAAGTCTGAATTTGTCCTAAATTTGGAAATGCTTAAACCACCTGACCAAGTCCTAAAGCAATGGGACTCCCTAAATCTTTCTCAGATTATTACCAATCCCACAAGGTATGACTCCACACACCCAGAAAAGGCTACTCTTCTCGATGTTATCCTCACAAATAATCCTGATAGGTATCAGTCTGGTGTTTTCTGTAATGACCTTAGAGACCACTGTTTTACAGCCTGTGTTCGTAATGGCTGCACAGTGAAACGACTTGTCCTGATTTGTTATAGACGCTTGCTAAAAAACTTTAATGAGCAAACCTTCCTTCATGAACTGGCCTCTGTAAAACGGTATAGAATCAGCTTGATCACCTCTGTCGAAGACGGTTGGACTTTCCTTTTTGATATTTTCAGTGGTATTGTTAAATTAGAATTAAAATGAGAATTAAAAACAGGTTCAGCCTCTGGTTCAACCGTGATCTTGGAGAGCTACTCCACCTCAAGAATTGCATTTGGTGAAAGGCTCGGCACACGCATACTCAGGCTGACTGGCTCTCGTTCAGGCAAATGAGAAATAAGTGCACTCAGGCTATCCGGAAGGCCAAAGTTAGTTACTTTAAGGAGCAGTTCTCTCTCTGTGGGTCTAACCCCAAGAAGTTCTGGAAAACAGTTAAAGACCTGGAGAATAAACCCTCCTCCTCACAGCTGCCCATGTCCCTTAATGTTGATGATGTGGTTGTTACTGACAAGAAGCACACGGCTGAGCTCTTTAATCACCACTTCATTAAGTCAGGATTCCTATTTGACTCAGCCATACCTCCTTGCCCGTCCAACATTTCCTCATCTCCCACCCCTTCTAATGTGACTATCCCCGATGCTTATCCCTCATTTTCCCCTGTCCCGCAACAAAGTTTCTCCCTGCAGGCAGTCACTGAGTCCGAGGTGCTAAAGCAGCTCCTGAAACTTGACCACAAAAAGACATCTGGGTCAGATGGTTTAGACCCTTTCTTCTTTAAGGTTGCTGCCCCTATCATCGCTAAGCCTATCTCCAACCTTTTTAACCTCTCTCTCCTTTCTGGGGAGGTTCCCATAGCTTGGAAGGCAGCCGTGGTTCATCCTTTATTTAAAGGGGAGATCAAGCTGATCCTAACTGTTATAGGCCTACTTCTATTTTTCACTGTTTATCAAGTGTTGGAAGAACTTGTCAATAATCAACTGACTGGCTTTCTTGATGTCTATAGTATTCTCTCTGGTATGCAATCTGGTTTCCACTCAGGTTATGGAAGTGTCACTGCAACCTTAAAGGTCCTCAATGATGTCACCATTAACCTTGATTCTAAGCAATGTTGTGCTGCTATTTTTATTGACTCGGCCAAAGCTTTTGATACGGTAGACCATTCCATTCTTGTGGGCTAAGGAGTTTTGGTGTCTCTGAGGGGTCTTTGGCCTGGTTTGCTAACTACTTATCTCAAAGAGTGCAGTGTATAAAGTCAGAAAATCTGTTGTCTCAGCCACTGCCTGTCACCAAGGGAGTACCCCAATGCTCGATCCTAGGGCCCACGCTCTTCTCAATTTACATCAACATAGCTCAGGCAGTAGGAAGCTCTCTCATCCATTTATATGCAGATTATTCAGTCTTATACTCAGCTGGCCCCTCCCCGGATGTTGTGTTAAACGCTCTACAACAAAGCTTCCTTAGTGTCCAACAAGCTTTCTCTACCCTTAACCTTGTTCTGAACACCTCCAAAACAAAGGTCATGTGGTTAAGTAAGAAGAATGCTCCTCTCCCCACAGGTGTGATTACTACCTCTGATGGTTTAGAGCCTGAGGTAGTCACCTCATACAAGTACTTGGTAGTATGGCTAGATGGTACACTGTCCTTCTCTCAGCACATATCAAAGCTGCAGGCTGAAGTTAAATCTAGACTCCTCTATCGTAATCGCTCCTCTTTCACCCCAGCTGCCAAACTAACCCTGATTCGGATGACCATCCTACCCATGCTAGATTACGGAGACATAATTTAGAGATTGGCAGGTAAGAGTGCTCTCGAGCAGCTAGATGTTCTTTACCATTTGGCCATCAGTTTTGCCACCAATGCTCCTTGTAGGACACATCACTGCACTCTATACTCCTCTGTAAACTGGTCATCTCTGTATACCCGTCGCAAGACCCACTGGTTGATGCTTATTTATAAAACCCTCTTAGGCCTCACTCCCCCCTATCTGAGATATCTACTGCAGCCCTCATCCTCCACATACAACACCTGTTCTGCCAGTCATATTCTGTTAAAGGTCCCGAAAGTACACACATCCCTGGGTCACTCCTCTTTTCAGTTCGCTGCAGCTAGCGACTGGAACGAGCTGCCGCAAACACTCAAATTGGCCAGTTTTATCTCAATCTCTTCATTCAAAGACTCAATCATGGACACTCTTACTCTGACAGTCTGACAGTTGTGGCTGCTTTGCGTGATGTATTGTTGTCTCTACCTATTTTGCCCTTTGTGCTGTTCTTTGTGTCCAATAATGTTTGTACCACGTTTTGTGTTGCTACCATGTTGTTGTCATGTTGTGTTGCTACCATGCTGTGTTGTCATGTGTTGCTGCCTTGCTATGTTG
This sequence comes from Salmo salar, assembly GCF_965601325.2. Lineage (NCBI taxonomy): Eukaryota > Metazoa > Chordata > Actinopteri > Salmoniformes > Salmonidae > Salmo > Salmo salar. Next base: position 30,782,957 of record NC_138317.1, read on the forward strand.
TTGTCTTAGGTCTCTCTTTATGTAGTGTTGTGTTGTCTCTCTTGTCGTGATGTGTGTTTTGTCCTACATTTATATTTTATATTTTATTTTTAATCCCAGGCCCCGTCCCCGTCCCCGCAGGAGGCCTTTTGCCTTTTGGTATCGGCCGTCATTGTAAATAAGAATTTGCTCTTGACTAACTTGCCTAGTTAAATAAAGGTTAAATAAATAAAAGAATTATGCCTTAATCAATTGACTTGATGGATCAGCTTCTCACATAAGCTTTTATCGACAGGTTAGTGTTTAAAAATATCTTTAATTACCTCGTCAAGCCATGGAAATGTGATGAGCCTCATGATTTTAGCATTTGTGAAGAGAATAAAAATGTTTATTTTATCAAGTGACAAGGAGCGCGAATGACAAGGACATCTGGAGTGCACCTGATTGGTAGGACTAAGTATGAATAGTCATTGAAAATGGTGAGAAACATCCTTCTACATGACCATTATAGTGAGATTAGAAAAGTATGGTTAAAATGTCTATTATGTGACCCATTTTAGTCTGATTAATATTGTCATGCAAAATATTGTGGTTGCGCAACACTGGATGTTGAGACATGGTTCACTTTCATACATTTCAAAACATATAGCAATAATTATTCAAATCGACACAAACATTAAATGATTTCTTATAGTACATTTGTAAAGTAAAGAGCATTACAAAACCATATATAAGTTGTTTGTCAAGCCGCAAACCTACTAGTAGTCACTCAAGTAGCCCCTAGTGGACAGTATAGCTTCCACATTTCCCCCGGTCCAAACGTAATCTGGAACCTGCAGAATCGGCACCTCTTGGTGTGTTCCATAAGACAATGGGCTGAAATTTCAACACCATAGATCAGCGGTGGGCAACCCTGGTCCTTCAAGTTTTTGATTTAACTGACCTGGAAGACCAAGTGTGTTGAATTTAGGCAATCACTGAACATATCAATTAGCTAAGTAGCTCAGTGTGGTGCCTAGTTGAGACAAAATCCTGAAGTACTTGTGGTACTCCTGTAACAGGGTTGCCTACCCCTTCCATAGATTAACCACGTAGCCTGGACAATAGTCCAATCTCTTTGTCCACTCTCGCTGTCTCAGTATCGCCCAAGTAGTACATACGTTATTTTATATTTACTCTTTTAGAATGAATTTAACCTATCCGAGTTAGGACATGTATATCGTCTTTGGTATATGTAGACCATTGTTGCCACGAGGTAAGGGTTCTTTAACTCCCAGAGGACACTGTTGAAGAGGCGGGAGAAGAGGTGGAAGGGGCAGAGAGGGACTTCTCAGACTCGGCATCGTCTGCTTTCACCAGGCAGCTATCCCCCAGGTCTGACACAGTGGCTTGTTGGGCAGCAGGCCTTCCTTCTCGCACTTCTTCTGTTTCATCCGGCGATTCTGGAACCACATTTTGACCTGAGTCTCGTTTAGCTGAAACGCTGTGGCGATCTCCACGCACCGGTCCCAGGTCAGGTACTTGTTGAAGATGAGCTCTTTCTCAAGCGCGGTGATCCTTCTGTGTAATCATCCTATCCTGCCAAACTGATTCCAAACCTGCTTTCTTATTTGTATGTAGAGTTTATGGGGAGGTAACTGATCTTGACTCAGGTCTTGGTAGTGGTGGTCAGCTAATGAAGAGGTCCCTATGTAATCACATCACATAGCCTAGTCTAGTTGTCTCCCTACTGAATTTGAATTGTGGGAAAGACAAAAAAAAAACGTAGAAGAAAAGACAATCGAGTTAGACATTTTTCATGTACAAAAATCCAGAGAAAGATAGTGAATCAAACCCAGAACGAGTCAGAGAACTGTCAGTGCCAGAGGAGAGGAGTGAGTGGCAAACTGTTCCTGATGGTGATGCTAATCCCGCCAGTTCAGCGTCACCACCGGCACCTCCACTAGCTAGTAGGCCTACACGCGAGTCAGATTCAGCCGGAGGTGGAGAAGTTATATACCGATATTGTGATATTTGTTCTACTGCTACATTGACTCACCTTGGAGAGTGCTGTCCATTTCACCACCATAGATAGTAGCCTACTTGGCTGCTACATTGACTCACCTTGGAGAGTGCTGTCCATTTCACCACCATAGATAGTAGCCTACTTGGCTGCTACATTGACTCACCTTGGAGAGTGCTGTCCATTTCACCACCATAGATAGTAGCCAACTTGGCTGCTACATTGTGTTTGACACTTTATTTTTCTCAATTGAATGATTTCCTTATTTGAACTGTAACTCAGTAAAATCATTGAAATTGTTGTATGTAGCATTTATACTTTCTTTCAGTATATTACTTTACACTTGGAGTTATGACTTTGTGGCTACATTCCTATCCATACCCAATACAGAGAGGTGTTGCATCAATCTGCATACACCTGTCCCCTTCTGCATGACACTCACCTGTCTTCAGCGGGTTCCTCTTCACTTTCATCCTGTCGAAGGTCTGTGAGTTGGAGGCTCTCTCTGACAGGGGCGAGCAGCACGCGTCAAGGTGGGCCGCGTGCAGGGATGACAGCGGGTTCGAGCACCCATTGAATGGACGCAGGTTGGCCTGCTCGTGCCCGCCACCGTAGGTAGCATGAGCGCAATGGAGCTGACCAAGGGCCGCGCCCCGTAACCTTGGTGATGTTGAAATGTTCCTGGAGTACATTAACCGGGCGCACTGGGGGAACCCCGCGAACGACTCCACATCCTGGTTCAGAGCGTAATGGTTGTGGGTGGTACAGAAGCCCTGGTGTCCATAACCCGAGATGCAGGCCGGATGGGCACCGTAGGCTAAACCCAGAGAGCTGGTAGGAGTCTGGTAGGACTATGTCTGTGAGGGATGCCAACTCTACTGGGCATGAAGCGCGCATCTGCCCCACAGTTGTTCTAATGACCGCGCACAACCAGAAAGTTGTAATTTCGTGATCCGAGTGGAATGACCTCAATGAGCAGGACCTGCCATCGCCGCTCATCACTAAGTAATCTAAGGAGATACTCATTGTAGTATCGTCTCAGCAGGACTGAGAGACAGTCCACAACAGGCCTGGTCTTCTGATGACTTTCTATCTGTCTCACCCTGGGTAACCATATCACCTTTACCGTTATCAATGAAACGGTGGGCAGTCACGTGGCCCGGGTCAGCCAGTGAGGTGCTCGGCAGTGTCCCCTTAGCGTGACAGATTTTGAGTGGATCTTTAAATTCCAAGCGCTCGTCGATCAAGGTGACGAGCTTAACCACTCATTTATTGGCGGAGCAAACAATGAGCCGGGAGGCAGACGAAGGTGGATGGCGCTCAGGTCCCATGTAGAGCGGGGAACAGCAAACAAGGCTTCTGCTAAGCTGCCCTGCTCGAATGACTGTCAGGAGTAGAGTTATATACGACTCCCCTCCACAAACAAAACAACTACTAATAGGATTTCAGTGTGCAGTAGGTAATGTGGCATTTCAAGATGAACAAAGGGGGAATATGAAAATAGAACTGAATGTATTGAGAAAGAGAAGAAAGAGAGAAAGAGAAGAAAGAAGAGAGAGAGAGAGAGAGAGAGAGAGAGAGAGAGAGAGAGAGAGAGAGAGAGAGAGAGAGAGAGAGAGTTTAGTATCCAGAGTTGCTCAGTCTATGCTGACAGACCATGGTTAAATTGTTCTAGGTTCCCCTGCTAACCATATGTCAGGATCAAGAGAGTGCCATCCCTGTAATACGTCATTTGTCGAAATTATAAAGGAAATGAATTCGAGTACAGATTTTGAAAAACCTTTCAAGAATCCTTAAATACACTCGATCGGGATAAATATCAATTTATTATAACACTATTGCGTGTGTGTTTGCGCGTGCATGCGTGTGATGTTGTCAGTCAATAGTGTCAGCTGGTTGGCATGGAGACGTGAGTCTGGTGCACCAGTCACTCTCAACTGCACCTTACCACGGCCATATGATTCAACGTACATGATGTTGTTTCACTCGATTGCGGACTGTACATCTAAGTCCTTTTAAGTGTTATCTGCATTGATAGAGGGACAGAGAGGCATTGTAGGGTTTTTATTTCATTGAGGCAGGCTCGCTGAGCCACATGTAGAGATTCGAAGACCACAAGAATTGACCCATCAAAAAGAATCAGTGACACAATATTAATAGCATTGCGCCAAAAGCCAGCATGCAGTGTGTCATTTTACGCCCACTCCTTTTCATTATGTAGAATGATCAGTTGATTTAATAACGGGATATGGGTGTTGTACGGCTCTTACAGCCTGAGGAGTAACTGCTGCTTCATCATCCTGTTATGAGGCCATTTGACAAATTAATGGTGATTACATTTTATGTTGCAGAGAAAAGGGGAAGCTGTAGGGGGACTGGTGCTCCCATTCCTGGTGCTATATGCTCGCTCTCCCTTTCTCTCTCCCTTTCTCTCTCTCTCCCTTTCTCTCTCCCTTTCTCTCTTTCTCTCTCTCTCTCTCTCTCTCTCTCTCTCTCTCTCTCTCTCTGTCTTAGTATCTCTCTCTCTCTCTCTCTCTCTCTCTCTCTCTCTCTCTCTCTCTCTCTCTCTCTCTCTCTCTCTCTCTCTCTCTCTCTGTTATGCTCTCTCTCTCTCTCTCTCTCTCTCTCTCTCTCTCTGTCATTCTCTCTTTATTTCTTTTTCCATACAGAAAGGCACACATCGGCACATATCACACACACACGTTACAGTTTCCTTTCAATCGGTTTGGTGCAATGTTTCACAAGTATGTGGTAGGCTACATTTTCACAACTCTTAGAACAAAACTCAAAACAGACTAAACGGCAGTAGTTTCAAAACTCTAAGCAGATTTTTTATTGACTAAATACAACACATAAAATCACACAGTCACTTTATCACCAAACGTAATCAGTTTAATCTAGAAATACATGTTTCACATTGCAATCCATGTTCATACAAAGTAATTGCCTTTCACAATGCAATGCTCACATTACTTTTGCTATGATTCTCTTCTCTTTTGTTAAAGTACATTTGACTATTATTTAATCCGACTGCTCTTAATTGATTATCATTTAAACGTTTGGTAAACCTAGCTATAGATTTTAGATGTAAACTGGTTTGTCAACAGATTTTGAGAACAACATAATGAAAATGTATGTCTGTAAAGTAGAAACATAAAAATGATGTACTCAAATGTACTGCTATGATGATGACTATTATGATTTTACTTCACAGATTATTGTTTTAATCTGATATTGACAAGATCAGAAACGTAACAAATCAAATCCATGTTTATTGGTTAAGTACACAGAATAGCAGATGTTATAGCAGGTGCAGCGAAATGACTGTGTTTCTATAGATCCAACAGTGCATTAATACAATAGAAATACAATACAATACCAATATGCAAATAATCCAGAAGGTCCAAACAAGAAAGAAATGCATCCCCTATAGAGTAAACATGTATCCAAAGTGAAGTTTCTGGGGAGTTTTTTATTGGGGGGGGGGGGGTCACACTGCTGTACAAACATGTCATTGGCCAATGCCCTACTCTAATACCGTAATATAGGGCATTACAGGACTGTAGTACCGTAATATAGGCTATTTACATTGCAGACACTTTTTTACCAAAGATACAACAGTCCACACATTTTTGTGTGACCCCAGAATCGAGGTGTTGCTAGTGCCATGCTCTTGCTAACTGAGCAACACAGGACCACTACAATGCATAACAACAATACAATACTGTAAAATATACAATACATGATTACAATACAGGTGGAAGGTATATGATCCAGGCCATGGTTGAGGCATACAATGACATCATTCCAGCCCTATGTGAGGCTTGGATCTGCCATGCCAAAAGGTTTTTCCCCCATGTTCATAAACAATGAGGACATTTACTGCGATGTTAATGAGAACCTATGGCCAAATGCTCAAGACAGGCTTGATGCTAACTAGTGACTGATAAACATTATGTTTATTTATTTCATTCATTTAATTCATTTTGATTTGTTTGATAATGTTGTAATTATATCTGAACAATATATTTTTGCATCAGTGATTGTAAAACATGTCTTTAATGATCACACCTTTCATCACACATGGGATAGAAATTATGGAAATTAGATTTTGCATTTTTGATGGGTCAATTTTTGATGGGTAGAGCAAGTGTATTTCCAAATGTTAAAACCAGTTATGTAGCATATTACAGTCAATGGGCATTTTTTTCTATTGGATTAACTTGTTGTTAAAACAACTAAATTGAGAAGATATCATTATGTTGTGTTTCGGTGATTAAATCAATGTTCTCATGGTATTTCACAGTAAACTTATATTTTTGATCAATGGGTGTGTGGTGAAAGATGTCTCCAAACAAAATGAAAGCACAATAAAATGTTTTGAAGATAAGACCTGGTGGATTACAAGTGTTACCAGTTTGGAGTTTTGTACTAAGAGTTTTTCAAATTCACACGTGAAAATAGTACCAAAGCGATTGAAAAACCTGTAACAGAGAGAGAGAGAGAGAGAGAGAGAGAGAGAGAGAGAGAGAGAGAGAGGAGAGAGAGAGAGAGAGAGAGAGAGGAGGGGCCGAGGTATAAGAGGGGAATAGTGGTTTGCGCCCCTACTGGATGATAAGAGGATTGTATGGCCTAGCGGTGGCCTAGCGGTGGTTATTCTTCTAACAGCCTCTGTTGGACCTCTATCAGGCTTTTCTTTCAGAAGGGGGTCGGCCCCCCAGATAGCATATGAACATATCAGAAGCCATTCTTTTATTAATTTTTGAATGACTGGAAATTAGCTTTAAAACTACAAAACAACCTCATGGAAAATCTGTAGAACAGCAGGAAATTAGATCAGGGATTCTTAAAAGTCGGGACAATCCTTGTCTGACAGGGAAACAAACATTTCAGGCAGGTCACCTTGATACATCTCAGTATTTGACCTCCATCCATATCCAAGGATGTCGAGAGATAACGTGCAAAGCGGCCACTAGGGGCAACAGTGAACGCTGTTACCTTCAACATTTACATTTCAGTCATTTAGCAGACACTCTTATCCAGAGCGACTTACAGTAGTGAATGCATACATTTCTTTTTTTTCGTACTGGTCACCCGTGGGAATCGAACCCACAACCCTGGCGTTGCAAACACCATGCTCTACCAACTGAGCCACACGGGACCAAGTAGGTTTTGGCTAAGCATCTGCCTCTGGTTCCAAAGGAATATAAAATAGTTTTTCATATTTTTGTTTTAAGCCTATAGCAAACCTTAACCCTTACCTTAAAGCTGCGTTATGTATGCTTCCCGTGCTTAAGTTTCGTTTTTGCATTTTTTTACATTTGGTTTTGTACACCAGCTTCAAACAGCTGAAAACACAACATTAGTGGTTATGGAAAATATATTTCCCAGCGGTTTAGATGTTACAATGATTATCTACACTATAATAGCTTGTTTTGTCACATAAACTGAAGTTAGGTAAACTATTAGAGTTTTAGAAACCAGGAAATGGCGGAGCGATTTCTGCATAGTGCATCTTTAACCCTTTACCTTAACCATTGTAAGCATCTGCCTCTGATTCCAAAGGTTGCATGTTTGAATCCAGCATAGAAAGTTGTTTTTTTATATTTTAGTTTTAAGCCTGTCCCAAACTTTAACCCTACCTTAACCATTCAGAGTTAATGCCCAACCTTATGAATTTAGAGGTAAAACGTAACCCTAACATTAAAAATGTGGAGTTAATGCCTAAACTTAAATGAGATTTTTGGAACAACTTCGAAATTTGAGATTTGAGAAACATGGATGACTGTCCAATTCTGATCTGAGACTGTGAGAAGTTGTTGTAAAATGTACATTTAATGAATTTTATAAGGGAAAATATTTGTTTTTTGAATTTTCTAACGCCCTTGTCTGGAGCAAAATATCCCAATTTCAAACTCTCCAAAAAAAGTGTCTACAATTCTAAAAACTGGGAATAGTGGATATTAACTGGGAAAATGATCTTATGTAGTTACTTGTAATAGCCCTTTGTGACTTTAAAGAATATTTCTCTCAAAACTGTGATTAAAAGATGTGTCCGGAGATTTGGTCAACTCTGTCAGATGTATCTAAAATACTAAATGAATCAGGAATGAGCAAGGTCAACTATACCATAAGGACCCCTTATTCATGTCTTCATTACATGTAGTGCAACAAGACCACTCATGGTCTGGAAAGTTCTCTACTTTTGATAGATTAAAACAAACAATATTGGAATAACCATGGTCACAACCATAAACTGTCAACTCTTCCTGATATGTCTTCCTGATAGATTAGATAGAACATGAATTTTGATTCAAATACATTACATTTAATTAGGTTTTAGAGTCATAAAGCAACTGAGGAAAAACTAAATTGCTACTGTGTATGCCACTTGAATGAAGAACATAATGTCAACTCTGTAAAACATCAACTGCCTCAGATTTGTGTATCTTGTTGGACACTAATTGAAAAATGTAAGTTAGTTGCATTTTATAAAAATGAAATAAAAATGTGGTTGTTTCTTTACATGGTGTGATAGCTGATACTTTGGTCTATCAAAATATATATTTCAAATGTTGTTAATATTAAAACAATTATTTGCGGGAAAAAAAAGTTAAGATTGTACCTTCTTTTAAGAATCCATTATCTCTAAAACAGCAACATTTTCTCTCAGCCTCATGGCAAAATGTGCAAAATAGCATGAGATTAGCTATAAAACTGCAAATTGTTCACTATGTCCCCTGGCAAAACCCCTCTTGGACACAGCAAGACTCCTTAGTTTCGAACCATGAGACAGTACTAAAGTATCCTACACTACCTACGCTTCGCTCTCTCTTTCTCTCGCTCTCTTCAACCGTGCACATAGCGCGTGGGTGCAGCACTCTTCGCCAGGCCGTGAACGTTCCAGAATGCTTTTTGTGCGAACGTGGAATGGGGTGAGAGAAAAGGCGCTTTGTTTCGGAATTATTTGGTTACCAGCCTTTGGAAAGGAAAGCCCAAGTTGGACCAGAGTTGTATGGCCTAGTAAAGTAGCTTTCCTCTTGACATATGTGCATGGAATATGTGCAATACCTATAGCCTACGCGTGCAGTCGTCCACTGCCAGTTTTTAATAAATTACGTATTGGCTAAACGTCACTCCACCGATACGCTACAGTTGAATGTAATATGGTTATGCACTTTGCTTTGCAATGATACGTTTTACGATCGATCCATGCTATGTAGCAACCCGTGGTTAGTATGCCCATAAGCATTAGCATGTTGAGTGAAATATTGACAACTAGTAGCCCATTCCAAAAGTATTACAGAATTGTAATATTTCTGACCAAATCTCATACAACTCCATGGTGAAATTAGTAAAACATGCATTTCTCCAAGGCTGTGGAAAAATGTATTTCTGCACAAGGACATAACACGTTTATAGCCGTAAGCCATTTTGCCATAATAGGTTATTGTTATGAAAATCAACATTTAATAAAATATATTTATTGGCGTACACTGCTCCCCAATCATTAAAAGCTTTAGAGCTATTTTTAGAAAATATAAAACGTGTAAAATGAATACTAATGTATAGGCCTGCAACAGCCTGTTTTGAATTAGGCTACTTATAGCACGAGGGGGAAGGGACTGCTGCAAGCTGCTGCACGCTTGGAGAGCCCGCGTGTTTGAACAGCTATAAAAATTAATTATTACCAAAGGCTTACAAAGCTTCAGAGTTTTTGGCCTCGATTCGCGAATCCCATCTGAAAAAGTAAAGAGGGTTGTTATTTGTGCATTATATATCACAATTGGTCTCTTTGATAACGTTCTCATTCATGATGGGGTTTGATTTATGAGCTAGTGAAGGCAAACATGGCTCGAGCATTTCTCCACATGCACACAGCTAAGGGAGCTAGCAATAGGGAGCCATGCTATTGCTAGCCTAGTATGTTCACAATTTGACTAACTTTACAACCAGGGAAAGTAAAAGAGGAAATGTATTCGATGTATTGTAGTAGCCTGTAAAATGTTCTGTATACTCGGATCTGCTTGAAATTGGACAAGACAAGTTTTCTAAAGAGTTTCTGATTCAGAATTGTAAGCTGATATTTCTATTAAAGAAATTGTTAAAATGTATATGAACTCCATTGTCAAATTGCACAGCTATTTATATCACTGAAAAATAATGAAAAAGGTGCTAATTCTTAATTAACATAAACAGAATACAATCTCAAGGCATCCAAGATGAAGGTTCGTTTTTTATCCGACTAAACATTTATGCTTAGCCTATAATATAATATAAACCATGCATTTATTAGAATAACTAAAGGATTTATACTCCGAGATACGGCTTTCATCACACTATTTTGACTTGCAAATTAATTCGAGTAAATTTGTATTCAGGAAGAGCTACTAAACATTGTATCGGTAGGTAATGCCTCATTTCTATTTTTGGGGGTTGATAAAAATACATTTGATCAAAAATTCACTTTACACTTCATAAAAAGGTTTGGATAATAATAACAAAACACAATTTTGCAAGTTCCTTATAGCAAGTCAGATTTATTCTAACAAAAATATCCATTGCACTGTAAGCTATACAAAAATAAAATGACCAGAATTCATACTATTGTGCAACTTTTCACATACCCATAATATTGCATCTTAAGAAATCATTGTGTTATTGTAATTGCAGGCCACAATGGTATATTTTTCAAGACTCTTACCTTGAATTAATCGACTAGGCCTAATCAATTAATCAATAAAAAGGAAATGTGCCGATCATATCAAACAACCACCAAAATTAACTTCATAGTTAATACCGGAGTTTTTTTTCTTTCTTTAAATGTTCCAGGTTGAAAGTCTTGCTCTATTTTTCATTGATTTCAATAGCTCAGATGCTGTAAGTCAATTGTAGTTAATGACTCCGAGAAAAAGTAGAAGCTGTCGGTAGATATGTCCAGATTGTCCACGGGGCTGTCCAGGGATTCTGACAAACTGGGCGAGGTGGCATCAGAGAGGTGAAGGCAAGAATCCGAGGAGAATACTTGGAAGTCTTGTATTGAGACGTCCAGGGCAGCGGGACTACCGCCATTGTCCTGGCCAGGTGCAGAGCCGGGCCCTATTGTTGACACGCAGCCTGGAACAGTGGGTGACGGGTTGGGGAAATGCTTCAGATTTTTGTCATTGCTGCTCAGTGGTAAAACTGTGTAACTCTGGGCCTCGCCATTGTGCGGGCCAACATTCTGGAGCTGCTGGGAAGTACTGAGTGAGTTCTGGTGAAAGGAGCAGGCCCCTCTCTCCATAAGGGCCCCGGTCACTATATTGAGGCTCTGCTCAAACAGCGAGCCCTCATCCTCCTCGTCGCTCTGGGTCCTGTCCTCGGCACTTGGCTCTTTCCCTTCGCCATTGTGGTTCTCCTTGCACTGGGTCTGCCTCTTGTGCTTCATGCGCCGGTTCTGGAACCATACTTTGACCTGCCGCTCGGTGAGGTCCAGCAGGGCGGCTATCTCCACCCTCCTCGGTCGGCACAGATACTTGTTGAAGTGGAACTCCTTCTCCAGCTCCAGGAGCTGTGTGTTGGTGTACGCGGTCCTCAACCGCCGGGAACCCTCTCCTCCACTCTCTAGAATCTCAGGCGAACCTGAAACCGCAGCACATAAATCACAAGATAAAGAAGCATTACACAATTATCCACTATGACTTGATAATGCAATATTACTCCTGTATAAACACAAACCACCAGAGATGAACCTATTTAACACAGTGGCTATACTGCAGCAAAATGGCTGCTCATAGTAGCACCCTATGTATTCTCCCCCACAAAATAGCCTACTTGTAATATGGCTATTGACTAATTAATGCACAGTATTGGACGAAGTCCTATGGCGCACCATATGTACATAATTTCCCCCAAAATACAGCAGAGAAAGAGAGAGAGAGAGAGAGAGAGCAGTAGTGTGCTCCAGACGGCTACTATACTGATGAATGCGCCAGATGCCCGGCACGGCAACACTACTCTATCACTCTTCATTACTGTCACACATCAAAACTCTGGCACTGCTCGGCGAGGAAGGGCACCGTGGATATCAAATAAATCATTTTACATTACTTAACTTTGCCCAAACTTTTCCGAGTAGAGTAACAATATGGATAACCCAATGCACAATTGTGCCCAGCAGATGAATTTTGAATAGGCTCTGCAACTTGGTAATGACTAGCCTATTGCCACTCCTTCAAGAGCTTGGAAAGTGCATTCTGAATAAAAATGTCTTCCCTCTAAATTACCCCATAAAAAACACCCACCTTTCGGGGAGAAGCACACAGGTCCACTCGTTATGGCAGTCGCCGAGGAAGTCGGCAGGTGATTCTTCTTGGAGGCTTTCTTCTCCCGCATCCAGGGGTATTCCGGGGGTAGGGAGGCAGTGGGCAGCGGGATGCAGCCATCGGGGCTGTGTCTGGGCCGGCTATGCCTCGGGTGGATGCCTGGGTTGAGGCTGGGAATGGTCTGCTCAAAAGGAGGAGGAATCAGTGTCGAGTGTGAAAGCGTCGAGCTCTTGATTGATGAACTTTGAAATGAATCACCGACAGGGGGGAAAGATGTCAGGCACTCAGCAAGCGACGGCTGACTATTGATAAAACCGCTCTCTCGCTCGAATTCGTAATTCATCTCCGCTCGCTGAGAGCCGAGGAAAGTTTGCTGCGCGTATTTTTATAAATGTAGCGGCTCAATGAGAAAGAGGTGGTGGCATTTTTTTCAAATTCACTGATTACGGCCGTATGGTGACCGAACAGCTATTAAACTATTGAATTCATGGAGACAAGGTTGAAATTGGAGCCAAGTCACATGATTACTTCTGCCCAATGACAATTTGGGGTTTAATCAAAAGAAGCCACTGTCTGCGTGATTGATCCAAAAACTCTGGTGAAGAACGCCTTGTCTCTATGGGGACGGCTGTTTTTATTTACACCTTTTTTACGCCCGCCCCAGTTTAACGTCCCCTAGCCTCCTAGTCAACTAAACTATAAATGTGTTTTTAGAATGGCTGCCTGAGCGCTGTGAAAGTCAAGTATGTATAGTGCCCGGGCTCATGCACTCCTATTTTCGCGTATTGTTTGGGTATGTCTGGAGAGAACGCCCCCGCGCCACACAAATTACACCAGTAGCTACACACTATGCATGCAGTCATTAGCTAAGTTAGCCATTCATGTAGAGTTCTCTCTGGGAAAAAAAACACCCCAAAAACGGATATTTACAGCTCCTGACAGCAACAACCCCTAACAATCAAATGTGTTCCAAAACGGTAGAGTTTACAACATAGACCGTGTTCATAGACTTTCTTTTCAATACAAGCACAGATGAGCTATAGGTTAAGCTACTAATTGATGCATACAACTGGGAACAGAACGTCATACCTATTCTGGAGGCATGGGTTAATCATGCCTACTATACCATTTTAGTGTCATCCACTTGTATGCAGTACATTTATTACACATGAAGTAGTTAAATATTGTGTTTAACGCCCAGATACCCAAATATACATGGAGCATGTAAGCACACACACACACAAACTTCAGACAAACACACACACACACACAACCGATGTTGCTAAAATGATGTGTACCTAATGCAACAAAAGAATAAGGCTTTAAAATATCACATTTTGTGTGCATGCATACCAATCATGTTCTGTTTCATTTGAGTCTGGAATTTTTGTAGAGTAATTATACTCTTTCTCAGTCCCTGCGTTTATATCACTCTGCAGAGCACTCCCAGTTCCACTAAAGCAAGGTTGACCTATATGCTAACAACATACTAAGTTTAGGGAAACAGATTCCAGCCTGGCCTTCCAGCTGCTTCTCTTGGGGTTTCCCCGGATAAGCGAGGTCACAGCGGGCGTCTTAGTCTGGGTGAGGTGGGTGGTAGACAAGATAACCTTATTTCTCACACATTTCAACTTGTGCTATTGCACAGTTAATAAACCCCTGCCATTGGAACAGGTCATTTTAACGAATACATTGCAGAGAGATTCTGTAGAAGGAAATGTGTATCGACTGAGCAGCTCCCACAGTTTGGCTATGTACCCTTCCAGTACAATCTGTAAAAGCCACACTATGGATGTTTTTCGTCAAACAGCCAGTAAGCAGCTATGTTGTATGCTTCAAAGGAAATAAAATTGGAAGAGTGAGTGGGAGAGGAGGAAAATAAGTGGTAGGCCTTGCTCAGTTTATTGCTTATATAGCAAACAAAGAATCCTGGAAGCCTGCGCGCGATCAATCTTACTCGCCAAAAGGTCTGACAGCTCGGTGCCCTCAGAACACATTTAAGGCTTCTAACTCTCCCCCGGATCAAATGCAGCCAGGAAGCGGCGAGCAACGCTGGCCATTTAGATTATAACACGTTTCTGTTCGCTGTCACATATTTTCTGTCGCTTAAGGGATGTTTTAAGACATTAAAAATACATGGAACATTTTGCAGAAGGGCGATAATGCGCGTAAATGGTGAGTAAGCTAAACCAACATCGCCACTGCATTTTCTTGCTGGATTTTTTTGGGGCGTATTTACAAAACGTAATTATTTTTCGTTGGAGCATACATTTGGGTTTGTTGGAGGTGAGTAGAGTCTGTGGTAAAGGACGGGCCTGAGGAGGAGACGGATGGCTTTTTGGAATTACGCGTAGGCTTTGTGTGTGAGGCGAGGAGTGGGTGGCAGCTTTCTGTGAACCCTACTCAGACCTACACAAGTTTTTTACAGGGGGATTCTGGGGGAATGATTAAGAACACCTTTCCCACGGATGGAAAATGACAATTCCTTGTTTCAACCCAATCCCTTATTTATGCTGCGTTAAAATCTCCAACATATGGGTCAAATCAATGGAGTATGTGTGTGTGTGTGTGTGTGTGTGTGTGTGTGTGTGTGTGTGTGTGTGTGTGCGCGCGCACGCGCAAGCTGGGTCAAATCAATGGAGTGTGTGCGTGGGTGCGTGTGTGTGTTTGTGTGTGTTTTGGATCCAGAGTTGCTCAGTCTATGCTGACAGACCATGGTTAAATTGTTCTAGGTTCCCCTGCTAACCATATGTCAGGATCAAGAGAGTGCCATCCCTGTAATACGTCATTTGTCGAAATTATAAAGGAAATAAATTCGAGTACAGATTTTGTAAAACATTTCAATAATCTTGAAATGCATTTGAAGGGGATAACTATAATTTTACTACACTAACAATTGTTTCTTCGATTATCAGTTGGGAAATTCTGAATGCACAATGCATGGTATTGTATGTGGAATTGTGTTCTCCATTATTGGCTTATATTGACCTACATTTCATCAATATACTCACTGAATTATATTTGAAAATAAAAACTTGAATGTAGTCAACGTAATTAAGATGAAAATATGTTTTATGCTATGTAAGACGGTTCTTTGTGTGAATTGAATTTGGGCCTGCCACAACAAAGGAAACTGCACAAGCGTATTATTACTACACAAGCTTATTATTACTACACAAGCGTATTATTACTACACAAGCGTATTATTTTCATACTTATTTTACACCATTGCAAAATAATAACAGCTGAAAATATGTCGATGACTTTTTGCTGCTTGTAAACGCTTGTAATTGTTATTGTGTGCAGCGAATCCAGGCCCACATAGGCCTATTTAGCTGCATCAGATAGCCTGTGACTCAAATATTTAATACGTCCTGTACTACATATCCTTTCATTTAGTCTAATTTACATGTGTAAAGAACTATAATTATGAGCTTAACAGTCCTACAGCGCCATAATAAATTTGAAATATGGGGCCAAAATGTGATTGATTGAATATAGGCCTATCGGCAAACTTTTTTTCCTTAACGATTTCTCATTTAACCTATTTTATCCTAACAGATACTGCAGAAGATCCTCGTGACACTTTTATTATTATGGATGTAGTCATGCGGAGGAGGCGCGGGAACAAGGCCACAGCAAAAGCTTCTGATGTGCCCACGCGCTAAAGGAGACAAAACGAGAGGCCTTTGTACAATGTTTTCGGGATTTATTGTCACTATGAAATAAACTATTACGTTATAGATTATTATAGGTAATATTGATTCTGTGATCATGTGAATGACATTTTTGTGATGAAATAGCATGCCCTCTAAAGTCCTACCAGTGTTTTTCCTCCTCACAAATAATCTATGTGATAATAAGATGTTTATTATTATTATTATTATGCCTATTATTATTGCTTCCTTATTGTAGTTTATGCCATGTGTTATATGTTTAAATACCCTCGAAATCCAGGTTGAAAGATACAATGTATATTTAAATTCATTTATTTCTTTATTCGAACTGGAGCAGCATGGAATGTATGACACTGAAACAGAAACTTGGTGATATCTGGAATATTTGTTCAATAAAGAAACGTCTAATATCTGTCCGTCCTTCCAAGCGTGACTGGTTGATTTGCATTCGTAGAGAAATAAAATACCTGCTCTAAGAAGAAAAAAATAACACCAACATATCAGTGTGCTGCCGAGTGTCTGTCTGTCTCTCTGTCGTCTGTCTGCTGTCAGGTAAGGGGTAGAACTAGAGCCTAGGCCTGGTTCCAATAGCCTTCTCTCCACATACAAAGAGCACAGGGGGGTCAAATAATACTAAAGAACTCCATATAACGTCATATAAATAAATAACATTTTGAAAGTCCAACAGAACACAAGCTGGTTAGATCGTAGGCTGGAGCTTCCAGGCCTCCCTTTTTTAAGGATCCTTCCACAAGTGCAACAAAATGCAAAAACAATAACACAAAACAAATCTTCAACTGCGGATAAATACCAAAAAACTAACACATTCACATTAAAATAATAGCATAAGATTTGTTCATATACCCTGTTTGATTTGTTTTTAGAAACAAGTTAAAGATTAAATAGGTCTATGCGTATGTGCCCCCGCGCATGTTGTCTCAGATAATAGGTCTGTGCGGAACAATAACACTATAGCAAATAGAGAGAACATTTGAAGCAAGCGTGATTACTTTCCTATGCTACTTCACACATTAAACTATATAAAAAAGAACAAACATAACCTAGAACAAAGAGAAGGTGGAAAAAGCTACTAAAGAAGAGAAGAAACAAAGCGATGGTGGTTCGTCAGGTGGTGCGGAGTGATCCAGGGTGCAACCCGGCTACAGATGTGTCAGTTTGGGCGCTTCCTGAATTCTTCCCTGAGAGTAGTGCGGCGTATTAAGGTCTGTGTACGTCGGGTTTGGATCACACACTCTTTGATGGTGACTATTGCCCATAGTGATTGCTCCATTGTAGTCCATGTTTGTGGACGGCGGGTGCGAGAGATGGGTCAGGCCGAAAACGGAGGCCCTGTTGTTGGGCATCGAATCGATGTAACCTCCGCCTACATACACAGGGCTGACCTGCTGCAAGTGCGTCCCATAGCCGCCATTTCCTTGGAGAGGATGCGCGTCATACTCGGGCGTGGCCGAGCCGCCAGTCCCGGGATACCTCTTCTGAGAGGGCGGGCAGTTGTTTAGGGAGCTGTTCAAGGGAGGGGGATATGACGTAGGCATACCGTATGCATTATGAGCGGGCTTATTGTAAGACGTTGGCGACTGGGACTCATAGGGGACACTGTTAACCAGAGAATGCATAGAGTTGAGGTATCCTCCACCCCCTCCTCCTGGAGATGGGCCGAGGGGGCTCCGAGGGGACTGGCCCCCGGGAGAGGGCATCATGCCACACCCTTTCTGATCCTTTTTGTACTTCATCCTGCGGTTCTGGAACCAGATCTTAATCTGCCTCTCCGTGAGGTTGAGCAGGTTGGCCATCTCGACCCTGCGGGGTCTGCAGAGGTAACGGTTGAAGTGGAACTCCTTCTCCAGTTCCACCAGTTGTGCGCTGGTATAAGCCGTCCGGGCTCTCTTCGACGCGGCTGACCCGCCCGGGGGGCTCTTGTCTCCAGGGCAACTCTCAACTGGCGGAAGAGGAAAGGGAAGACAGTCAATCAGTAACCAAGCCCAGCAGCAAGCACAAGAACAAGACCCACAGAGTGACAAGATACATATAGCTGATAACACACGTCTCTCCACATGGACCGACTCAAATACACACATCAACAAGAGTTCTACAAATGCAGACAAATCAGAGATGTCCGCAACTAGACTGTGGATGTTACTAGTGCAATTATATCAGCCATAACATGAACTATGACTGTATACATGCTGAGGACAGCTCCTAACTGTTAGCTATACAAAAGCCAAATCAAAGTGATTATAATTGTGTGTGTGTGTGTGTGTGTGTGTGTGTGTGTGTGTGTGTGTGGTGTGTGTGTGTGTGTGTGTGTGTGTGTGTGTGTGTGTGTGTGTGTGTGTTAAACTACCTCATATTTCCCACTGTAGCTTTTTAACCCTCATAGTACACACATGTGCAATGCAAATATCTGTATTCCTCACTACGCATGAGCTAAATCTCACCTTGCCATCTCCTATGAGTCTCACCATGCTGAATGGCTGGGGCTCTGCCGCTGCACAGCAAGGTGTTGGTCTAGTTACCGTTTATGGCAGTCGGCCAGCACCTAATAAATGTTGCTACTAGCTACTAGCTACTGTACAGCCAGAAGCTGGGCGTGAGGAATGCAGCATGCCATCATGTTATGAGTTAGCTCTTCTTTATAAACGGGGAGATAATATTTTCACCATCTCTGTTTCAGAAACTAGGCTACTAATACTGCTGTTATTCGAAAAATGCTATAATCGGGCTATAATCCAAATAATAATAATTATCCAAATAAAAAATGTAATATTTAAAATGATCTTGTTTCATTAAGGAGCTACTGTTGAGGGATCTGTGATTAGAATTATTGCAAAAAGCAGACCCACTGGACACAGACTTATTTCAAAGTCTAGTTTTCATTTACATTTGGTGGAAAATCAGCAGTGAATTAAACGTGAAATCAAAAATAATTTCACCATGTCATTGGATTTAGGTTAAAAAAATACGAAATCATTTACATTGATGACTTTCTGCCAATCCAATCAGTTTTCCACGTTGATTCAATGTCATCACATATAATGTTTTTGCTGAAATGACGTGGAAACAACGTTAATTCAACCAGTTTTTACCCACTGGGGTAAGCCTTAGGCTAAGGTTTGAAATAGTGCCTTTGGCATCAATTTGGCAGACATCTTGACAGACTCATGATAAATGGGATTCAGCAGACCTTTCAGATGCCTGGATGCCCTACTTATTCACTTCTGACCAAATATATTCCCAAAAGGTGGACATAAATAGGCCTACTAGCCTATAGAGACAACACGATTTGGTAAGGCCATGGGAATTTAAGCATCTTTCAACTTTGGGTAAACAACTTCCTCCCCCAGGTCTGCTAGTTTTTCCTCTAATCAAAACAAGAGAACAAATTGGAACAACTGTTTTTGTATGTTTGTTTGTTGTCCTGCATGGAATGTTGTGTGATCAGGGCCAATATATTATGTTTATTCTAGCAGAAAGTCAACGATAGAGCATATGGACAACAAATGGTGGAGCTAGGCCTAAAACTAGGAGGAATGGATCACAATTGAGTATTTCTAATGAACATGCATACATCATAATAGATCATAAGGAATGCATACTAATGGAAGAACCATATTGACATCACAAGATTGTATGCGTAATTAAGGTATTATACGAAAAAGGTCGTTTTCAATAAAACGTCACAATATGTTCGATTTGGCTTCTGGGGGGCAAGTAGACTCCAGCTCCGCTAAAACCATTTTTATTTTTACCTTTATTTAACTAGGCAAGTCAGTTAAGAACAAATTCTTATTTTCAATGACGGCCTAGGAACAGTGGGTTAACTGCCTTGTTCAAGGGCAGAACGGCAGATGTTTACCTTGTCAGCTCGGGGATGCGATCTTGCAACCTTTCGGTTACTAGTCCAACGCTCTAGGCTACCCTGCCGCCATTGACAACTACGTGCGGTTTCCAAGGGATTGTTAAATAAATGTTATAAATATGTGGTTTTAATATCATCACCTATTGAGCATAGTCATAACTACAAATGTACGATCCGATTTGTTCAACTGTGAGGGAAAAGTTTGAGAATATGAATGTATGCAAAATAGGGAAATAATCAAACATGTTGTCCCTTGGTCGGTTCATCTGATGAAAATATATAGATCATTGGTGACTTGGGGGGGGGGGGGGGGGGGGCATGTATGTATGTAGGCAAACTGTTTCATGTATCAGTAATGGATCACAGAACCACGCATGAACAATGGAGTGTATTTTATCACGTGTTTCCTCAGAAGTGGCGTCTAGGTCATATACCTGAGCTGGAGCTACTGGTTTTAGGCTTCTGGTTCTGACGGGACTCTTTCATCCAGGGGAAGATGTGCTTCCGGGTGGTAGTCGGCGAGCTGTGCACCGAGCTCTTTGAGTTGGGTTGACAGGAGCCGTTGCTCGTGTTCTGGTTGAGAGAACCGGGGGACTGTGACTGGGGAGGTGGTGGTGGGACAGACACCGACATCTGCGGTTGATTGCTTTCAGTGAGGACGGGTGGCTGCGCCGCCTGGATGGCCGTACCCCTATCGCAGTTCTCCGCCATCTCCCCCGGCTTCTGCAGGGCGACCAAGCCGTCTGGGGACTGCAAGGAGCAGGCTGGTCGATGGTACTCACTTTCCACATGAGAGGCCCGGGGATATTGGACCTGATTGGCATCATAACTGAAGCCATTTGCGCTTTGATACGGGTAGCCACTGTAAATTGCGGAGCTGTCGTAGTAGGTTGCCTTCTGCATCTCGCCGTTTCCCAATATTTATTTCAGAAACTGACAGGGTCTTGACACCCTTGTTGAATAACATTGGCACCCCTTGGTCACGTGACACCTCTTCGCCAATGGCCTCCTCGGGTGAACCTAGGGTTACAAGAAGCACGGTGAGGAGAAGAAATGGTGGCGATCCATCTTACTTTTCAATAAAGGGCTGACACCAGATACTATGGAGGCAAGATAGGGGCAACAGTTCTCTGGCTATTCTCGTTTACCTTCTGGTTACCAACACAGGGAACAAAGGCATGCACAAACCTCATCTGCACTTAACTGAATCAAATTAAATACGTTTATAAAAGCATACCATTTGTGCAATATTAAAATGAATTGTAAACCACCAAACGAAAGGCCTGTCGTGAACTGGGCCTATGACTTCTCTATGCTTTCTCTCCACAGAGCCGGACATGCCCTCACCGCAGTGTGCTGTAGTCTCTACCGCAGCCCAGCCACCTTGCTAAAAGCATAAACAACCACATTCCCCAGTTTGTGCTGCATGTGTGTGTGGAACCAAGATGGATGAGGGCCAGGAAGAAACCTGTAAAACCGCATCTCCATGACCACGACGTGAACTTTCCCTGGCAGGCCTATAATAAAGGCTCCTGTCGGTGCTGTCGGTTAAGTCGCGCATCCCGGTGATGTATGCAAGGGCGGGATGGCGCACTGCAGACAGCGGCCCGGTGAACAGCTAAGCTATGGCTCGGGATTCAGGCAGACAGAGTTCCGGCATGTAACCTAGAACTATAGGCGTACTTCTAGGCTAGGAAATAGCTATTGTGGATCTAATGAGTAGGAATGCTCAACTACTGCTAGTAGTTTACTCACTGAGGTAGGCAAACTGGGGTCATATCTAATGAGAAGTCATTGAAAAACTATCCAACTGAAATTATCGTTTTTTTGTTATATATTCGATGTGGGTAAATGGGTACAACATACACGTTTTTAAAATAAAATAGAGTTTTCCTTAGAAGGATTTTAGGCTTAATTTGTGAAGCATTGTAGTCTGGATAAAATAGCAACTCTAGGCTAAAGCTATTGTCACACCTGCTAATGGTAATTATGTGAATCATTTAAAATAAACGAGTTATTCGATGCAGCAGTATCAATTCACAAACTATCTAAAATGTTAAACTACTTTCACAGCTAAAGAAATATAGGCAGGTTATTGTAGTCTATAGTGTAATCCAAAATGAAAACATGAACATCCTATTGTGTAGCCTAGTTAAGGCAGTCCAAAAGACATACCACCACGATAAAATGATGATAGCCAACAAGTAGAGAATATTTGTGATAATGATTGATATTCATTGCATTTTTATTAGAAATAAATATATTACTACTCTTTTAGTACAATATAAAACTAACTTGGGCAAAATTAATATTAGGCCTAGCGGTACTATTATAAATCAATAATGTCAATATTAAACATGACCATGATTTTCATATAAGATCCCCTGAGATGTTTTTTAAGAAAATTGATAGATAATTCGTTAACTACGGCTCGTTACTGCACAATACACACCACGACAAGCAAAAAGCAGACCCTCTTGCACTCAACACACCGCAGAATGAAAATGAATATCCCAACACCAGATCTGCTATGAAAGCCATGCTTTGGAATACATATCAGAAAGCTTTTTGATGCATTTCCAACATAAATAGTAGTCTGGTCGAAAAAAGAAAGACAGGGCAGAAAAGAGAAGAGAATACAAGTTCGAGCCTTTGAATACTCAGCCCCCCGCTCCGCGCGCGAGAGAAATCTGGCTGCCTGTGTTGTGTGTGAACTCTTCCTGAACCGAGATGTAAGTCATACGGTGATAAATCACCGCGCGACACAAACTCTGCCATTTACAACCGAGAGAGAGACAATTTCTGGCCTGCTTACCTTATCCTCTGACGATGAATGCAAAGCACAAGGCAATATGTTCTCATTCAGCGACGAAATCGATCAAAACAGTAGTCCGGAGAAAAAGTTTAGGCAGAGCGAGCTGGGGTATAAGCAGCAGCACCAGCATGCGCCAAGCTCATACAGGACTCATCCGCCACAACAAAAAAGGGAAGGGGCGAGAGGCTCTGTGTGTAGAAGAAACAAAATCCCTTTTTTTCTGTTCGATGTTTGAAGGGTAAACCAAGATAATGAAAGCAGGCGCGAGCACTCGGGTCGTCCAGATAAGGGCTATCGGCCCTCGGGGTTGAACTTATCACATGCTAGAGCAGTGCCCATGTCTTATACCAATATTAAACCTAGCCAGGGCTATGGACTATGTGTTTGGGCACAAGCACCATGCAGACATCACCAGAACAGTGAACTCCCCCGAAACATAGCGTCACCATAGACAAGGAAGATTATGCAAATGAACTAGCGCCTTGGACACAAAAAGTCACTTCAAATCCTGCCCCCCCTCCCCCTTAAAAAAAAATAGCATTACAAAAACCACGAACACCCATCCCAAATGTTTTATGGCATTTGTTGTTATTTATTCAACACAGAATCGAATAATGACTGGATGAAATGATGGGAGAGTACACAGCTTTACGCAGCACAGCTGATGGTAACAACGCTACATTACCATTACTATGAGAGGGATAAAGGCAGCTTAATCATTAACCAACACTTTTGCATTTTATGTAGCCTATCAAGCCTTTCATTTACGAATTGTGCTGGGATTATAACTTTTTTTTGTGTGTTGCAATATTCGACTAATTTCTAAATTCCTAGGATCGAATACGTCTTTTTCCTGAATGGTTAGAAAATACATAAATGATGCGTTTATGAACTGGGGACGCCGCCGATTAAAGCGTTGGTTGGGGTGAACCAGGGGAAAGACCCCATCGGGCCCTGGGTTAGACAATTAAAAGAAAGTACATCTCCAAAAGGGAAAACAGAGGAGATAGACAAGAGAAACCCGGGAGAGAGAAACCGAGAGCATGGGGAATCCCTCTGCATGTGAATGGTGTCGTTTGCGGACAAAGCAAAACGATTTATGTCCTCTTGCATCTCAAGGCAGTAAACACGTCTAGAGCACTGCTTCCCTTGTCTGAGGCCGCATGGTGGATGGATAGAAGGACAGATTCAGCCACACAATGAAAAGGTACAACATTCAGACGGCGTGGGAGGGTGAGTGGGACCAAAATTCGTGCGTGAGGATATTTTTTTGCAAACGTTGCCTTTCTTTTTTCAAAGCAGAATAGTGACTTGGTATAATTATTTACTGCTTTGTGTTTTCTCGAAATGCTGACTCATGATTTTCCTTAATTTGGGCCCTAACTACGGGTTAGATGTCATGGAGATAGTGGGAACAGAAGGCGAATTGATATTAATACAAAAAGGACGAATACAAACCACCCAAAAACTACTTTTTGGGTGAAATATTTTGCCAACTTTACAGCAAGTGTAATCTACAGCCTACGCCAAGGCAGATGGTTTTCAGAGAGAGGGATTTTTTAAAGGAACAAGGTGTCGCTGCAAGAGCTGCGATTCCCCCGTCGTTTTTATAGTGACAAATTACACTACAAAAGACATGTGGAAGAGAACGAATTATTGCTCTCAGGCGTTTCATATCACCACTATAAGCTATATAGGAAGCTTACAGGCTATGGATGTGTGTGTACAAGCCTGTGTGTGAGTGTGCTGGTGTAGGCGTCTCAGTGTTACTTATTAGAATTGAATCAGGATATGACCGTCAAGCATTTCTAACAGAAATCAATAAGGACATAATATGGACTTACCGAAGGCAGGGCAGGGTCTCGTGAAGACCGTGGGATGGATGGGATTTATTTAGGTACAATTCTGAAAGAAAAATTCAAATCAACGTTACTTTAGCCAACCTGTTTTTTTCCCTAATAAACCTATAGGTCCAATATTCCACCTAACATGTAAATGCTAAGTTCATATCAATAATAACAATGTGCATAATATATTAGCAGCCTAATATCATATTTCCAGAAGAGAGTAGGCTAGGCCTAATGAAATCTCCAAGTAGCCTAACAATAGACTAATTACTTTGAACAATAAATTAATTCAACATTAGCAGCCAAAACCAGTCAAGCAAATACACAAATTTACGATAATAGGCTATAGCCCAGTAGTTTAAAGAATTTTAATGTGGCCTATCTTGCTGTGTGTCCAAATGTAAATATTGTATCATATTGTAATCCTATGTGTTAGTTGTGCAACAAAGTTAGTGAATATTCTTTAAATTAAACTTATTAACCACATTATTATACATATTTTTCTCTTATTAATCAAATTATTGCTAGTCATAAAAATAATACATTTCAAAACAGTCACATGTATATTTCAACATTAACGTTACAAAAACATAACTATCCAGAAAACCCAAAAAGTAGCTTGGACAATCATTTTGGTTGCTTTTTTCTTTTTGTGTGTATTTTTGTCCACCATTGGAATTGGATCGAATAGTCATTAGCGCTCGTGCAATGGCTGCCCCAAGTCCCTGCGCCCATAAATCACACCCGAGCGCGGTGACCTCAGCGCGGCCGCGCGGTCCGATATGGCACTCCGTCTACCATTATCCTCGTTTCCGTGGCAGAGCCGCACAACCCCAAAGCTTTTCTTCACTTTTTATGTACCTCAACTTGATGTATCCTTTCCCGAGAAAACCCATGTTTAACACCACAAATTGATGTATTTTATAGGGAAAGGAATTACTCCTCGGAGCAGGACGTCACGACTGCTTCCACCTCAGTTTTTTTTCTTATTTTCTAACCAGCAGAGGTTTAAATGGCTGGGTTTATTTACAAACGGCTATCTAGGCCAACTGCTATCTGTGGCTATGGCTGCATGAACTGCATACGGGTTTCTAGCT
Organism: Salmo salar; assembly: GCF_965601325.2. Lineage (NCBI taxonomy): Eukaryota > Metazoa > Chordata > Actinopteri > Salmoniformes > Salmonidae > Salmo > Salmo salar. Next base: position 30,808,558 of record NC_138317.1, read on the forward strand.
AAACACTTGAGTGTCTACTATTCTGAGCTAGGAATCTGATCAAAATGAAACTGAAAATCAAACATTTAAAAATCTATATTTTATTGTGATATATAACACCAATGGAGTAAGGGGATGGGGGATTGTTGTGAGGACTTTGAAGCCAAGCTAAAATGTTCACACAGGATAGTGAAGCAAATATAATTGAAGTTATGTTTCATGTAGCATAATTCATTTTAGTAGCCTGACACTGAAAATCGACGATATCTCCAACAACCTGAAAATCTATACTCTTTAAAAATGTTTCAGTTTTATTTTCCAGCCCGACAAAAACATGGAGTCTTTTTTTGCTTACTGACCTCTGCCTCGCGCGGCAATAACTCACGACAGTAATGAACAATCGGCGGAAATACCTCAAAATAAAATCCATCATCCCCAAGCACAAGCTCTGACTCTGTCCGCGAGGAAAAACATATCCGTCCGTGACAGCAGTATAATAGCATCCACAACAAGCAAGAACCTCCCTCTCTCCCTGTCTCTCTCTTTCTCGTTCCCTCTTTCTTTCTCTCCTCAGCAAAAGTCTACAAAGCCCCGACTAAACTCACGGAAAGTGGGGGGATGCGCGTAATCAGCAACGTATGGCCAGACCAGGGCTCCGGTTTTCTCCCGGTGCCATAACACCGCGCCGTATTATGCGCCCTGCTCACGTGACACCACGTCAACTTAAATCCCTTTTATTTGAGCCCGTGAATCATTAATGGAGGCAGTCATTGCCCCTGAGGAAAACGGATCACTTTAGAGGGAGGAAAAAGAAGGGTACATGAGACTGCAATGTATCTAACGATGGGACAGGTCTCTCGCAGTGCCTCTTTACTTCCACACAACTCGCCTGATTCCGAGGCGTGTGTATTCTGTCAGTTTTGGAGGCTCCTATATTTTGTGCCTATTAACGTAATTTGAGAGCGCTAATCCCGATGTAAAATACTGTGATGCTAGGCTAACTAGCCTTGAGCCACGGGCAGAGCCAGGGATGTGTTTGGCGCTGTGGTGTGACAATTCTCACTATGTGAGATAGATAGAGGGCTTTTCCTCAAGGAAGCCCCTTATGGGTGGCGGATTGCTCACTCAACACCCGAGTCACCCCTTTCTTTTTTATAGAGAGATATGGCTGGTGCTATTGTGTGCAGAGTGTGCAGAGGCACTCAATATCGCCACCACTCCACGATACATCACCCCACATCCCCGAGCTATACAACCAATCACTCACCTACTCACTCACTCAGTCAATAGCCACATACTGGCGGCCGAATCGAAATCAAATATCTCATAGTTACCTGTCCGAACTCTGCGTAAAGGTGTGCGTCCTAGTAGCCGGGAGGTGTGAGTGTCAGTTAGTCAGTCAGTGCTGATCTGAGAGGAGAGGGTGCATGAGTAAGCGCAATGAGCTAGTTCTTTACCCCCCTGGTCAGTGCAGCGACCCTCCATTCAACCTGCAGCTCTTACGCATTTCCTACCGCCAGTTGAGTGATGCTGGAAATTATAGGTTTGCGCAGAGGGCATACTCAAATCCCAGTATGGGGAGGGGGAAGGATCAGGTGGTAATATGGCAACTGGCCCACTCTTCTTGTTCACATGAAAACGTATGAGATGAGGGTCAACGACAATAATTATCTTTGAAATAAATGTATATTCTACTGCAATGTCTAACAGACCCACAACTCAAGTTATGAACGGTATGGTGGCCCACTACATTATATCGTTTAGACTTCCCGGGTACAACCTAAACCTTGTCCGGAAGAGCAGCCCTTCTCTCGGCGCCGTTTGGCGCTTGTTTTCTGTCAACACTGAGCAGCGGGCGTGGAAATGTTCCACCATAACTATTAATCACGTCAAGCGGACATGGAGCGCATCCCACTCCCACACCACGCCACCCTTTGTCTTCTCAAACTACAACCTGAGCCGTTTAAACTTTTCAAATCCGAGCAGGAGGGGACCATCTCTTATCAGTTTACCTTTCAGACTACTTTGTGGAAGATTGGGAGTGAGGAGGTTCTGATTTTAGGATTTATGTTGGGTTAGAATTATGGATGAATCAGATTTGATTAGCATCATTGTTTTTTTTTCTGTTTTTTTTTTAAGGGGGGACGTCGTTTAAACGCAGAGAAAGGCCTTTACTTTGGCATACATTTTGGTGATACAGAAATGTGATTTATGTCTTTCTCTGTTCTAGTTCGGCCAGATTTGCATACCACTACACCAGCTCAGAGTGTACATGCATGGCAATGCCGGGGAGCGTCTGTGACTGGAGCTGACAGTGGACGGAAAACAGACCCTCTCTCCCATGCCGCGTTTCGCCACCGCACCTGAACTTTTTCCTGACCCAAGCCGAGGCCCAGAGAGTCGAGTGCGAAGTTATTTGGGGTCAAAAACAAGGCGAGGATGGAGACTACAAAACCAATTACGAACATAGCTAAACCTCCGTTTTCAGCTGGGAAAGTTTTGGATACTTTTTAGGATGGGCGTTTGTTGTTTTCAGCAGTTTCAAATTGAAAAGTTTATTCGCCACTGCACAGGATTCAACAGGTGTAAAACAGTACAGTGGAATTCTTGATTTGAGAGCTAGTTCCAATATTCAGTGATAATACTATAGAAAATAACCGAACATATAATACAGAATACAATCAAGAATAAAAACCACACAAGATGATTAGCCTATTACAGAATTTGGTTCGTTTCTTTGTTTATACTTTTTCTGAGTTAGTTCTTCAGATATATCAAACTCCCAACCCCGGCCACCGAGAGGACTTGAGCTGTAGACCTCTCCACACCCTCTGTCTTTGGGTGTTCGCCAGACGGCAGTGGCTATAGACTACATATCTCCCCACAATGTTGACATTTGAAGCTCTTAACAGCGAGCCTTGGGTTACCGATACACTCTGCAGAAGATAACTCTTTCTCAGGGGTTTACATTGACCAACATCAAGGCTAATGCGAAATTCAACGCCTTAAGCTGGCTTGGCGTCCAAGCTAGACAAAGAAGCCTCGGTGGATCTCGCTATACACGACTACACCGACTGACTTCTGTCCTGCTGGTTTGTTTCAGTACGTATTGTAGAAATGAAATCGTATTAATGTTGACTTTTTGTTGTAATACTTTTAAATGTATTTCAATTGCCACTTTTGATAGGCTAACGTTATATTTAGTGCTTTGAAGAGCCGATTATAAACATTTTAGGGTAAGAACAAGAGACTAAACTTCCTAATTTGACCTCAGAGCAATAATAATGCTGTATAATAATAATAATAATAACAATCATAATAATAATATTAACAATAATAGTAGGCCTACACATTACCAATGGCACATTTAATTCAACTAGCCTCTGGCAAGCTAAAACTAAAACTAACCGCTCAAAGTCATTTTGAACATTTTTATAGACTTATCGTTATTACACATTTTTATATTGTATGCTACGTTAATGTTCAATAACAGCCTTATAGCCTAAAGTCAGTCTTTCGTGGACAGGATGGTGATCTGTTAATGTTTAACTTAGTTCTTGATTGTTCTTTGTGCCTTCTCTGTTTAAGGCGCCCATTCAGCAATGTGGACAACTCATTTATGCACCATAGCCTGATATTTGCCTTCTAAAACTTTGCATGTGTGGCTCACAAGACCAGACATGGGTTAACATGCACATAAATTGTTAATAAAAATGTATTTTTACAAAATACTTTGGAAACAGTTATCTTTACCTCATGAAAACTGAATATAAAGTCAATGATTACTGTAGTACTTCCACATGAATGCATTGTTTTGACCAGAATCTGACTATCCTTACAATTCATTTCAACGCACCTTTATTTATCCCATCAGAGACAAATGTGACAGTAAGTTGAGTGTGCAAAAAGCATGGAACCTCTTCCTTGCTCAGGGTCATTGGGTTGCTCTAAGGTAATCTTGTGATCACTTATGTCCAATGCCAATATACAATTGAGTTCATTGCAGTGTTTCTTTTCATTTAGGCCTAGTTTATTTATGCTCAATTAACGAAGTGGCATTTCTGGGCTCTACACCCTTGAATGTAAGCCACAGGTCAGAAGCGAACAAGAAGTCTCAGTGCACAGCTTTGTCAATCGCAGCAGTCCTATAACAACGGGGTATCAGTTCATATTTGATCAATTAAATGTTCAGTTTAATAAAAGTTCGTTGCTGCCACATTGCAATTCCGTATCCCCCTCCTCTTCCTTTTGAGTCATTTTAGGGTAAATTTAGCCAGAAATATAATATTATGGAAAAGCACAGATGCTATGCAGAAGTTTGTACTTTTCCACATGCTGATACGCCTTGTGTAAAACGCCTGGGTGTGAGCCTTGATCACAAGTTGAATGCCATATCCTACCATAATAACTGCCTCATATAGTCTATTATCGTTGAAAAAGTACATCTTCATATGAGTAATATTCAGATTCCAGGTAACAATTTAGAAATGTATCGTTTTTAAGTTTTTAAATGGCTACGTGACGGTAACGCTTACGCATTTTAGCCACAAGGAACCAGTCTCCTAGCCGAGGAGTCTAAACCCACAAAGCTGCGGGTTAACAGGAGGTTGATGCTGGGGAGCAAGAAAGCCTCATAACAAAGCAGCAGCTGAATATACACTGTTACAAATCAGTCACAACCAAATATCAATGACGTGGACAGTTACATTGCTCTCAACCTTTAACATATCGCTATGTAATGAAATGAAAAACACAAGTTATTTAGGACAGAAAGTGTCAAAATCTACTCACAATCAGACAACATGGGTTCTATCCACCAGAGAACGGACGGACAGGAGCGAGAATTTAGCAGAGAGGAATATTTGATTCGTGCTCTGCCGAGGATCATTTCAAATGAAAATACTGCCGATTTTCATATCTATTTCTGACCCGAGGGCATTCATTATTGAATACGTCACGTGAGTTATCATATTAAAATGTAGTACATTTGGGGTGACCTCTATTCGGGTATTAAATTAGCTCAAATGTCTAATTTCACTATCTTGACATCGTGAGAGACTGCGTAAAACCTGTGCCAATCAAACAAAATGGCAATTTCTCAACTCCACGCCTACGCCAAGTGCTGGCACAGAAAAGGCCTAGACTAAGTTGGCAAGATAATTCTGTGTAATTTAAAATGTTTCCATAATGCATTACTTTGAATTTCACTTGTATCCACTTAAAGCTCAGATGGAGTTTACGAAGATGTAGCCATATTACGCAATCCTTTCCTGCTGTGCCCAATGCCATTTGATAAGAAAATACGCTGATTGTTATGCATATGCTATAACATTCCACTCAGGCCTACTTATATAATATATATATATATATATATATATATATATAACATAGCCATCGCTTCCGTCTATCAAGGATGGATTATGAATGCTTGTAAAGTCAGATACATAGACAAAAAAATGCTGCTTATGGAGAACAATAATAAAGGCCTTGAATAACTGGTTTTTCATTTCGTTAACATATCTACTCGAAACTCAACGTTAGAGTCCATAATTATAAGAATGGCTTTCATTTACTAGAATAAAGTAGATCCTTTGGAGAGGTCAACTAGGTCCCTTTTATAGCTACAGTAAACGGAAAAGTTGTTTTTTCATATAGCGCTAAGCGTGGTCTATCTCAATCTTCCTTTTGCACTCATGATCTGACAGACGCGTTTGTGGGACGAATAGCAGCAGAGACGACTTTGAGTGAATGAGCAGCACGGTTGCACACCTTCACGCAATTTTTGTTTCCGCATTGTCTCGTGGGCAAATGTATATATATTAAAAGCTATGGAGGACTGGACATTGTGTGTCGTAAGGTCAGAGGTCAAGCGGAGTGCTGCTAGTCGATGATTGGTCAGATACTGCTGTGTCCTCTAGTTGAACCCTCTGATTGTTTAGATGTAGCCGGTAGTGACCAACACACGCTGGTATACTAGGGTTTGAGAAGAAAATGCACATTATCCTTATAATAAAAAACGAAACCAGTAGCAGCCAGATGTGTGACCAAATACCTCGCTAGAATAGAATAGGTCTCTATGGGGCTACATAGAGTTTGTGGAACATGTATTATTATGGTAGTAAGTAATATCCTATTTCAATTTGCAACACTCATACTTTCGAAATACTTTCGTATAGTAGTAGTTTACAGATTATTAACAAATATGCACACAGGATTTAGTTTTGTATTGTGTTAACTGTGTATGCAATGATGTAACAGAGAAACATGGCCCGTAAATAAACTTGTTTGGTTTAATAACAGTTTTATAGCAATCTGGAAAGTCCACTGAGAAAGATGCATCTGGGTGAAAAATAAAATGTTATTGGAGTTTTATGCCCACTTTAGGCACAACGATATTTCTGGATAATTGTGCGTCTTTGGCTGCGAAACTACATTTACTGAATGTCTTAAGACTGAACTTGCAAGGAGTGGGCTTTTGTATATATTTACTGACGTTTTAGGGATTGCCCATTGGAATATCACTGGTCTGGGTTGTTTTGTCCAGAAAAAAACGAAAGTGGACAAACAAAGCAAAATGTAACACCCAGCACAGCTATCCATAGTTAGGTGAATTGTATTCCTTATAACGTTCATTACGCACGCACATTCGAAGCACTGGCTAGCTCATTCAAAGGTTTCAATCCCTGTTCGGGAATAGTGTAACGTCATTAGAAACTGAATGAAAAGTATTGTTATGTCATAAACGTTAAAGAAACAAGCACTATGCGTATTGACTTTGTGAGCCTTGTTAAATCATCCACAACCTTTGTGCGGCCTTTGACATAGGCCTACGCTATAGGCAAGTTATGCTATTGTTACCATAGCATTCAATCATTTCATCTAACTCAATGCATATTATTCTGAAATATCTTACAATATTATATGCAAACCAATATCAGCCATACAATTGAAGTACATATTTATTTCACGGGAAACGTTTCTTGCATGTGCCTAAACTACAATACATTATTACACCGTCCATTAATCAAACAACATGTACAAATATTCACAGTTTAGATCACACCACAAAATAGGGACACACTATCACAGATAAAACGAGTCTACACTACTACACGAACAAACAAACGAGGTTGTCTTTTTTTAGCCGACAAAATGGATTCAGTATTGTGCCTTCGCTATGATTTGTCTATGTACATTAGGGGTGAAAGTCACCTGGACATTACACGACTTAATAACACATTCAACAGTAAACCAACTCATTCACACATCACGAGCTAAACCCTAACTACGACCCTGTCCCGTTCTAAACCTCGTGATTGGTCTCAGACCGGGCTCTCGAGCTTTCCTAAAACATCGTCATTCTTTCAAGTATATTAAAACTTTCCACGAGAATAAACAAAAACATTGCATAGAAGAAAAAGAAATACGCGGCCTCACATATCTCTCGTCTCATTCTCTTTCTTTTTATTCTATGCAATGATACATAAAATCCAAAGTCCTGTGGTGCATTTGAATGTGCGTTAACCTTCTGTCTTAATAAACAAGTACAGACATTTCAGTTGCCATCTTGGGCAGTACGTGGCGGATTTCGAGCTCAATAATGAGGAGAGAGTGAACAAACAGAAAGAGGAGGTTGAGAGGGGAAATGGTTTTGAAAGGACGCGACAGGCCCAAGGGCCAGGGGAATGGGGTAATACCATGGGGGCCATACTCGAGAATCGGGCCACAAAATTCAGTTTCTGTGTTCTGTTCTCAGTCTGTTGGTTTGGCGCGAGGGTTCCATCACTATAGGCTCGCGGTGCAAGGCGTGGGAACAAGCTGCTGGTGCGTGGCTGTTTTGATTTTCTGTTGTTGCTGCTGCTCCTGCTGGGCTCCCAAGGACGAGGCTGAGCTTGAGGAGCGGATCTTTGTGTTCGGCAGCTTGTGATCTTTCTTCCACTTCATCCTTCTGTTCTGGAACCAGATCTTCACCTGACGTTCGGTCAGGCACATCGTGTGCGCGATCTCCACGCGCCTGCGCCGGGTCAGGTAACGGTTGAAGTGGAATTCTTTCTCCAGCTCGAGAGCCTGCTGGCGGGTGTAGGCAGTGCGAGACCTCTTGGGCACTCCTCCTCCATTGTAAGTAGCATTGACTGAAGAAAAGCAAGCACACATACATACAAGCAAGCAGTTGTTACTGCCACATGAAGCACTACAGTTCAAACACTGACCATCTCCACTGGATACATTACAAGTGTTGTTCTCCATAAAGGCTCGTTGGTAGTCTAATGGGGGAATAAAGCCTACGATGTTTTGTTGGGGGTTTCGCCTCCATTTCTATTGCATAGAAGGACCTTAATTTGGAGACTCCATGTGTACAAGCGCTCGCATCCAGGGACAAATCAAGCCTTAGAAAATGATTAACAGAATCGGCGGGGTTGTATATTACAGTTTGGCTGGTGTCCAGCCATGGAGGTATAGTTCTAGTTAAAAGACAACATAGACACATGGCCCCGGCAGACAAACACAGGCAATAAAATTTATGAGGGTTCTTAATTACCGACCCCGCTGCTCGATGGTCGTAAATTGCCGTTGTAAGGGATGCTACTAGTGCTGCCTCAATGGGCGTGCATACGTTCCAGTGGTGGCTTGCTCTGTGGTTCCGGTATTTAAACGTGGCGATAACTCACCAACATGGACCTTCTTCATCCAGGGGTAGACCACCGGCACTTCCTTTCCCTTCTGTGCGCTGGAATAAGACTCAGTGGCGAGGCTGCAGTCTTTGCTCACGTCCGCCACGGCACCGCTGTCTGGGACTGGGTTGAGGCGAGGGCCATGGTTCTGGGCAACGGGGTGAGCCTGTGCGTGATGCCTGTCGGTGAAATCGTCGAGAGCGTTGTTGGGGACATTACCGTAGTCGTAGCTCGGTTCTGTGTAGTTTGACCTCGGATAGGACGCCTCGTCGTGATGGGGAAAGCCCGAATCTTTTGGCCGTTCGTAGTACTCAGTAGGGGCGGGGATGTATCCGTTCTGTTGATATTCGTCGCATGGAGGAAAGGAAGGTTCGATATAGTTCGAGTTTATCAAGTATGAACTCATGATCATTAATTTGTGAAGTGCAACAATACTAATTTTTATCGCTCTGTCGTTATTCTGATCTCCACAAAACCCTCCTACTCTCTGTCAAATGTACAAAGTTGTCTGGTCACGTGTAAACCGCCACCAATCACCGCGTCTCCTGTGGGCATCATGTAAACAGGAACCAATGGAAAGCCTGGCATTGGCACAACGAAAATGGCTCAGACGAGCCTACGTTGGTGTTTTCCTTATTTAATCAAACTAGATGAAGAGAGTTGTTTAGCACATAGACTCAACTAGAGTAAGTAAAGCCTTTATTTAGCAGTAACCCACAGTAGACCACGGCCTTGAGGAGATGATGATGGTGAAGGGTATCTCTTACTGTTGCCCAGGAAAAGGACGGGCTCTTTGGAAACAAGCAAACTGTACGTGTCTTATTTTCTGTCAAAGATGACATTGGAGCGCCTTTCCAATCCACTCCTTTCCAAAATGCTTTCCTTTCAAGTCAATTCTCAGTTGGTAATTCCGTGCGTAAAATGTAAATGTGTATTGTAACATTTTACTGATGGTGATGAACTAAATGAAATGGAAACTTGTTTACATAGATACTGATATTGATCGTGAAATGAAGACTAGAGAGAGACAGATTATGTGCACGCACAATCGAGGAAGAGTCAAATATTTCACTTGATTTGTGCCACAAAACAAAAACAAAAAACAAAGCGAAGCAAAGATAAAACATTGCCTGGGCGCAGTCACGCGGCTCTGAGGTTCACATTCAGTCACTTAATTAAACCTATGATAACTGCATTTTAATTATAACATCAAATAGTTTATATTTGGCTCATCATATACAAGATGGCATCTTAAAAGCAGGCCAAAAGAAGGCCAAAGAACAGGTTCCGAATTTGCAATTATGTTAGTAGATGAGAAATGAACACTTGTGTTAAAATTAAAAGCAACTCAATACAAAAGTAAGTGATCAACATGCATCGGCCTATCTACCGACGCACCGTCTACTTACAAAGCGCTTGTCAGTAAGCACAAAGATAGGCCTATACGACTCCTTTTCAGAAGTAACTGCCTGCGATTGACTAGAACTAACCTAGTTGACTTTACTAGGTTAGTTGTTGTCTTTACTCAAAGATCCAACATAAACACCCATCATTTATGCAGCATTTTAAACTATTGAGGTGGATGTCAGATAATAATTAGGCCTACAACATAAGACACAACTAAGGGCATAGTAATAATAATAATAATCATAAATATAGTATACTATTAATAAGTACAATACCAAACAACTGAAATAAACAACTAGAACTAAAATACCAAGATTCAAGCCAACACCTGAAAATATATTCAACCTCACGACCATGTATCCTACAATTAACCAAACACACTTCTCGATTCATTTCACTATGACAAAAGTGCAATTCTATACAGTTTATAATAGCAGCATCCCTGACCGTATCTCTTCTGTGCCATCAGTGTCTTGTCATCTGCCATCTCCACGACCTGCTTGCCCTCCATCTCACTATTCCGAATCCGAGGTGAAAATCTCGAGGAAGCCTCCTCAACTGCACGAGCAACTCTAAGGAAAGTGTCCGCGACTGTCCACGTGAAGAAGGCCCGGTGCGCGGTGGTAAGGGGAGGCCAAACTTCGAAAATATTGAAAGCTTTATTTTTTCGCTCCCGCTTTCTATTCGCTCCCCTAAACAGCGATAACTTCTCTATGACCCCAAAGTGACACCGTTTCCATTTTGTTTCTGATTAATCTTGCCCATTGACAGTCTTTGTTAAACAACAAGGCGTGCCCTTCTCCAAAGAGGCGACATTTTCATATTTGTTAGACGCAGTGACCTGAAGTTCACCCCGGACTTGGACTTCGGTTTTCGGGTCTACTCGACTCTGGGGAGATAACGGTGCACTTAGTACGGGTCAGCACCCAACAGCGCCCCAAAAATAATATATATATATTTTTTAAACAGTACAAAACCCACGTAAGTCCACCTTAAAAAGACTTACGTCGATTGTGGCACTCCTGTGGCGATGTTAGCCAACTGAAGGGACGTTTCATTGTATCCATGTCAAGGTTTGATTTAGAAGGATATACATATTTATTCAATTTGTATCATACTGTTAGGCTTATGTTATTGTTGCTCATCTAGGCTCCTGCTTTTCCTGTTCAAAAAGGTCCTGCTCCGAGCTTTGTATGTGTAAGACGGAAATGAAAGCCATCTCTATGGGATTTGTATTTTTGTCAGATATAGGCCTATGGCATTATACGCATCTAAATAGCCAAAGTTGACAGGTGTTATATTACGATTTAATGTATTCTGCACCTGTAACTCATCGTGAATGACAAGGGGGGATATTTTATTCTCAAGATCTGGCCTCCAGAACGCATGTAGCCAAGACCACCTGAGAGCCTATCTATCAGCATAATATCCAAGGTAAGAATACTTGACTTGATATCTAAATCACATTCACCCACCCACCACTTATGCTGCTGCCATATGGTGTATTATTATTGTTATTTATCCTGCTACCAGTCACTTTCTCCTGATCCCTGCCTACATGTAAGCTACATATCTACCTCAACTACTTCAGTATCCCTGCACATTGTAAATGTGGTACTAACACTGACCCTGAATATAGCTGACATTCTCAACAACAACAAAAATTCTGTCTCATATTTCTTATTTCTCTTCTTTTTTTTTTTATAGTACTTTGATATTAAATATTGCATTGTTGGGAAGGGCTAGCAATTTAACCATTTCACTGTACTTGTGCATGTGACAAATAAATATGAAACATGAAATGTACAGTCAGTGTGTTATATATATATAAATATGGGCAGGGTTGGCTGTTATCCACTCTCTAGCCATACAGTAGCCTACCCTGAATGAGACACCGGCTAAGTCGGCGATGCTTTACAGCTATTTACAGTTGATTGCGTTTAATACACTGCTTTTTGCATTTAACAGGCACTTACTATAGTCATGTTTCATTTAACATCTTGAGATGGGAAAACGTGTTCATTCTGAAGTTCAACATGTTTTTTTTATGACCTAATGTTAAACTTAGGTGAAATCACAAGTTTTCTTTTGCCACTTCTCAAACGTGATGATCTAATAAACTTTTCAGCGACTTAAATATGCTATTTAAACAACCACATTCAGTGTTTTACGATTTTAGATGGAAATTGTGAAATATGATAAATTGACTTTCACAATATCAAAAATAGAAGCATTAATATATATGGGAGTGGTACCAATCTTAATTTTGCAATGTGGCTTAGGCTATGGCAACGTTTCTGTAACAATTATTCTAAATTAAACTCGTCCAAGGCATCTAAATTAATTAGCAAAGAGAGCAAAAAGTCTAGTTATAAGTAGGAAAAATCTGGCCAACTATTCCATTCATTTGCTAAGGTAATGTGTGAGAAACAAGTGTATTGCCACTCCTTCGGTCCTTCCCAAATATAACGAATATAATATATATATATCAAACTGACCCAGTGCTGTAAATGTAGACAGTAAGAAAAGTGTTCTGATGATAGTGACTGAACACACATGGCAGCTACAAGGCCCCTTGTCTGTTAGGAGGACCAGGCTGCAGAGGAAAATATTCACTAGGTGGTTAAGGTAAGGGTGCAAATTATTGTTGCAAATATAAGGATTTTAATCATGCCACATGTTGTGAGTTTTGTATAACATAACGATATATCGATATGTTTGCTCAAACAGGAAGGCCACCAACAGAGCTCCTTGCACGTTCAGTACACCTTAAGAGGAAGATGGGTGGGTGAAATAGTGTATTACTTTGAACATGTTGTTTAAGTTGTCGTCTTAAAAATAGGACATAAATCAAAGCAAAAGCAACTGCATCAAGCGAGTGTTTTATGGAGATTTTAGTGATACACAAACGTTTCGAACAACAAGGCCTTAGTTAGGTCTGTGTTATCAAAGCATACTATTTTGCCCAATCCGTATCTTCTAAACTTACACGACAGAACATATACTAAATGTTCTTCAATAAACAGTTGTTAGAATTGTGCCATAACCCAATTCGTTATCTCCTAAAAGAAACAGTTCACTTGCGGGAGCTATTTCCTTATTTATTTATGATAAAGACACACCACCAATTGCCATATTATACCTTTAGCTCTTGACTCTTTTTAAATAAATGAACATTGAATAACCAATAGTTAGGCTATTTTATAGTAGGCCACTTGTTTGTTTAACAAAACGAAATATGAATGAACAATTTGGGAATAAATTGTTACTGACATGGCTAAGGCAGATCTCACAATTTCGAGTGCACAGTTTCATTAGACGTTTTTAGGAGAATAGCCTACATTAGCCTACATGTTGCCATGTCTTGAAAACCAATTGTATCTATTACAATATAGGCTAGGTGCATATTTTCAGAAAAACTATCCCCATGAAAGCGCATTGGGTTCGCAGTTTTCATGTAGAATTAGATAAGGATGGAGCTCATATTCTCACAGTCTTACGGGAAAGGAGAGCGCCTGTGTTCGATCTCTTTATGCAGCTCCATCCCTTTAGAAGCTTCATACCCTAAAGCCTAACACATTTTCAAAACCTAATACAATTATAACGGTGTTTTTGTTCTTATTAAGAAAAGGTTATAACGGTTTACTGTTTTCATTATTATTATTATGATTTTTACATATTCCTTCTTTGTAACCAAAATCAACTTGTGGGTGACTTTTTGTAAGGCTAAAAACAAGACGTGTTCCTAAGCAGAGGGAGAGAAAGACTAAATGTTTTTTAAGGAGTCCGGGGGCTCCATTTGGGGGGCTGTGACCATAGCCTACCCATCACCCTATGACCGGGGTAAGAATATCAATCCTCAAAATGCTAATTTTGCCCTTGTCCCTAAACATAACCAATGCAATTTATTCAAAGGAAATTCACCAATCCACAGCCTTAATAAAATGCTGGCCACTCAATCTTGGGTCTGGGGACGGGCGGGGGTCCACTCCCCTCGGTCCCTAACTCGGGGTCACCCCGCTTTCAGGGTTCACCTGGAGTGCACCGTCAAACATATGTAATTCAAAGCTATTCTATCTTTTGTGTGGAGAGTCAAGATCGCTATTATAACGCTGGCATCAGGCCCCGGATGAACAGATGAAGGAGACTTGTTCAGCGGGTAAACTTTTGACCCCAATTTTTCCTCCTCTTCCCCGCTATCTCGAGTTCATCAGTCCCACCCCTGCGAGGCTGTGCTGCACAGGCGAGGTTTCTGGCTGCTCGGGACGAAAAATGTATTTGCTCTATATTCATTTCTGTTATCATTACTGTAATTATTCTCATGAATATTACAATTAATGGTATCCTATAGTAACAATAAAGGCAGGCCTATAACAGAATAACTGTAGTTGTATCTCCGTACTGTCTCACTGTGGGTTTTGGTTACAATACACCGCTCTGCATACCTCTAATACAGTATGTAAATGATATTTCAGTAACAGGCCCGAGGGGTTGTGGTATATGGTCAATATGACACGGCTGAGGGCTGTTCTTACTCACGAAGCAACGCGGAGTGCCTGGTTACAGCCCTTAGCCGTGGTATATTGGCCATATACCACAAACCCCATAGGTGCCTTATTGCTATTATAAACTGGTTACCGACATAATTAGAGCAGTAAAAATAAATGTTTTGTCATACCAGTGGTATATGGTCTGATATACCACGGCTGTCAGCCAATCAGCATTCAGTGCTCGAACCACCCAGTTTATAATGACATTTTAGTCATTTAGCAGGCCCTCTTATCCAGAACACCTTACGTTATTCAGTCGTTTGTATCAAGCGAACCACTCAGGGATGCATGTGTGTCCTTCATACTTGTGTGTGCCTCACATCTACCTACTATGCAGTACTGCTAAAATGTACCACAGGCTATCCAAAAAAAACCTAATGTAATATGCAAATGTTATTTTTCCACTGCAATGTGTATTAAGGCAAGCAAACCGGTCAAGTATATGTGTGTCCTATCCTACTATCGTGTGTGTGTGTATGTGTGTGTGTGTGTGTGTGTGTGTGTGTGTGTGTGTGTGTGTGTGTGTGTGTGTGTGTGTGTGTGTGTGTGTATGTGTGTGTGTGTGTGTGTATGTGTGTGTGTATATATATGTGTGTGTGTGTGTGTGTGTGTGTGTGTGTGTGTGTGTGCGTGTGTGTGTGTTTCTCCTCCTATCAGAATCTGGCTGCGGATGACACTGAACTTGGCCTAAAGCGAGCTCTGCTGGTGGCTCCGGGAGGATGCGGATTTATCTTTCTGTTATGGCTGACCTCGCGGTGAACCGCGCGCTGGGGACGGTTCTTTTTCTCTGCCTGGCATTGTCTGCCTTGCTGTGCAACGCATAAAGGACCCGATTTGGACATTTTAATTGTGTTACAATGGTGTAATTTTCTCCCCAGACGTCACAATGATAATGGCATAGAATAATGGTTTTACTTACATTACCTACACCACAAACTGTAATGGAAATAAAGTTACATTTTGTTGCATTGGCTATTTGTTTACACGACTTTGTGATATATGTCAACTATTAGGTTGCTGGGCGGTGAAGGGGTGGATGGGAAATATGGATGGGGTCAAACCACGTCAAATCACCAGATGAGTCAGTTTGAATTCAGTCGATGTGTTGATATAAAGTCCTTTGAAGATAATTTTTTTCAGATGTATTCATTGAATTTCAATAAAGATTTTGAGATTACATTGATTGAAATCGAATTCACTGATGAAAAAAAGGTTATGAATAGACTGTAAGAACTCATTTAGACTCACTAAAGGATTTATGAAACCTTTAAAAAAAAGGCTAGATAACCATTTCTGATACTTGAAATAGAATGTTTTCTACATACAGTAGGTCAACTTCTTAAACATGGGCAAAGGCTTGCCAGCTATGCACTATTACCCATTATCCAAATGGTTTAATCATCACGACATGATCAAGGCCTAATTTAAATGTGTCAACATATAAAAGCAACACACAACGATGGAATTTGAGTTCCCGAAATCCATAACTGTCAAACAGTAAAACACTGTTATACACATCAAATAGGCCTGACACATAGCTACGTACTAGAAACACAGTTTAACAAAACCTAGACTGTTGCCACAGGTAGGCTTAAACAAAGTCTACATTACTGCCAAAACAACAACGTAATTAGGCTATATACTAAGCGAAATAAGAAACGGATGCAGAGCAGTTCTCCCAGCAAACGAAAAAAACGCAATCTAAAGGAAACTATTGTGATTGTGAAAATGCGTCACAAGACAAAAGTTACACACACTTTTGTGACGCATTTACAAATTGGCTACTTTGATAAATCAATCCTTTACTGGAGATACTGGTATCTGAGTGACCACCTCCGCACGGACGCACCCGCCCAGGCTCTGCAAAGAGGTCACCATGCAGCGAGAGTGACACTCTCCAAGAGGTCAACTCAACTTTATAACCCCAAAACACAAAATGACGTGGCTGACACAAAACGGAATTCCTTTTCAAATGTGGCCCTGCTGCTTTTGTCATGTGTTGTGTTTACTCTACAGTGTGTTTAGCCTTCCCTGTAGCTCAGTTGGTAGAGCATGGTGTTTGCATGGTGTTTGCAACACATGGTGTTCGCAACGCCAGGGTTGTGGGTTCGATTCCCACGGGGGCCAGCACAGAAAAAATGAAATGAAATGTATGCATTCACTACTGTAAGTCGCTCTGGATAAGAGCGTCTGCTAAATGACTAAAATGTAAAAATGTTTATGGAACACA
The DNA here is from genome assembly GCF_965601325.2 of Salmo salar. Classification (NCBI taxonomy): domain Eukaryota; kingdom Metazoa; phylum Chordata; class Actinopteri; order Salmoniformes; family Salmonidae; genus Salmo; species Salmo salar. The sequence goes on from NC_138317.1 coordinate 30,825,396, forward strand.
TGAGGAAAGCTGACCAAAGCGACAACTGCAGCGCCAAAGTTATGAAGTTGTGCTTTAACTTCACACTCAACCACCAAAAAACATTATACCGAAAGTGTTATATGATAGTCAAGAACTGTATACAAACATATTTCAGTTAAACAATGACAATGCAAACACCATAAAACAGCTCAAATAGCTTTTTGTCTTGTCCAGCACATGAATAGCTATGAAGAGGCCAAATAACCCCCCTTGTGTTATACAGGAAGTGAAAAAACAACGTATTCAAAAGTGAAGTTTGTGGGGGTGGAAGTGGACAGAAGCATAATTATCCCACACGCAGTAATGGATTATGAGTTTCACCACAGATGGAGGGAAACAAGTTCCACTGGGAAGGAAGCAATTAAATATCCATGAGCCGGACCCAACACTGGCCAACATCTGCCGAGAAAGACCAGTATTCAGCTCATAACCATCTGACAAATTAGCGTAATGGGCTAATATGGACAAATAGAGCGTCCGAATACAATCATAATGCTGTTTCGAACAGGGTGGCTGTTCAGAGCCAAGAGAATGGAAGCCTACAGGCTACCCAAGGGAAATAGAGGCAGAAACTTACCTCGAGACAGGAGCTCTCTCCTTGTGTGAGTCCGGTGCGCAGGGTCCATCGCGAGGCGTTCTGGTGAACGAGGAGCGGCTGTAACCGCCAAGGAACACTTTTTACAGCCTGCAAGGAGAGAGTCAGACGAAGCCTCGCGTCAGTGCGATTATATGTTATGTGCAATATACTGTCAACTCCCCAAAACCATAAAACTTACTTTAATGGCCACCACGTGACCGTTTATGGCCAGTGAGCCTATCTGGCCGCGCTCTGGGTGATTTTTACGATCTAATTCATAGACAAAACCCCCATTCATTTGGCACCCAAATGTCAGGGAGCCGGAACCGGCCTAATAAAGTTTACGGCTCGAAAAGTCGAACGGATTTCATGAGAGTAGTGAGCTCGAGCACAGGGGACGCAGAGCCCCTAGAGCAGGTCACTGGCTAGGACCCGCTTTAGACCCACGTGCAGAGGTGAGTAAAGAAAGCGCATATAGATTTGTCTACCTGTTGATTTTCTCGACATTGAAACTAGCTGGGAAAGTGTAGCTTTTTAAGTTTCAAATGGAATCAATGGGGTGAAAGGGTTACACTGAGGGGGAAAACGAATATTTCAGGACTGCGTTTTAGTTAGGCATAGTCTTGACCTACAAAAACAAGTTACAGCAGGCCTATGAAGTTTGCATTCAACAACTAAAATGTTGGACAATTCTGAGACATACAAACATGCGTTTTCCCACCTAGGCACATGAAGAAATAATCGAAAAAACAAAATAATTTACAGTCTGTGTTGTTCCCGTAGAAAGTTTATTATAATCAGCATCACCATAACAATATTATTTTCATTTTCCAGTCATTCTTTAAAAACATTTACAAAAAGCTCACGATGGCGCTTACGCGATGGGATCCACTATGTAACCCTTCACATCCAAACTAATGAGGAAGAAAACGTATACACAAAAGACAGAAACACACATTCTAAGAAGATGCGCCAGGTGAAACAACTTTACAGCAGCTCGTGCAAAAGAAGGATACATAGGCACAGCGACAAACACTGGGTCAGACTGCGCTTCCATCACGTGTTCACAGCGCACAACAATCACATGAGGCTTATTACGTCTGTCTACAATAAGGAACACGTTATCTGACTTTGGTACAATACATTCAACAAATAAATACATAGGCCTACTTACATACATACATAGAAAACAAAGGCTATACACAAAAGCAACTACATTTCTTATCAAGTCATTCATTATTTGAGTTTCTACACTGTTTTATGAGTGCAATAGGCTACACAACTTTTATTGGATTGTTAATAGACTTATTTCTGGTAACTTTAAGTTTATTCAATTTTGAACAAAAATAAGTTAAACAAACATGTATTTCCCATTGGTTTTTCCTTTAAGACAAACATTTACAGAACGCAGGTTTCTCTTTTTTTTACTCACACAAGCATTATCATGGTCAAAATAAAAGAAATAAGGAGGATTTTTTTTTAAAGGCTGGAGCTTGCATGGACACGTGGATGTTCACTGTCCTAAGAAGCCCTTGGAAAGTCTCTTGGGCTTTTGACATGATGGGAAGTTCTCCCAAGCTTTGTATTATTTTATTAGTGCTCACCGGGGAACCAAATATCAGGGATGGTGGTAACCTATAGCCCCTGCCGCTGCCATGCTCATGCTTTTTAGTTTGTTGTCCTTTTTCCACTTCATCCTCCGGTTCTGGAACCAGATTTTGATCTGGCGTTCTGATAGGCAGAGCGCGTGCGCTATCTCGATCCTCCGTCTGCGGGTCAGATAACGGTTGAAGTGGAACTCTTTCTCGAGCTCCAGTGTCTGGTAACGTGTGTAGGCTGTCCTCGCCCTCTTCCCCTCTGGTCCGGTCAGACTGTCTGGTGGTAACACACACAGGATGCAACCATGAGCCCACAATCAAAATAGCAACCTACACAATAATGTTTACTAACGCTTTATGCAGGGTTACTTAGCAACAACGCTTATACATTTTACTGATCACTCTTCCATGGAGCCTTACCCACATAAACACACCTTTAAACACTATTCACACACATTTCACATACACCTTAAAACGCAGTGGAAGTGCCAATTCATTTCCCAAAGTGTGTCTTATAAAAATACCATACAAATATAGAATAATCCGAAAGTATGGCAAAAGAAAACCTATAATCATATATTTAAATCAAATGTTCCCCTCCTGCATTTTGGTAAGAAGAAAATGTCCTGTGTTTTCATGCCACGTTGAATTATTTTCCCAACGCCTGGGGTACAATATGCAGTTAAACAGGTGGCGTAAATCTCGCCATTACACACGCCCCTTAAAACTACCATTAATAAAATATCGAATATATGTGATTTTTCTCTCATATAACGATTTGGGGAAATACTGTTGAGCTCCGAAAATGGCAACAAGCACATCTTAAAATGGCTATAGGGCACACCATCGCCACACACACCACAAACCCACACAGAGACAAGACGAGCTGTATCAAGTACAAAACACAAACACAAACGTCGACCTAAACAAAATATAAAGCTGTTTTACCATGATTTATGTGCAGTTTCCTCATCCACGGGTAAATATGGGGCTGGGCACCGTCGGTGACATTTTGGGAAGTTGTCTGCGCCCTTCCCGCGGGCTTCTCTTCCTGGAGGGGGGACGCTTTGGACACACACACCCGGTTCAACAGCGTGCCTCCATTCGAACTCGGGGTCGTGCAGGGGCTCGTTATGGAGTTCTTTATGTCTCGGTGTTGAGGTTGAGACTCGCTGACCGGAGACGAGCAGCTCGCGACAGAGGAGGAGCACGGGAGCGGGTCAGGTGGAGGCGAGAGGGACGTCGTCTCGGTGGCGCTCCCGGGCTGGGTGTACCTGGGCGTCTCGACAGAGGACGTTGTTGTCGCCACCGACTGGTTCGGGGAGTAGCCCTGTGCCCGCACGCTGGCCATAAAGTGCCCGTTACCGCGACTGACAGTGAGGTCCATCCCGTTGTAGCCATAACCGTACCTGCTGGAATGCATGGTCGTGGAGTCCCTGTATTGCTCGTTTGCAGAGCTGTGGTCTCCATAATTATGTAACTGGAAATCCGCGCCATTGGGATAGCGACCGCAGAATGAGTTTACAAAATAGGAGCTCATTTGTTGATAATTCCAATATTGTTATTTAGCAGGTATTTGTTGCTTTTTTGTGTTGAAAGTAATAACGTGTGTACTTGATTTGTGGCTCTTGATGGTTTTGCGCGTTCTATAGCACCCTTGCACAATTTATGATGAATTATGGAAATGAGTAGAACATGTACTTGATTCTCTCTTACGTAGGCACCCAAATATGGGGTACGGCTAAGAATCACGTGCTTTTGTTGACCAGTCGTAAATCCTGCTTGATGACCTCCAGAGGTAAACTCGTGCACAAATAGGAAATCTTGGTGGGATGTTAGGGAGGCGCGCCTGGGTATGCGCCTAGGCACGGCGCTCGCGGGGCGCGGGTTGCGTCTCTTGGATTGTCGTCGCGCGCCATCTTCTGGCCGCAGTCTGGCACTGCCTGCGACAGTGTTTGAGGCGTGGGCTCCGAACGGGGTCGTTCAGAGGTTAACGACCATTGCGGCAAAAGCATGGTCTCCCCAAACAATACAACAAGAAACGCAGTGTATGCTGAATATGCAACCTCTCCACTGATAGAGAGTATAGAGAGAAATCGGTATTCAATGTTATCCTCGTCGATGGTAAACATTATCCTTCTCGTTGGGAATAAAACACGTACAGTACAAGAAAAAACAAGTACAAGAAAAATATATTAAAAAAATAATTGTCTAGAACCTTAAATGTAGTTGAATCAACTCTTTGGACATTTGAATACATTGCATGTGTTTATCACTAATAATGATTTTACAGGTGAAGCTTAGTTTACTGATGTGCATAGAGCGGTTAACCTGCATTTATAATCCAATAGAATAGAAAGGCAGTCATTCCTAAATGTTAGATACGCTAAAAATGAGGCATTTGAAACAATTTAAGTGTCGTCTTTTAGATGACGACAGAAAGTAGGCTACAATACAGTAGTCTCAATAGACAACACTTCACCCCTCAAGTGAAATCCATAAATACTTTTAGAAGTCCGAATGACTGAATTATGCTAATTCGATAATTAGGCACAAAAATAATCTGCAAAAAATCTTGCAGCTGTGTGTAATGAATAGCCTAATCTCTAGAAAACATCGATGGCATAACAATAATATACCTTTTTTTTTGTTGCAAATATGGATAATTTAAGTCCATTTTCAGAACAGGAAAAGGAGGAGCAGAAAAATATAGGTTTGTTTGAAATTAATCTAAACACATATTGTAATGTAAGCACATGTTATAATTTAAACACATGTTGTAATCTAAACACATGTTGTAATCTAAACACATGTTTTAATCTAAACACATGTTGTAATCTAAACACATGTTTTAATCTAAACACATGTTGTAATCTAAACACATGTTGTAATCTAAACACATGTTGTAATCTAAACACATGTTTTAATCTAAACACATGTTGTAATCTAAACACATGTTTTAATCTAAACACATGTTGTAATCTAAACACATGTTGTAATCTAAACACATGTTGTAATCTAAACACATGTTTTAATCTAAACACATGTTGTAATCTAAACACATGTTGTAATCTAAACACATGTTTTAATCTAAACACATGTTGTAATCTAAACACATGATTTAATCTAAACACATGTAATCTAAACACATGTTTTAATCTAAACACGTTTTAATCTAAACACATGTAATCTAAACACGTTTTAATCTAAACACATGTAATCTAAACACATGTTTTAATCTAAACACATGTCATCTAAACACATGTTGTAATCTAAACACATGTTGTAATCTAAACACGTTTTAATCTAAACACATTGTAATCTAAACATATGTTGTAATCTAAACACATGTTGTAATCTAAACACATGTTTTAATCTAAACACATTGTAATCTAAACATATGTTGTAATCTAAACACATGTTGTAATCTAAACACATGTTGTAATCTAAACACAGATTAGAAGATACATTTTCAGAGAATGTCTGACGATAGGCGAAATAAACATGATCTTTTTGTATAAGAATGTTCGTTCATTTTACATGGATAAATAACAAAGGGAAAATTAAACAATTTCCCTTGGCCTTGCTCGGCATCTTCCCCACACCCATTTCCTTCCATCAATAACGTCCTCGGAGTGAGGAAGCGAAAGAACTGACAGGACTGGAATCTGCCTAGATAAGTGTTGTCAAGTTTTCAAAATACAAAGATAAGGCACTACGTAATGACAATCTAAAATGAGGTTCGAAATATTATATGAAGAAAGACATATATCGGTAACAGCAGAATAAATAATAATGTAGGCCCAATCAATACAAGCAATAACAATAACAAACATATGACGACATTCATTTAGCACTATTTGATTATAGCTGCTGTTCATCGGTGTTGAGTTGCTGGTTTGTTGGTGTAACGTAGAGATAAACTGTATATAGGCCTAAGCTAAAATCGGAGCAGTGGTGATGATTATAATAATAGTTGATGAGAATGTGACTCTATAGCTGGAGCAGGGTTATATTAGTGTACAGGCAGGACAGGCAGAGCGATAACTTTTTAAATAATGTAGCCTTACAAAAGAGACGTGGCTAGTAAGCAGAAAATGGTGCAGTTAATCTGGAACGTCTATTTAGGCTACTAGAAACTGGGGCACGCGACTGCAGGTTTACAGTAGTCTCGTTTTGGCAACGAAGGCCCTAATATTCCAAAATCCATTGGACCTCTTGGTCCTATAATCCCCAAAAGACGATATTTAGGCTATACGACGCCCCACAAAGCCAGTTTAGAGCGTCGGCACTAACTGCGTGATGGATAAGTACGCTGTACGAAGGATGCAGACTCACAGCGGTAATAGGGCCCCTTCAGGCACTGCAGTAGCCGAGGAACAAGCTGCACTCAGGACCAGATGTGTACAGCGGTGTCTAAAGGAGCCCTGTATGCGAGCCCGGGTCTTAAATTTCAGGGATAGTTTGAGAGCGCATACAAGCATGGTCCGGATGCTGGAAGGAGCAAGGATAGGTTCTGTGCTTTAGAATGTGCAGGAGTGTTTGTGATTGTGACTTTAAAGAGGTTGTTAGGGAGTCTAAGAGCTAACATCTGATTTATCAATCGCCAATAGAAACAAAGTTACCAAGAAATTATCCCACCCAGAGAAAGGGGGCAAATCAGGAAGCGCGAGAGTAAAAAAACGACAGGACTAGTTGCGTTCTACTCAAGTGTCTGCATCTGCTAGAAACGTCAGGATGTAAAAAAAGAGAGAACAGAATCAGGATTAGGGACTCTGTGTGCGTGCTTGTGGCGCACAGAGCAGGGAGGGGCGCGTGCTCTCCAGATGGTAAAATGCTAACAATTTGAAATGCAGCTTCAAACCTTGATGAGTGAGTAAAATGTCACGATGCTTCAGTTTTATTTGCTCATACATTTCATTAGCTACATAGGATGTATTTCGTGCGTAACAGACAAAACTGTTCAAGCAGAATTTCAGATACCTTTGTATAGTGTAGGGGAGTAGCAGCACGGCTATATTCTAATGTTTGGAGCTCGAAGCCTAAGGGTTTCACTGTACCCTGCAACCACACCTGCAACCCTGTACATGTGACTATTAAACACTCTTAATCTGAATATATGACATGTTTTCTCGACTAGTTTCATTACCACTGTAAATATCGAGGAGGATATTGAATTGGAGCCACTAAGGTAAACGGAACTCTAAAAACACATTTATGAGGTGAACCATAACGGATGAAATTCTAAGACGCAAACTCGTCGAAGAAAACTATGCAAACTGACACGCACGCATACAGTAATAAAATGCATCACAACAATAGGCTATTGTGTTGTACATTTTCCTTGGTATTGATGCCTATTGTGACATTTCGGTCTCTCGGTGTCCAATTTGTGTCATATTTTGAGGTAATAATCTTGCCATATCAATTGTGACGTTTCGGTCTCGCAGGTTCTATTCTATGACATGATTTGGAGGTGACAATCTATTGTTATATGAATGGTGTCTATTGTGACGTTCTGTCTCTCTGTGATGTCCAGTGATCTTATGTAAAGAACACTTGAACATCTGTTCACAATCAGAACTCCATTTTATGGGGGTGTGTATTTTCTTTCTGCATAATGATTGCATGTATTTCTTTCGGTGTCATCTGGTCATGAGGTCTTGATGTTTGACCATTCTGCAGGTTATTTGCATAACCCTACACCTTACCATTTTCTATATGTAGTCTGAATTTACACAGACAAAATATATGTAGTATTACCTCACCTATCATATAGCTTAATAAAAAAACGTTGAGCACTACTGCTATTCAGAACAATACATTCCAGCTATATTGGGCCTTATGCAGTGCCAGTGTAGAGGATTTAAAACTCTTATGAAAATGAATTGCATATTACCAGCAAAATAGCATTAATAGCATATTTTTTGTGTCCATATCGTTTCTAAATATCATAAGCGTGAACATGGTCGAGATGAATGGGTCATTGATAAGAAGGTCGTTTCGATGATGTGGTGCTGATGTTACATCATGGAGGAGAGGAAAACTGGAGCGAGGATACTCTAGATTAAGCTAATCTATAATTTCCTCAAATCAAAACAACTGCTACATCTGCCGAAACCATGCTATCATGATACAAACAGCAATGTACACCCCTGTTTTATGGTTTAACCAATAGCACGAATAAAAAAGACAAAGGAAAGTTCTGTGTTGGCGCAATTAACGCATAGACTGTAAATGAGAGAAAATGGACAAAACGCTGTGACCAAAACACCACCACCCTTCTCCCACCAGAGGGCGACAATGAGTAGGCCTATTGGCCACAGTTCCAATTCGGAGCTGGTGAAAGACCATTCCATTTGAATAGCAACAAATAAACACAAATAGCCTGCATCGCCAATAAATTATTCAAATCCTGATATTGAAAAAGCATTTTCCTACATTAGTATTGAATAACATATTTAGATAGGTCAAGCCCAGAGACCACAATCAACGAACCATAGCATTGATCTTAATCATGCAAATAATGATCATATTGTTATTATCAAATCAAATATTCGGACATAACCCGTTTAACCCTACAACACAACATTCCAACCACTCTTCTGAAAGCCGTCGCTATTTAAAACTAAACAAGCATAGAAAGTTGTTTTTACTTGAATGCTCACTCTATTTAATGCATTATTACAAAATCATATCCAATCGTGTAGTATTCTTACCGTATGTGAGGTGTTCGGGTCTCCTGGTGTGTGGTGATGTCACAGGTAGAGGACAGACAAGTGCTGCTGGCGCAAAGCGACCAGATCCCCAGTTCTGACAGCTGGGTCCTGGACGAATCCAAGCGCTCCCGGGATCAGGCAACGACGCACTCAACCCGTCCATTGTGCCAAACCGTCACGAGGACCCCGGTAATGAATCCAAACCGTCCGTTTCCATGAGAAGGGCACTGCTCCTTGCACTGCGTATAAAAAACAACTAAAAGCAAAACAGCGTTACCCACGACGAAAAGAAATGGAAGAGCGAAAGCCTTTACATTACAGAAAGGGTTGGATGGCAGACACTTTTAAATGAGTGCGGTTCTATTCTGGAAAAGGAAATTATGTATAAAAAGTTCATGTTCACGGCTCTATGCCATGTGACCAGCGGCGACCAATGGGAAGCCGAGGAGCCTCGTAAAGTTGTATTGCAATGTTGTAAATTTTCATAAACAACAACGGATTTATGACCCAGTGAGAGAGCGACAGGGGGAGAGAGGAAGAAACAGAGAGGGAGAGGAGGGGGCAGGTCAAAACTAGGCGCCATTTTACCGAAAGGAGGGGGAATGCAGTCATTTCCCCTTCACAGTAGGCTAGCCTGTACAGTCTGTGTCCTCATAGTTTACATACTTTAGTCTCTTTATTAAGCAAATGTTGCATTGGTTTCATCTATTTTCACGTTAGAAATAGGCCACCGTGTTCTTATGTAGTAGCGTAATAGCGTTTTTGTAGGCTCAGTATTTCTTGTCATATAAAAACAAATGGCTTAAATGTTAAAATGTTAGTATAACTAAATGAATGTGAAAAGGTAAGATGCAGTATGTTCACTCATGCCTAATGTAGGGTATACCATCGATGTTGGCATGTAGGTTGTATTTCATAACATTTTGGCTAAAGATTTGATCAATGCATGGTTGGGTTACAGGAAATTCGTTACGAAGCTATTTTCCAAAATGAATGTTTTTGTTTTTATTCGATTACTATTGCATCTTACATAATGTCACAATAAGAATACCGCAGAGGAAAAGCGGTGAGTGTCGAATGCAAATTCCTGGACGAATCCAAGCACTAGTCAAATTGCAAAACAAATGCTAATTTCTGAACATTGGACCGCTTCTCTGCTATAGCCTAGAAACACACCAATTCCCTAACTTACAGACTTGCACGTGCAAGCAGACACACTCACGTCCATGAAAATGTTATTGACCCTAGGCTATAGCTAGTTAGAATAATTGAAAGCAAAAAGGAGATGACAATACAATAACAACACGACGTTACAATGCAGTGTTTATAAGTACTTCTTATGCAGTGCTGAAATTCAGTGAGACAGTGGTAGGCTATAGGTTTAGTCTCTAACGTAAAATCTGAGGTAGGGTATACAAATTTGACAATTCATTTTTTTGATTGCTGTTTGGAAATCATGCAAATATCTATTCAAATCTTTACATGACCCCAAAAGACAAGCTCTCACAACATTAGACATGATAACAGACAGCAGCGCAATATAACGATAATAAGCGACAGTTAAACATTAAAGCCATATTCACCAGTGGATTCAACATTTGCATTTATTTCGCTTTGAAATAGAGACAAAAAGAGTGCGAAAAAGGTTCTTCGAAGTCAATTGAAACTGGAGGTAAATTCTGAAGTTGCGTGAATGCAACTGTCGCCTTAGGTAGTTCTCTGTTCAGGAATGTTATTTAAGTAGTAAAATATCTAATAGTTCCCAACGATTAACATTAAATATTGTATAACATTTACAGTAGACTTGTTCTACATTCAAAGATCAAATTGAGTGTTCATAGTAATAGCGCAGAGTAAATAGGTAGTATCCGTTCCCTTTCATCTTCCTATAGCCATATGCATTTTATAGCTATAACCAGTGTTTTCACTAGCTTGTATACGTTAAATTAGTGCGTCTCAATTTCAGCCCTGCAAGTCGTTTCCTCAATCAGGCTTCTAAGCTCTGAATAGCATGATCGAACAGAGTGTATCGATTCTGTGATAGTCTACATCTAGAACATTTCCTTAGTGACCAATATGAACATTTATGGAGTGTTTCTAATCGCCTCCTTGTCTCCGTCTCCTCTTGCAGGGGTTTCTGACGCCACACCGGTGGACTGGGAATCTCCGTACTCGGCGTCCTCGGCCTTGGACTGTCCGTCTGTTACCGGATCACTGTCATCATCCTCGTTTACGTCCTCGCCGTTGGCACCGGGGGTCGAGCTCGAGGACTCGTCCTTGTGATCTTTCTTCCACTTCATCCTCCGGTTCTGGAACCAGATTTTGATTTGGCGCTCGGTCAGGCAGAGCACTTGTGCTATCTCCACGCGCCTCCGGCGGGTCAGGTACCGGTTGAAGTGGAATTCTTTCTCCATCTCCAGTGTCTGGTACCGGGAGTAGGTCTGACGACCACGCTTTCGGTTTGGATCTACAAGAGAAAACGGTTTCAATCTGCTAGGTCCAAGAATAAAAATACTACAAATTGCTCTGCCATGCATAAGACCATGTCCTACACAAGCATGGCATATGTAATAACTCTGATAATATCATGATATTGATAATGACATATGTGACAATTCTGTGATCTTGCATTCATGTATTATTTCTATACAAGTTAATCAATTAATAAAAATAAAAACATTGTGTCTGTGACACAGTTTGTGTCTTTGCCATTTTTACTAAGATGTCTTTTTACTAAAATGTTTTAGGACAGTCAATGATGTTTTGCCTCATGTAGCCTATATACACTTCAATAAACTTTCTTTTTTTAAAGACTTCCTTCCATTAAAAATATTCCAGCTGAGAGTCTAGCCTGTAGCCTGTAGCTAATGCACTGCATGCCTCTCCAATCAGAAGCATGTGTTTGTCCACCACTACTAGGTCATTCCCACATAGCCCTTAAGCAATTACTACTGCTAGTTTCATTGGTAGGGTATATCTTTATTAAACACTGGCTTGCCTACCAATTCCCTACTAGCCAGAAACGACACTATTAATAGGCTACCACTGCTCCAACCACTGCCATTATTTACAACCACCATTAATATAGATTATCTCCATGTCTACAAAAAGGTTTCTGAGACTGATGAGGATAATCACATCTGCTATCCCAGTCAAAAGGTTGAACTGCAGAGCGCACGATCACTGATTTACACCATAACATACAGGTAACTGCCAAAATAGTGGCAACACTTGAGTAAATTAGGGATATAAAGTATACTGAAAGCAGGTGCTTCCACATAGGTGTGGTTCCTGAGTTAACTAAGCAATTAACATCCCATCATGCTTAGGGTCATATATAAAAATGCTGGGTAGGCCATTATTTTGGCTACCATGGCTATAACCCCATAGGATGACAATGCCCCTCTCCACAGGGCAAGAGTGTTCACTGAATGGTTTGATGGGCATGAAAACGATGTAAATCATATGCGATGGCCCTCTCATTCATCAGATCTCAACCCAATTAAACACTTATGGGAAATTCTGGAGCGTGGCTGAGACAGCATTCTCCACAACCATCAATAAAACACCAAATGATGGAATTTCTGGTGTTAGAATGTTGTTGCATTCCTCCAACAGAGTTCCAGTCAATTGTAGAATCTATGCCAAGGAGCATTAAAGCTGTTGTGGCTCGTGGTGCCCAAAGCCCTTTAAGACACTTTATGTTGGTGTTTCCTTTATTTTGGCGTTACATAGTCTGGTATTTTATTGTCACAAAGGGGAGTAGAAGCAGTAAGAAAGCAGAGGCAAAAAGCATTGCAGAAGCGAAGGGATAATACATTTATGGCCACAGAACTCATTACTTGCGCAATAAAAGTTGAACAATTCTTTCCATGAAATACCAATGGCTTCAAGTAATTAATTGCGCCATTAAGACCACGGTAACTATCCCAAGGTTTTGACATTATAGCAGAGCTCTGCAGGAGCAGGTTGGGAAGGAAGGACTCATCTTAGACTGTACCTGATGTTTTCATCCAGGGGTACATCCGGTAGTGTTTGTCCTCTGGCGAGGTGAGGGGCCCCGGCTGGACACAGCTGTCCCCGAACAGACGGCTCTGGTCGAAGGAGCTGCAGTGCAGACTGCGAATGTCCGGCCCCTGGCCATAACCAGGGCTGAACATCGGGTGGCTCTGGTAGATTGCATTGTTGACGTTGTAAAGTCCGGACAGGGACGGTGGGAAGGCAGGGGCTGCGGCGTTGTGAGCAGATGCGGGTCCTTCTCCATCGGGTCCAAGAGTGCACGAACCTAGGTCTGCGTTAGTGAAGAAAGAACCGCTCGCCGTATATTTGTTAAAAAGACCATCCACATAATAAGAACTCATATTTTTTTCTCTGTGATTTGTTGGGCCAGAATCTTCAGTGTCGTTTTTACGAGGTAGTGTGATATATGACAGCAATACACCCTGGATTTACACCGAAGCCCATTTTCCCCAGGACCAAAGAACTCACCCACGTGATCCAGCCCTGTGACCGATGTAGCCAATCACCGGCGGGGCCGGAGATTTCATTATAGCGCACAGACTGCAGAGTAGGAGGGCCATTCCATTGTAACAGAGTGATGCTGAGACTCCGAATTTTCACTTTAAAATGTATGTCAAACAAAAAACAGTGGAAATTGATTAAAGTACTCATTGTGCATAGAGTTGTATGATTTATTTAACTTTGCAATCATTGTTTTTTGTTAGACATTTTAAAGTGAACAATCTGAGTCTCAGGATCACTCTGTTACCATGGAATTTCCCAGGATTAACACACACACACACACACACACACACACACACACACACACACACACACACACACACACACACCCTCTCATAAACACTGTGGGAAGCCTATACATATGAAATGACACAAAATACAATGTAATCAAAATAAAATAAACGTATACTGTTGCATTTAGCCTTCATTTCATAACACACCATAATACACCATACTACACCATAATACACCATAATACACCATACTACACCATAATACACCATACTACACCATAACACACCATAACACACCATAACACACCATAATACACCATAATACACCATAATACACCATAATACACCATAATACACCATACTACACCATAACACACCATAACACACCATAACACACCATAACACACCATAACACACCATAATACACCATAATACACCATAATACTACCATAATACAATCGTTTTCACCACCTCATAACATCTGTAATTTATACACAACTAAGAGTATAAAATTGCATTGTGTACTCATTCAAAAGGTTTTGTTCAATTCATATAAATACATTTGTCCATGGGTAAAACTGAACTACATGACACAACAAACATCAAAACATGATAATTAGATTATAGGCTACAAAGGACTGATCAATTCAAAGTTGAAACATTTTACAACAGTTTTTTTGATATTGTGGTGATTGAAATAATACCATTTACAATTGTAAACATTTTCAGTTACCATTGTTACGTTTCAAATAAGATAATATAAAAGTAATTGTTGCAAGTAAGTATAGGCCTAAGTGAAATATTTGAGAATTATTTTGAGTGGTAACCTGATGCTAGATTAAGCAAAGTATTAACTCAAAACATAAAAGTTAGGTAAGCAAATTAAATAAGTCAATTTGAATATTTAAAACTAACAACGATGTTGCTTTCTTGGAGGTTGCACTATGTTGAAATAATCCGATATATATATATATATATATTGAGAAAAATACCATTGAAAAAGACCATTGAAAGTATCTGTCCCTATTAGTATAGGTCAGTAAATCCCAAAAAGAATCCTCCCAAATTATGTAAAAAACACATTTAACGAGGGATAGCTATACATATTTATATGCCATAGTCCGTGGCCTAATTTGGTAACGTTTATGTAAATTCTTTCCCATTCCGCAATGTTATCTGGAAAAAAACACAGAAGGGACAAAAAAAAAAAACGAAATTCTATATGTGGAGTTACTGAGCATTTAGGCTCATCTAAATACCACCAAACATATGATATTTTAGTACGCCATATCAAAATATTCCAAAGTTGATTAGCCTAAATGCAAATTCAACACATGTCACATTTTATGTAGGGCTATTGCAAATGTAGATGAACGATAAGCCTATTTGAAAAGGGCAAAATTATTTTCCAATTACTTTACGAATCATATGTACAAAAGATTTGTTGAGAAAGCACTATTTATGTTTAGTATTCCTATAGGCCTAAACTAAAGATGAAATAAACACATTTTAACGATAATAGTTAGGCCTTCTAAAAGCCTGATTTCTTTCATTTCACACGCGGAACAACTACGTTTCAGGTTTTTCTGTAGCGTCAAATCAAAGATAGGCCTAACCGTGCAAATGTTTTTTGTGACTAGACTAAGGCATAATATTTTGTATTTTTTATGTATATTATTATTAAATATTAAATACTGCCGCGGATGTGTCAACGTCTACAAGAGCTAACATCATTATAAAGACTATAATAGCAAGCAACAATTAGAATTACCATGTTAGAAAACGAAAATACACCAATAGGCCAAAACATGTCAAAATATGTTCATCAGGAAGTAATCAGAAAGGGTAAGTGTTCAAACGAGGCCATTTTGAGCCTTGTTATGGAACATCAGCGCCATCCTCTGGTCACTACACGTAGTTGCAGGGTGGAAAAGGTGCAGTGCCCAGAGAGCTGCAATCACACCCATTCCCCATTAGGCCAATACATAAATAAATCACATAATAGGAATGCGATTAATGTATTTGGCTCTCATTGCCTGCAGTTCTATTTCCACATAGAATACAGATTTTGGAGGTCCGATGATGACAATCGAGAATAGTATATCTAAAATGTTCATGTTGTTCTCATCTATACTGAGATTAGGTCTTGACTCATAACGCTGTTGTTTTATTGCCCTTTCTGTTTTTTCAGCGCGTGAACAGAACACTAGCTACCACCAGAGAAACTGAGAGAACTTTCCCAGGCCAGGTACAAACAAAGGGTCGCCCGAGATGACCATGAGTCCGGCGAGCAACAGTCGGGGAGACGCCAATAAAGCGGATCATTTCCGCTAGGCCTTTTGTCCATGCTGCAGTCCCACAGAAAAGAGAAAAAACAAATGGGTGCCGAGTTCTGGAAACGGTCTAATTGTGTCTGGACGGCCATAAAGCCATTAAAAGTGGAATGCCAGACAGTATAGCAGACCAGGCGTTTTATTGCTATGTCTCTGGCTGAGCCTTTGAAGTTTGGGGTCCATCTGCGTCCTCGAGGCCCAGCGCGTCACAACACCACTATATGGCTCCATACAACTGCAATTTCCTTGTTTTTATTTACTAAAGCTAATATATTCGTGCATTAAAATATATGTGCCTGTCTGATGTGAATGATGTTGTCTGATAAAACAAGGGTGGTTCTGTGAGGATGTGTCTTTACAGTTCCAAGGTCCAGTTGTAGCCTATTTCACAAGTAGGCCTATCTATAATTTCTATTTTTATTAGCTACTCTTTGTCGATATAAAATGTTTGGTAGACTACAGCGCAGATTTGAGGGAACTTCTCAAGATTTATAAACCAAAGGTTTTCGGTGGAAGCAGGCCCACATCAATAGACCTAACTCATTCTTGATACAAATGTTAAATAGAAGCTCAGATCAAATATATTGTAATCTGAATGCCGCCAAAGCTACATTTTAAATAGTAAATCTTTGAACGCTGAATACCTCGACCGCCCTGCTCATGTTGACGGTTTGAAAACATAGCGACCATGATGTGTCCAGAAGCACCGAGTCTAAACTGAGCGGTGGAGTCATATCATAGCTGAAGAATACATGTACTACATTATTTTAGGCATCAGCTGTCAAAGCTTTCGACATGTTTCTTGTGTTGGGTCCTCTCGCCCTGCAGCGCTTTGCACCCCATAAACGGTTATAGTGGTAATTGTCTTTTATGGCTGTATACAGCTAACAACCTCCTCTGCCAAGGCGCGCGGAGCGGAGCAGAGCAGCAAGCGTGCAGCGATCCGCCGGGCCTGCCTGTTTGCCCGGACTGCAGACTGTTTGAACCCCCCCACACATACACCGTTTTAGAGTATATGTGTGTGTGTGTGTGTGTGTGTGTGTGTGTGTGTGTGTGTGTGTGTGTGTGTGTGTGTGTGTGTGTGTGTGTGTGTGTGTGTGTGTGTGTGTGTGTGTGTGTGGTGTGTGTGTTGCGTGCGAGCGAGCTTGAAGAAAGAATAACAAAGTGCGCGTTCACAATATCGAATTCACTCACGGAAAATTAAATAAATGGGTAATTGTTATTATTTTTCTAACACACCATTAATAGTGTTTTTGCTAGTATTGTTCCAATATTTTGTTTGAGAGAAAATATAAGTGCAAACTAATGTTAGAATAGTCCTATGCACATTACATTTGGTAAACTACAATACATCTGACTGTCAATAGCTTTAAGAATTTGATCATTTTATTTTAGAGCATCACGTTAATTTGAATTAAATCTTAGACTGAACAGTGACATGCAAATGCACAAGAAATTATAATAATTCAACGTGGCTGCATTCGCAGATATAATTTGTTTTATTCAATAAATAGTACAAATTACATTTGAGAAGCAAACATGTGAAGGTCCCCAGACCATGAGGTATTCATTAGGTAGCATACAGTTATTATTTAGTCTCTCTCCCTTTCTAACAAATATGTCCTCTCAAATGTTACTCCCTGAAATTCAGACATAGTATACTATCTATATAAGCATTCTGTCTCTTCACAACGAAAAGTCATGTTAAAATGAAATGAGGTTCTTGCAATTCTAGGTAGTTGAGAGACAATATCATTGTTATGTAGCTTCTAGTAACATTATCAACAGTTCAATATGCATTTTAAAGAGGCTTTTTGATGCTCATGCACCCGCTTCAAAATGCCACCATTACGTTAGCCTGTACCTCCAACTCAAATTGACCAATAGTTGAAATAACGACCACAACAAAACATTTGAAACTAAATTCAGTTTAACCTGAAATACACATAGGCCTATATCTACAAACCAGAGAACACACACATAGCTACAGACATCCACACACAAAAGAGCACAGAGAACAGGCCTATTAATAGGGTACATGCCTTACACAGATGCCCTCACAGCCGAGCCTTTAATTCATTCATTAACATCCTAATAACAAAAAATAATGCGCACTGCTAAATTGTGCAATATAAAGGTAGTTAGTTGCATCAAACCGACGAGTAGAACCGGACATGCTTTTTACAAGACACATAACAGCCTCTGTTAGGGATAAAACAATGAGACAACGGCTATAAAAATGCAGTCCAGCAGAGAAAGAGCCTTTTCACAGATATCCCCCTAATTTCGGATATTTTTGTTACGTTCTCATTCACCTATAAATCATCTTTTGGTCCACCATCTTTATTACATTTCTTCATCTTCATTCTGCGGTTCTGAAACCAGATTTTGACTTGTCTCTCCGTAAGGTTGAGCTGCCTCGCGACCTCGTACCTACGGTCCCGCGTGAGGTACGTGTTAAAGAGGAACTCCTTCTCCAGCTCGAGGATCTGGTGCTTGGTGTATGGACAGCGCTTTTTTCTCGTGGCGCTAGCGTGGAGCCAGTTGGATACCGGGTTATCTGGAGAGAGGGAGTGCGAGACGAGACTGGTGTGAGCCCGGTGCTGCTGGGCAAAATGTCATAAAAACATATGACCCACAAGGGACGAGGCTGATAACAAAAGCTCTGTATATCAATTCTGAATGTAAAAATCTAAATGCGTTCCAAAGTAGCAATGCACTCCCATACTTGGCTCTTGCTCCTGTTTAAAATCTGAAACCCATAGTATTAGAAGACGGAAATGAGTGAGAGAAAGCTAGCCTATTATCAAGTCGCTATAAATGAATGGCACGCCTTGAATGGCAT
The DNA here is from genome assembly GCF_965601325.2 of Salmo salar. NCBI lineage: Eukaryota > Metazoa > Chordata > Actinopteri > Salmoniformes > Salmonidae > Salmo > Salmo salar. Next base: position 30,844,243 of record NC_138317.1, read on the forward strand.
ATTTTCAAACACGCGCCCTCTCTACTACTCACACATTTGTACCTGCATCCCTGCAGCTTTACAGAACATAGCATGGCCAAATGTCAAAGGATGAAGCAGCACTTACTTGGATCAAGGGCAGGTTTTCCCTCCTGCAGGTCCCCGGTCTGGCCTGGTAGCGTGTCCTTGTCCACCGGGGATGCCGTCTCCACCGTTCCGTCCGCGAAATCGGACAGGAGCAGCGCCGTGTGGGAGCCGCTGTCCGCTCCCGCATCCAGGCTCTCGGATTTGATCCCGTAGTGGTGACTCGTCGGTAATCCAGTCAAAGGCAAGGACCCTGACATGGGCTCCAGCAGCCAGGACTGCATGTAGCGACCCTCCACGTCGCCTGGAGCTGGGCTTCGGTGATTCCCGTACGGGTGGTGGTACATCGACGACACGGCGCCTGGAAACTGTGCCGGTACATGGTCCCAGGACGGGCTGAAGACCGGGGCTTTCGTCGGGAAGGTGCAGGGCCCAAGCTCAGTGTGATCGGTGATCAATGTGGGCTGCCTCGCGTGCTGCAGCCCCCCCGGACCGGAGGTGTATCTGGGCGCGGAGAGCGCCTCACTCTCAGGCAAGATGAGGGAGTCGACGTAGTAGCTAGTCAATGTTCCAGATGTCGACATGGCAAAAGAGACTTTCACATGTACGCACACATACACTGATACTTACAAAAACAAGCGCGACACACACACCACACACACATACACACGCACTAAACCCCACTCTCACAAAATAACAAAGAAATCAAGTAGCAACTTGGCACCACAAAGAACTACAGTCTACTAATAGTTCGGACGCAGGGCTGCCATTCGATTGGGTGATGCGCGCACGTGATCACAAAGGCTAAACAATAAATAATAAATCAGTCTCTTTGACTATTAAATGCTAGCGGGTCTCTTGTCTTAAAACGTGACCACGTCTAGTTTTAAAAGCAAAGTATTATTATTTGATATGATTAGTACGCAATTGCTGATATAAATGTAGGGCTATGACAAGGGAGAGGCTGAACTCCATTGAGAAAAATACAATTGAAAATACCATTGAAAGTATCTGTCTGTTAGCATAGGTCAGGAAATCCCCCAAATAATCCTCCCAGATGAGGTAAAACACACCTTTAGCGAGGGATATCTACACATATGCTACAGGATAATAAGCATTACCAATGATACTCACAACAAAACCCACAGGGGCTGAAATTAACCAGAATAACTTCTCCATATTGGGGCTTATTAACGAAACCAAATGTCTTAAATTGCATTCTTTCTATGGCGCCAAAGAACGTAAATTATTTTGATATTCTTCCTTAAAAATAATGCTCTGGGACGCTTTCCATCCTAGTATGTAACCTCTTTCATCTTCCGTCAAAATGTTTCAACCTTTCATATTTTCATTGTCTTCGAACCAGAGAAAGTTATGACCAAACATTCCCAAAGAAAAAACATTTTACGCACATAATGTTGTGCTATAACCTGCTCTTTAGTATAGCCTATTAACATATTAGTTTGGTATTATACAATAAAACTAATCGGACTAAAACCCTGCTCAGAATAATATCTGACTAGTTTCATTTGTTATTTCATCAACATCCTATGATATTGTTTATATATCACCTACTGGGAAAAAAAACATTATTTCAGTAAATGTAAGATTATTTTGAGCATGAAAATGGAAAGGGGTATAGAATTGTATTTGTGTTTGCATAGTAGACCTATTTACTCACACCTATAGAACCCTAATATGGTCGTTTATTCACTGATGTCTTCAAAAAATACATTTGGAAAAAACAATGTTATTGTTCTAGGCTAATATTACATTGGTATATCCATGGACAAGAGAATTCTGGTTATTAAACAGAACCGAGGAATTAAACAACTATTATATTACGCCTAGAGAAAAAAAACATACATGTTTATTCATATATCTCAATAGCCTAATTGTGAAGCATAAAAGCATAGCCTAGTTGTGGCATATTTAAATAATTAAGCTAAAACAAATAAACGACAATTGTGAAAACTCGTCGTAGAAAATAGTGTGCACATAGTAGCATGTAAATCGATACCTGGCTTCTACTTTAAATACATTATCCTATTAAATACATTATCCTATTAAATACATTATCCTATTCAATACATTATCCTATTATTACTAGGAATGTTATTAGCCTATTATGAGAGACCACTATCATAAGAACCACTAGCACTGTTACAAATACCAGCACTATCGTGCCAATTATGAATTCCGCCGTGGCTAACGAAAACAGCAATGCACTATTAAGTAGAAAATTATAACAAAGATAGCATTATGTAAACTACTAAAGCACTTAGAAGTTTAGGAGTTTCCCTACAAAAAATTGGAGATCGGCCTACGTCGTGACAATTACATGCAACTAATAGATAATAGATAGTTTACAAATGGAGTTGTTTATGCCATTATTCAGACACATAGATCACGTTGTAATCAAATTTGAAAGCAGAAATCTAACACGTTTTCATTCTCCAGCCACCCAAGCCATAGACTGTTCTCTTGGCTTCCACACGGGTGCATCAATTCTGACATCAACAGGCTCCTGAACAGCTTCTATCCCCAAGCCATAACACTGCTAAATAGCTTACTAAATAGCTAGCAAAATGGCTACTAGATCTGAGTTGACCCTTGTATTTTATTTTTGCAAAGTCTCTATGCACACTCACAGGGTACTACACACTCACGCACACTGACAATCCAACACACACACAAACACTCACTCCATCATTTGTTCACACACACATAATATGCACATACATTTATAGTGACTCTATAGACACCCGCTGACATACAATCATAATATACAGTGCTGCTACTCTGTTGATCATACATCCTGATGCCTGGTCATCTTGCCCCTATAGGCCTGCCTGCATATCTACCTCTACCACTGCAGTATCCCTGCACATTGTTAATATGGCATCGGACTGAGTACTTACTTTCTCGTATACTTCTCATTTCTTATTTTCTTTTCTTGTGTGTTTTTGTTCTACCTCATTGTATTTTTAGTATTACATTGTTATTGATTACTGCATTGTTGGGGTTAGAGCTTGCAATAATGGCATTTCACTGTAATTGTGCATGTGACATTAAAACTTGAAACTCGACATATAAACCAAGACAGGAACGCCGGAAATGATAGTCAAGCCTACACTATCTATGCATTTGATTTCCAGGTGTATCTTTTCAATGGATAAGCAATACAACACAAACTAATACTTGTGGGGTAACTAATACATGAGGGGTAATTCAAGAGCGGGTGAGAAGCTACTGAACGTGCACCCCAAGTCTGGACACAACATATGATACTATATGGACTAGTAGGAAGAGAGGAAACGCCTGCGTAACACTTTACAGACATTGTGTCGAACCTTGCCCCCCCCCCCCCCCCCCCCCCACCACCACCATAGCCTTAGAGAATGGAGATAGCTGCACACAGAATACGTGTTCTATTTATTACCATCCAATAAAACGGAAAGCTAGGCCAACACCCTACATGGTCACAGGCGGTTCACTGCTGCTAAAGAATCCACTCCAGCATATTTTCCTACTGAATGAAAAAACAGTAGGCTATGCCACACACCTACAACGTAACAGATAATATTTCATCCTCGAACGTATACCACTGTGCAGAATCAGATAAGGCATGGATGAAAATGTGTTAGAGACATTAGAAACAAACAAAGAGGATAGTGGATAGGGAAAGGCTATGCGCACTAAAACACAGAGCAGACAGGCATCTTCAAAAGAAAAGACACAAGGGAAGGCACTTTAAGGCTGTAAACTAAATCAGGGTGTTTTTCAACACGGACCCAGTTTACCGCAGGGGCTATTTACTTATTTTGCCCACAGATAACAGCTCGTCTGGCGGATCTAAATATCACCATAAAGCCCTTCGCCTCTTTTGTGTCCGGGCTGTATTGCGCAGCGGAAGCATCCGGCTCTATTGCCCACCGGCGCGCCACTGAGGTCGCTGTTGCCCACTCAACTTCCCCTTCCTCTCCAATGCAGTGGTCGTAACCGAGGCCTTGTCTGACGTCGCCGCGTCACGACTGACAGAAAACATGCTTATAGCTTTACGCTAATTCCAAGTCCAACCCGCCTATAGCTGAGCTTTTACCAATGTAAATATAGGACGCAGGCATTCAGGGGCTTAATTTAACGATGAAAAATAACAAGAAGAGTTTGTATAAATATTACTGACGATATGTTAAGAGATATACACGACAGCAAGTCTTTCCCAACAGGTAAAGGCAATAAGAAATGTCCTATTTTTTATTCATTTATTTATATCACCACAAATAACACTCCCAATACTATTCAATACTATCAAATCCAGTTAGATTGCACGTGTCCCAGATTAAGTTGACTGACGTTTCGATGTATTAAACTGGGCCAATTCAGACAGTTTCGTGTTGTAGAGGTAGAAAATGGATCCCAACAACATGAAACTACCTAAACCACTCCACAGTCCGCTCGACGCCTCAAGACGCACAGCAGCCAATGCATAACGCCACGTCTTCTTTCGTTTTCATATCGATCTCAACACCCATGCTGTTCATAAGAGGACTGTATTAAAAATAGCCTACAATGTTTTTACATGTTCAGTATCAAATCTTTCCGCTGGAAACCTGCTTTTTTAAACATGTGGAGTCCCGAAAACCCAAATCCAACATAACAAATTGACTCACCCATTCATCGAAGTTATTGCGCTATTCCAATCACAAGAGAAAAGAAGATGACTTCGTCCAATTGTGTCTAAATGCAGTGTAACTTTCTACGACTGTCTATAGCCTCCTCTCCGGCTTAACGGCTCTCTCGACTGAAGCCAGTCTTTGGGGAGAGTGAGAATCGCTATATACGAGCCAGTCATAAAACTCTACTGAAGCCGGTTAGGCTTGCAGTGTTATATGCCTATACCGCCTAGACATAATGACTGGTGTCATATCTAAATCGTTTCCGAGAGCTACTCCATGGATCCTAAAAACAGTTCTGAAGACAAAAGCCAAGCAATGCACAAGCAACCCAAAGTGCACTTACAACCTCAACTGGCCTGTACAAAATGCCTATTCTCTTTACAGACAAAGAATGAGCGAGAAGAACAGAGTTATGAACAAGGACATCAAAAAACATACTAATCCAGTTTATGTGAACTGATCATTTATTACGCAATACACGAAAACACAACCTCATATGTACATAATGATATACACAATAAAAACTATTTCACAATGTGGACTGCTCATGTAGCCTACATTTCCCTTAGTTCGAGTCTACACAACAATATTATCCTAAAGTGGATCAAATATATGTTGTTCTATGTACACTTACAATCAGCTCATCATAATATATACTTTACATCGGAAGAATACGTTGACAGGGCGACTCATCTTCTTCCCTTACTGTGGATACATAGGCCTTACATTTTAATGTGATCCACATTGCAAAATGCAGGAAAAGATGGATTTGAATCATGTTGTTTCATGCAGTATAAATGTAAAGGAAACTCCCCACATATATGCAATATAAACGTACATCTCAATTGTGATCTATATTTGTATCTACAACAAACATATATATATTTTTAAGTATTGGTAGGCTACAATCCTATACGACCCAAAGCAAATTCCTTCCATTGTTTTACTCAAGACACCTATCCCAACAAGTGACAGCAACAGAACCGAATCAACGAACAATTAACAAAATATTAAGAAAAAGAGACAACCCAAAAACATTCACGTTTTACCACTAGCTTATATAGGACGATGCAAAGACTAGGTTTGTATGTAGGCCTACTAAAGATGTGCCCTTTACATCTTGCATTAGAACTAAAGCTAGTTCAATACAAAGCTTATTGAAAACATTCGAAGTTATCACGAGAAACCAAAATTTGACGTGAGCTCCCGAATCCTGTTTTCCCGGGTCATTTTCTTCAGTTTCATTCTGCGATTCTGGAACCATATTTTGACCTGCCTGTCCGTCAGGTGCACGCTCCTACTGATCTCTAGGCGACGCTCGCGAGTCAGGTACATGTTGTAGAGGAACTCCTTCTCGAGCTCCAGTGTTTGGTGCTTGGTGTATGGGCAACGTTTCTTCCGTCCGCTTTTTGCTGTTAGCCAGTTGGCCGTGCATTCGCTTTCTGTGTCTCCTAAAGAAAATGGTATACATGCTTTTAGGCTATCAACTATGTATGTAAGATAGGTTGTGTGTGTGTGCGTGTGCGTGCGTGTGTGTGTGTGTGTGTGTGTGTGTGTGTGTGTGTGTGTGTGTGTGTGTGTGTGTGTGTGTGTGTGTGTGTGTGTGTGTGTGTGTGTGTGTGTGTGTGTGTGTGTGTGTGTGTGTGTGTGTGTTTTGTGCAAGTCAATGGTTTGATATAGGCCTTTTCATAAGGAAGGTTCAACGGCCTTGTGTACTTTGCTTGAACTTGAAACATTTGCTAACAATAACAAAAACAAATCTGAAATGTATAACATTTTCTATCATTCTAGATCTACTATAACAAGAACAAATATCACCGCCCCAAAATAAAAACGGTTTTAGTAGCCTATTTGTTTATGGGTTGTTAGGCCTATATTGGGCGGCAGTCAAGTCATTTTTTGTCCAAAGAAACAAAGTCCTAAAATGTTAAATAAACCTGCAGTAGCCTAAGCCTAAGCAAGTAATTGCATTTATTTTTAATAATACAAGTTTTTTTTTTTTTACCACAGCATTTTTACTGGTTTACTTCTGTTATTCTTTCAAAACTTTAACACCAGCTTGACTTTTAGGCAGCGAAATTCTCTCAACTAAAGCGTGGTGTCTCCTCTGCTAATGCCAATGACAAAACATTTAGCCTTTGGGTTACGGCAAGACCACATAAACCATATATAATCACTAAATAAAAACAAACACCTGAATGACCTCAGAATGCAAAAGACGAAATCAGTCTCTCCGCAGGTGTTACCATATAACCTTTTTACGCATCCCCATACCTGCTTTACTATACAGCACGCTATAAAACCAACCGTGGCAGAGTGAGTGAGTGACCACACCTTTCAATGACCTCAGCTCACCTTTAGGTGTTTTCGCTGGCTTCTCCTTCTCAAGCTCCTCTTCAGCTTCCTCGGGAGATGAAGGTTCCGCGTCGGAGGACGCTCGTGCCTCCTCGTCCCCCAGTGGGGCGTGCGTCTGCTGGGGCTGGGACGCGGTACCGGAAGACAGAGCCTCCTCCGTGTCTCTTCTCTTGTAAGCCGCCGTGGCTGAGCAGGCTAAGGCTGAGGACGGTGGGGGGGTCGGGCTGTGGAAGCGAGTCTGTGCAGGGGGGTGTAGGCCAAAGTGAGAATGAGAGGGGTTCGATTGGGCGCCGTGGTAAACTTTATGAGAGTGTGCGTGCATCTGAGACAAGCGGAAGTAGCCAGGCACTGGTACAGTACCCCCACCACCACCGCCGTCGGTGACTGTGCACGAGCCTGAACCTGAGCCTGTCGTGGTTAGCCTGGAGTATGTCAGGTCTTCGGCGGTCGAGGCTTTGGGGCACTTCTGCGGCTCGTAGAGACAGTACGCGCTCTCCTCCTTAATACTCGGCGGGAACGAGCAGGGCGCGACCTGGGGACCCACAGTTTGTTGCTGATCCATTCGGCACGACCTCTGCGCGTCCATCCACATCTCCATGCCTGACATATACGCGCCTGACGCGGCAGACATCATGTTTTGGGGACCTGCGTCGCTCCGCTTGCCTATACCTGGGAAGTATCCACAGTTCTGTAGCCCGTAAGACACCTCTGATGCGGCGTTATGGGGCAGACACACGCCGCTGCCCGGGTAGTAGTGTCCCCCTCCACCCTCCGTCCGACCGCTGATCAGAGAATCCACAAAAAACGCGTTTCCTGCGGGGCTGTCCGAGCATGCCATTATTGTGGTGTATTTTGGCGAGGGGAGAAGATAGCCCTTTCTGGTTGACATTTCTTGTGCAAAACATGCTGGATATGATTAGAGGTACCCCCCTCTCCACCGTGCAGACTCTGGAGCCAATAGGAACGCTCGGATACGCAGAGCCCCTCCCATTCCAGAGCCACGTAGCAACCGGGGCCATATCCATCATGGGTCTGAAGCAGATAAAGGAGACAGCACAGCAATCAGTGGGTATCTCTCACCTTGCTTTAATGCACCACCATAACGCCGGAGGGGCGAGGCTCTATGTGCAGAATGCAAACATTCGAAAATAAAGAAGAGGTATATGCACGCCCATGCATGCGCATAGGGAAGTTGTGCAGCATACCTATCGACTATCAATTTGGTTTGCAGCATTAAGAGAAGTTTGTCTGAACCCCTATCCGTTTGAACTGTGCATAACATAAAATAATTATTATCAAATATTCGTTTGCTATAAGCCCTATATGGCTCCCTATTGCTCCCTATGCCTCTATAGTTAATACATTCCATATGCATACATCTCACAGAAGAAGACAAAATGGAAACCATTTTAGTTTCAAATAAGAAACAGACGCAACAACAGGCCCAATAAAGGCCTAAACCTTTCCACGCGCATACATTTTCAACAATCTTCACCAACTGTAGGTGACAACTGTAAGGCAACATTAAGGTTCCCAGGTTCAAACAGGTATAGTAAACAAGGCGTAAAGAAGAAAATAAAACGACACTTTCCTTTACAGTGCTTTAATAAAAGAGATCACTGCGTGGGTCTAATTCATTGACAAGTCAATGGATTTTACAGAAATAAAACACTGATAAAGGAGGTAGGCCTAATTACCAGGAAGATCATAAGCTTCACGCACGGCAACTGTATCGGTGTTCAAAGCAGTTGTTGCTTTACATTTATTTCATATATATATATATAAATATGGTGATATCAAAGGAGACTGTGTATTCCTGACTTAAATAGCAGCACTAGATTATTTTGGGTGTCTGATTAATTGTAAATAATTGTACATTTAGCATCGAAGCATGAGGACATAAGCCAGCTGATGTAAATTGTGTGTGATTACCATGTGTAAAAGCGTGTTATAGCCTAAAGGCATTGTAAAATGAAAACTACTGCAGATGTTCATTACTAGGATTTTATCAAAATATAAAAAGGTGTGCCATGTCCTATCAATACATGTATTATTCACACAACTCACCACACGTGCATAACATCGCTGTGGGTTATACCTTTAAGGCCACATTTATGCTTTGGGGGTTTCAATAACCATGTTTACGTACTTGCTCAGGTTATTCCCTTTCCCTTTTAGGGGTATTATAGGGACACAATTGGTATCCCTCCATTTTGTTGCGTCCATGGTGAGCTGCGCCTTCTCTCCATCGCCAGGTTGAAGTTAATATCAGACAGCTTTGACCATTACCAGGGCCAGGTGGCTTGTGGCCTTCCGCCTCGGTTTTCACCCTGTGGTGTCCATCTGAAGGCAAAATGGAAATAGAATTCTACATTAACATGTTTAAACAGCATGCCCATTAGATGCCCATTTCTACATCATTATACAGGTTCACAAATTATTTCAAATTCAACTCTCAGGAAAAATCTAATATAATATGTCTCACAATTAAACATAGATGTGAAACTGTTATTAGTTTATTCAATTCTAAAGTATAAGGAATGAACATGTTTATATGATGCATAACTGGGGTTGACTATACACCAGGGACAAATGCCGTGCGCTAAACATTTCTTTGCCTGTTCTATAAAATGAACAGTGAGTAAACTTAGCATAACATGATGTGTGAACTAAACTACCAGACACATCAGCAAAAACACCATCAGCAAAAAATATCCTATGATCTTATGAGGTATCAGCCATTGGAAATTCAACACTCAATGTTGACAATAATTAATGCTGTGCACATGCAGCTCGGAAACGTCAGCACACACCCCACGCTCCTGTATTGACTTGTAGCCTATCAGTTATATCTCCGTGTTACAGTTATTAGCTTAATTGTGGCTACTAAATCTTCATTTCACAGCTGTCCAGCTATCATTTCCACCAAAACAGTTTACTCTGGCCAATGTCTTTGATCAACCTCATATAATGGTGGCCGGGGAGGCCGTTTCGAACGGATCATGTTCGTCGCGTGTGCAGTTATGAACAATAATGCGGAGTTTTATTACATCCGGCGGAAGTATTTATTTTTCACGAGAAACAAAGGAGTAGGAGACGGGAGTCCACGCGCATGCAACAGCCATGGAGAACCCCCCTCGCCTCTTGGACTGATACCGAATCTCTCCCCCTCTCTTTAGCTTTCTATAACAGGAAGGAAAGGGACACACGTTCCTGGCGTTTCACAATCAAATACTTTCCCAATCACATCACTTATACTTTGGCACCGCCCAGAGTGTAATGCATTCTGGAAGGACACCAAAGGCAGATTGATTCCAAAAAGCCAAGCTTTGAGTGAGAGTAGTGACTTCATAGGTGATTTTTGTGATTTAAGAGGGCGTACATTAGTTCCAGGTCATCAGAAAAATCATGAATTATATATCTCTCTATATATATATATATATATATATATATATATATATATATATATATATATATATATATATATATATTTAACACCCACTGACTGAATATTTAATAATGAAAAACTTCAGATAAGACATTAATTCCATCTGTCCCTGATTGAGAAAGAATACTTTCAGCCTGTAAATAACATCGATATATTAAACTAGGCCTGTGTGCTGGATATTTTGGGCAGAGATTTTACAAGATATTTTGAGCCATGCTCTTGGCCTACATATAAAATATACAAGTCCAACAAAATGAGCAGAGCACACAGCATCACACAGATGTGTTGCATTATTAGGTTACTACATTTCATATCTTAGCTAGGCCCTCAACAATTCTACTGCCAATCATTCTCTAATGCTGACCACCAAATTGACATGTGCAACCGAATTATCAAAACAGCTAAATTAAATAAATATTTAAATACAGCAGGGCATAATAAAACTGTTGAAATAATCGACTTACGGGAAAAGCAAGTAATCTCACAGAATATGAGGCTATGCAAGGGCTTTGTTCGAGAATTTACCTGCGTTTCAAGTTTCCCTCGAGAATCTTGAAGGTTTATTACGCTGGGTTCTTCTTGCAGATGAAAAGATCCACGGCAATGACTTTGATCTCAACAGCGCCGCCCGGTGGCAGGAGGAAGCGTCTGCGAATGTGCACCAGGCCATGGCCACTACTCCGATCCAAGGAGGACAACCTGCAATGGGGGAAATGCACTCTCAAATGAAGTCGAAGTAGCCAGTGAGCAGAGGCTTTTCTTATCCGTCCTCTCCTCAATCGTCGCTCTCGTCTCCTTGGTAAGAGAGTGAATAACCTTGGGTCTCAGACGGTTTATTGCACTGCACTCCAATTGTACAAATGCTCCAGACTCTCAGACAGGTTTTATGGTCGCGTTGCTGCGGCAACGGGGAGGATGTCTAGTAATTAGGGACGGAATTCCAGCTCGCCATAAAGGATGAGCCAGGCAAGGCTAGGCCGGACTATGGCGGAGAGAGGCAACCATAAACTTCAGCCTCTCTCTCCCTGCGTTAATGGCCCATTTGACTGTCATATATGAACGCCATTGCGCTGCGGCTGGCACTCATAAACAGAGTCATAATAACAGCAAATATGGCGGTTCTCACTTAGGAGGATGTTGTGGAAGAAGGGGTGGTTTTAATCTTATCTGTGAGAGACAAGTCAGAAGTATGTGAATTAAAATTAGATGCATATGGAGACTGTATTAGGCTTGTTTACCACAGCGTTGTGGGTAACTGAGACAAAAATATTCAAAGTTCAAAGCCAATGAATGAACTCCATTGAGCGATAAGCCACTGGGCACATACATCAGTTCGTCTAGTTTTGATTTAAATTTGGTTGAGTTGTCAACAAACGTGAATTCAACGTAAAGTCAACCAACAATTTCCCAGTCATTGGATTTACTTTAAAAGTTGGGTGGGGAAGAAATCCCTTAAATGTATGACTTTTTGCAAATCCAATCCGTTTTGCACGTTGATTCAACGTAATCACATTGATTGTATTGGTTGAAATTACGTGGAAACAACGTTGATTCAACCAGTTTTTGACTATAGTGGGAAGCGTGCATGTCACCCTATAAAATTGCAATGAGCAAAAGTCATGACAAAATAGAACCTCACACAAATAAGAAATATAAGTCTAACTAATTAGTAGCCTAACATGTATGTGCAAATCAACGTTTACGATAAATAAGTAATCTTGGTAGCTTGATGAAATAATGGTATTAATCAATAAATCTCTCACATAAATATAGTTCACACGAATAAGGTTTCAAATTCTAGTAAATTACTCTTAAATATACTTACCAAATGTTGGATGTTTAATCTATCAATTATGAATTAACAAAACAGGTTGAACAATTCAAAATTATATTTTATTGTCTTATTTTTGTGCGTAAAATGTTTTGAGTTGTGCGTAAAAGGCCTATGCGAAGGTAAAGTGTGCGGAAATAACAGCTTTCAAAACGGTTTCGAGTCTGAGTACAATAACCAGTCACATTTGTACATTCCTTCAATAATATTTTCATTTTTAATTTGGAAATATAGGATAATACAGAATGTGTCGGACATAACAAGCAGTTGATCCAAGATTATGTCCCTGACAGTATATTCTAAACGCATTTAACATTCATGTTACTTCAATGAAAAACATGAAGACCTGTGAATAATGGAAAAAAGATTTCGTCCTATTTGAACAAAACCTGGATGCATATTTTCTCAATCTGGTTATCAAAAGACTGCGGCCTTGTTGCGTCCGTTACCTGTGTTATCTACACGCATGTCGCAAGGCAACAATTCGACTATAGGCTGCTACAGCAATGAGGTTAAACAAGCTTATATCTGGTTCTGTCTGTATGGGGTTAACATTCTTCTCATTGTGGGCTTTCCGTGCAGTAACATCAAATTCAAATCCAAATTGGGTGTGGTAATCAAGTACACAAAATATAAACAGCCAGATTACATGTGTTGTTTTGAAACTATTACAATGGTAGAATGACTTAGTCACGGTTTGGGGTCAACACAATTTAACACAGAATCCCTATCATTTTACTGATAAAGCTTTGCAGTTGGTATTCTTTAGGAAATTAGTGGCTACAAAATAAATAACCGTACAAAAAAAGACGCTTTACAATCTCACCCTCCCAAGTCTCATTATTTGGTCACACCAAAGTCCTAGCCTCCATTATTAAATGCACAACATCACATATTCACTGTCACAGGAAACCTATAGGCCTACCACGTCACCACTTGTACGATCTTAAAAACCGAAAACTTAATTTACAAGAGGCTTTTTAATGTTTTTTTTTAATCACCTCGGTCAGTCATTGGTAGACTGATAAGGCTGTCCGCCTTGTGAGAAGAAAATGAAGGCGACTGTGTCACAATAATATTAGGATACACAAGAAAGAGTTCATAGTCTTGGTGAGGACAACATCCGCAGAAATATTTTTTGAAACAAAGTCTGATGGCCAAAATGCCGTCAGTGTGTCAGTTAAATCATGCTCATTCTCAAACGGGTTGAAATCAGGAGAGATTCTGCTGCCTGTCCACGAACTTGAAATGAACAGTTGAGCATCGTGTTGCAGCTACAGCCATTGCTGTTGTTGTGTTGTTGTTGCTGACACATATGTCAGGGGAAAGAGACCACAGCGAGTCAATAAGTCTGTAAACGCATATGACAAGTCACTCCTAAAGCAGCGGGTTCGTGGTGTAATACTGTAATCTGTCTCTGTTTAATTTCTTTTCCTTCATTCTTCGGTTCTGAAACCAGATTTTCACTTGGCGGTCGGTGAGGTTCAGCATACGAGAGAGCTGCAGTCTCTTCTCTTTGTTGATATACACACTGAAAAAGAACTCCCGCTCCAGTTCCCGGATCTGATATTTTGTATAAGGACATCTTTTTTTACGAGTCCTCTGTCCATCTAGAAGAGAAGAAAATGTCGGTCATATAAAAAAATCGAAATATCTCAAATCATCCATGACTACGTTATAGGATTTATAAGCAAGGTTATATAGGCTTTTAGGTAGACTATAATTACGCATTGGCCAAATCAATCCAAAGAAAATATTGCTACAACTTAATTATGCAGTGATTTAAATTACAATATGAAAGCATGAAATAGCATATGCAGTGTTCTGGATAGGAATGAACACTGATACATGATCATTGACAGTTTGCAGTTTGCAGCATGCATGTAAGACTATAGTATGTATAGACAAAATGCAATTAATTTAAAAATAATATAAACAGTAATAACACATCAATAGATGATATTTGATCAGCGTCGTGATTTCTCACATTAGTAACTAACATCATACTAGTGTAAAACACAGTCTGCCTGATTGCTTTAGGGCACGAGCTCCAATGTGCTAACCTCTAAACCAGAGGCACCACCCTCATTACACGCGAGTGCTATTTTAACGCCAAGAAACCCGTGAAATTAGGCTACATTTATGATTCAAAAGATGAATGTTCGACCAGGAGTGTTAAGGCTACATTACAATTCACAGTCATAACTACGTGCTTTTTTTATATACTTTAGGGAATGTTTAGAAAAATCACTAGCCCTGATGTCTTTCACAGCCAATTTCAATTCAAAGCACGTGATCCTGTAGTTTATAACAAAGTTTTGTTGGGGGAAATCTACAGGCCCTATATAAACCTTATACGCTTATAAAACAGCATATAAAAAATTTAACTGCAGCGCGCTAGATTGCAAACTTTCTCTCATAACCAGGGTGCTGACTTAATACGTACTGCTGCTGCTCGATTTCTCCTCATTGTTGCCGGAAGAGGACTCCGGGCTGCTGGTATCTTCGCGCGGCTCCTTCCCCTCCGTTTCCCGGCACGATGGCGCGTGTTCTGCGGCGGAGCTTGTCTGCTTGGTGGCCGTTTTGTCCCCTGAGTAGTCGTTAGACGACGGAGTTTCTGAGGCGTTGGCGTACGCTGTGTCGAAAAACTGGTCGAAGGCTTGGGGCAGCACCCCATTTCTGCCAACGTTCCCGTAGAAATTGGACACTGCACAGCCCGCGCCGGAGTGGTGGTGATACGCAGCAGCGGCGGTAGGGTTGTTCTTGGCAAACATTTCCCCCATGGTGGGCTGCGAGGACAGACAGTCCCGATGTACCATGTCCTCCGTGGTGGGGTAGCACTGGGGAAGGTTCCCCCGGTGTGACCATTTACCGGACGCGTCAATGGCGGCATAGTCCCTGAACGTCACCTCTCTCACGGGCTGGACCTGAGGCAGGTTAGAGGAGTACGAGTATGTCATGGGCCGAGTAGACGGGGTCTGGGACAAAAACGAGGGTAGACCGGAGAAGTCTGCCCCCGCCGAGACGTAGTAGGTGCAACTGGGCAAATACATGTTCGAACCGACGGGGACCCGCTCGTCAAAATCCATCACTCCTTCACTCTACTACTCTATGTGGGTCATGCCTCTATAGCCGCCCTTTACATGGCTCTGGAGCGCCTTGGCTCTTGCCTCTTTGAAGCAGGTCCGCGAGGCAGAAATTTTTAGACGTAGGCTGACGTGGAGAGCAATCTACATCCATTCCAGGGAGGCGTGGGTCACGTGACCAGCGGCAGAAATTGACAGCTTTCGCGTGTATGAGAGCGTGTGTGTGTGTGCGCAATGAGAGAGGGTGTGTGAGTGTGTGCGAGTCAGTGTGAACGCGCGTGCGCGAGCACGAGGAGTTATTCAGTGAATGAGTGTGAGTTTGAGTGAGGGACAGACTGCAAGTTGTCCTGAAGCTTGACATTGGTGGTTTATCGCTATGTCGGTCTAAAATTAATTCCCTTATATGCTGCAAGTCAGAGAAAAAAATATAATTGCATTGGTTGTTAAAATGTAGAGAAGTGACATATTGCTATCGAAGGATTAACCTGATTCAATATCAATTTTAAAGATGCTATGTGCATTTCGACATTTAATCTGGAGGGCTCGTTGAATCCATGCGTCTTGTAAGCTTTATGGTATTCCTGAGGGTTTGATGTCGTCTTTGGTAAAAACCTTATGCATTTGAGGCGTGCCAACACGTGTAATATCTGTATCCTCTGGACTTGACCAAAGGACTAGCATTTCAATCAATAGGTGTGGAGGTCATTTATGATATCAGAGCCCTCACAGAAGCCCGAAATGTACTGATGGACCACAGACGTCCTCTTTACCAGGAGTTTGAGCTACTCCCCTCAGGGAGACGATACAGGCCACCAGGGCATAAAGAAATAGTACCAAGCAATCCTTTGTCCCAGCGACAGTAAGGCTCCTGAATGTTGAAAACGACCAGTGGGACCTGCGGGCTGGCCTACAGCTAACATTGTAGTTGACATGGTGTTTTGTTGTGTATACCCACTGAGCAAAACTGTTTGAATCAACGTTTTTTCCACATCATTTCAACCCCCAAAAATATATGTGATGACGTGGAAAACTAATTGGATTTGCCAAAAGTCATCAAGGTAAGGGCATTTCGATTTTTTTACACCCAAATTTTAACCTAAATCCAATGACATGGTGAATTGTTTTTGCTCATTATGCGTTGAATTCACGTTGACAACACAACCATATGTAAATCGCGCGTTGAACTGACATCTGTGCCCAGTGAGTAGTGTACAGACAATCACTCATCGCTCATGAATTGCACTTTTTCTAACTGTATATTTCCTTGTCTATCTTTATGTGTTTTTATGTATGCACAGAGCCGCAACCAACATTTTCCCATGGGGATAATAAAGTCATTATCTATCCAATACTACTGAATATGATTTTTACCAGGCAAGTCAGTTAAGAACACATTCTTATTTGCAATGACGGCCTACCGGGGAACAGTGGGTTAACTGCCTTGTTCAGGGGCAGAACAATAGACTTTTACCTTGTCAGCTCGGGGATTTGATCTAGCAACCTTTCGGTTACTGGCCCAACGCTCTAACCACTAGTCTACCTGCCGCCCCAGTTGCAAAAACACCAACTAAAATATTATTTTCTTGTTATGTTTGATGTTTCTCACAGGTGTGTGCTCATACTTTACAACATTATATCATGACCGTTTGGCTTCACGGCAACATTTGTCAATCAGGGTCATGTTGAAGTAAGCCTTCATGTTTGGCCCTGTCTCCAGGCAGGTGTCGACGGCGCGGCTACCAAACAGACATTTTAGGCTGTGCAGCACGTATACAACACCAACAGACATAGCTCATATCGACGCTTGGTTTTTACAATAATCCAAACCCCTAGATCATCTCACTTTTGCCACCTAAAAAAAAACGGACGTTTTGTAAACGGTATTTAAAAAGTTGCCAATATTGCACAATATTGTTTACGACAGCAATAACCAAGGAACCACTGGATCAGTAGGCTTACTTCATATTGGAACGCAGGAAGTATGTAAATAGATAGAGAGAAATGTGCGATTGTGGGTGTCTGTCTGGATATTTGGAAAAACCCAGAGCTAGACCAATAAAAGGCCTAATTGGAAATGGACATTTGTTGAATCATACATATTATACAAATTATAGTTCATTACTAGTTAGGTTACACAATTAGGCTTCTACTACACAGTTAGATTGTTTTCAGCTTGAACTCCATCACTTGTGAATGATAGGCCTATACGAATATAGCTCTCACCGCGTATAAGTAAGGCTAAGAATATTAATACACACAGATCGCACAATGCGTATCTTCCCGTTTCACGCACAGATATTTCTATGCATTGAGTAAATAAACATTTCTCTATGATCTACAAGACATTGTGAAATATAATACAATTCGGTTTTACCGACTGAGCCCCCTTCAGCGGTCCAGACAATATTGGAATTCTTGGTTAGAACGCCAACACACTACAACTGCCACTATTGTGGAATGCATTGATGTTGAATCAACTTTTTGTTTTTAATGATTTCTCCAGATATTATCCTCGTTTAAACCCAATTTCCCGAGAAAGGTTTAAACAATTTTCATGGAATCCGTAGGCCTATGGGCAATACTTATTTTCGAAACCATTATTCGTTCTAAAGACCATGTTGTGTAAACACTTACTTCATCATTAACACGTGATGTATAGACAATCTAACCAAAGGTGGAACACTAGTCAAAAAAGGTTAATGCTTAAACATTAAAAAAGGCCACCGCTCTATCTCATAATTACACAAAATACAATAAAGTGCATTTTCCTCACGAGTGTTGTAGGCCTACCCATTTTGCAACCGTTAAATAGAATGAAAACACATATGCATATGAATCATTAACAACCAAATAAAGTATATTATACAATTAAGTTGTCGCATTGAAATAAAAAACAACATCTATTTAGATGTATCCTTTTGGAGTGTGTTATTTGATGATACCTTTTCATTACAATCCTAAGAGTATAGCATTATCCTCTTGTCTTGACTATAGGATAGCTAAGATATCAGTCTCCCTGCGTGTTATGCGTTTATTTCTAAAGCACAACAACAGTGTGAAGGACCACAGTGGTGTGTTGTGCCTTGTGAGACTGTGGAATCTGACTCCAATGTTCTGTGAACGAGCGACTAGAGGACGGATTAGGACCGCGGGGACTCTCTCCTTGTCCCGCAGCGCTTTACCCAAATCTACTCTGCCTTTCCCTCCACACACACGGAGCTTCAGGACGCGCCAACATGACACATGTAGGCCTAATGTAATACGACTTCGAAAGCATAACATGTACAAAGCAACGGTAAGTATGAGCTAAACCCCTCTTCCAAAATATAAAAAACGAGAAGCATTAGAATATCCCTGATTATCCGTCCATGCATCGTCACGTTAAATAATTATGGGGACACAAACAAACACCGTGCCGTCGCGACCACACGCTCCGCCTCTTCGTCAAACCAGACACATTCTACGACTTGTGCTAAGCCGTAATTGAGCACAGGGTGCCCAGGAAAACCAGGGGCTGCTCTGCACAGACCTGAGTTTTTATAGTGCCTTAGCTCCTATTTTTCCATCTCCGCCAGACACCATCAAACCGACCAGGCGTGTTAGGAAGTTGCCACCTACACGGACTAAGGAGCCAAAGTCGTCCAGCGACAAATAAAAAAAATAGACATTCTAAACCTAAACAGGTAAGATTCTAACTTACTCTTATCAAAATTGAAATGAGCTGCAAACACTTTTTTGTCAATGTAAACAATGTCTATACTGACCCCGGTTTTTTAAATAGTTAGCTAAAGTCAGAAACAAGAAATAGATAGACATTTAAGTTTCAACATTTCATGTAAACAGTTTTTATGTTCGAGGAAGACGCTTCATAACACACTTGATTCATGTCGACCCTACGACATCCCTCTTTAGTTATTGTGGCTTTTCTTCCGTGGCCAAAAAACGAGACGGCATTTCTGCGTAAAAGCCCCCCACGCCATAGCTTTGTCTGTGCGGTCGACTTCAAGTTCGGGGGAGGGACAGGGTCACCGCCCACGGGGTAGGCCCTTAAAGTGAGGACTGCAGACGCCATTTAAGGGCACGGTATGCCCCGGATGAAGTTTCCCTGATTATAAATGCATTTTCAGCTCCTGGCAGCAACTCTGTGAGTTAAGGAAAGGAGAAGGTGGCTTTAGGTTACCAGACCGATCGACGTCTGCATGTGTGAAGTGAGGTCTAAAAATGAACTTAACTTTCGTGGACTGCGTCCTAGACTTTGGAATAGCAGATGTTTTGGTGTAGTTTTCAGTAGAGCCCTAGACACCAGTAAGTTTACACTGAGATTAGTAGGAAACTTGATATTACTTCAGAGAATTGTAATGATCAAGAACACATTGATTATAGTCTTCTCCATTTGCTACATTAAACAATGCACTTTACGCACAGTAAAATATTCACTTCACTAGATCTGTTCTCAACAAAGGGATATGAATAGGCATTTATATAGTCCCACTGGTGGTAATAAAGGTGAAAGGACTGCCAGAGCAAGCATTATTAAAGAGAAAGACCAAACACTAACTTTAGACATATCTAAGTCAATATTAGATACTTTGCAGTATTGGTGTCGTTTCCTTTGACAAATATGGCACACATGGCACAAATCTTTTTACATGAAGAAACAATTCAATCTTTGCTGTCCGAGGATATGTCTTTAAAATGTCCCTACATTTTACACTGTTTCTGTCTTTGTTGTTCAATTACATTTACATTTTACATTTACGTCATTTAGCAGACGCTCTTATCCAGAGCGACTTACAAATTTAAACGTACTACTAAAGCTCAAGGATTATTGATAGCCTACACAATAATAGCAAGTTAGAGGTTGACAATCATTAACTTTTGTTGTTGATCAAAGTGCGATTTTACCATTCAGAAAGTGGTGTGTACCATGTTTTGTGTACCGTTTATTTGTTCAGCTTAGAGTCGATGAAAGGGAAACAAAATGGCGCAGGCTACTTAAATTGACCTTGCATTAGGCGTAAAGTCCACTGTTTTCAAAGAAAAACGTTGGTAATGTCCTATACATATTCAGCAATTGCAGTTGAATGATTATTTACATGTTCAAAGTAAACCTCGAATACGCTCCTCCAATGGGGCTATATGCATAATGTATCTATCTCATCAACCCATTCTCACGTTACAATAACATTCATTCTAACCCCAACCCAGAATATCTCTGTGTAGAGTCCGTATAAATGTGTGAGCATATTATGTGTGTGTGGAGTGTCAGGGTGCGTGAGTGAGTAGAGTCCCGTGAGTGTGCATAGAGAAAGTGCAAAAATAAAATCCTAATACACGTTGCTGCTTCTCTGTTTATGGTATATCCTGATGCCTAGTCACCTTACCCCGATACATATCCACCTCTCTCACTCCAGTATCCCTGCACATTGTTCATATGGTATTGGAACTGACCCTCTATAAAGCTTCTTACGTTATCGTGTTCTTTTTATTTCTTATTTGTATTGATCGTGTGTTTTTGTTCTAGGTTATGTTATTTTAGTGCTATATTGATATTGATAAAAGGTTTGGAGCTTGCAAGAAAGGCATTTCACTGTACTTGTGCACGTGACATTACAACTTGAAACTTAACAGTTAATGAACAGTATTCGACCTTTTTTTATTTTGTATATAGGTGCTACTCAATTACGCACAGCCTCAACACAAAACACATCGCCTTTACCATTAACGTGACTGCTCTGGATTTCCATACAAACATGTGCTTCCTTTCCATATGTTGATTCGTAAAAAGTAGAACTCAAATGTAGTTTACGATTATCTCATGCCCAGATTAGAAGAAAAAAAAATATAGGTGTTTTTTAACTTATATCCCATATTGGCTGTTGAGTTGTAGGCCGTTATCAAGTCTATGACTATAAGCGAAGAGGGCGTCAAGGAGGGCGATTACTACTACACAGATATATTCATATGAAACTTGAGCAAAAAGCCCTGGCATGTACTTCAATACGAATTAACAAACACGAAGATACCAGGAGGCGTGAACTTTATTTAAATCAGTAAAGAACTGTTGATTTATCCACAGGTCACAGAAATGTTGGGAGAGGGCGATGGCGACGACAGAGGGACAGAGGAGGGACCACACAAGGACAAACCTCGACTAGTGGGAACACGATTCAACTCCATGGTCAATGGGAGGACGTGGCTTTAGCCGTACTATCTCTTGGGTCAATTCAAGGGATACGACTGATATCAGTCTCTCATCGAACTCCCATGGACAGAGTGCCACAAAACATGTAAAATGACATCAGCGATGGAGAGTGGACAACCGCAAGAACCGAACTAACCTTGTGTTGGAATATGGGTTATAATCATTGTCGATTTAGCTCAAAATTGGCGCGCAAATAACTTCACAAGGCAAAAGCTACATTTAAAAAAATCTCGCCATGGACCTTTGGCTTAGCCTATGTAAATAATGTTGCAATGGCTATAGCTTAATAAATTGTGAAACAAAACTGCGTATTTTTCTCTCCATTTTATAGCCTTCTATAGGATTCACAGCAGTTTGGGCATGTAGTCTAAAATAGGGTAAAGTAGACCCACTAATGGCAGCAACCTATGCATATCCAAATTTGCCCATTCAGAGTTTTCTCTGACGACGACAGAAGCAACAAAAACAGGCCTGCTTTTTGTCGACGCATCTCTTGCGTTTGAACTTGATTTTCTCATATGGACGTCACTTGTGATTATTCTATTACATTATTCACTGGTGAAATAAAAAAATGGGATAGTAAAATGAATTGACCATATAGAGGTGTGACAACAATGTATACGCGTGCACTGTTCCTTGGGTCAATTCGACATTTAGCTCAATCAAAAGCTAGATTATGTCTCCACTGTAGCCTTTTTTTATTTCATGTTTAGTAGCCTAGTTGAACACATTGAGCTGTATTTTAGCTAGGCTACATTCTCCGTTATTATTATAGTTGAAATAAATATCACGCCGAACATAGGCCTACAAACAGGCCTTAAATCATACATACGCTAATTCTCTCCGATTCTAAGTTCACCCTATATCTGAGTAACAAAATAAAAAAATGGCGTGTGTATGACTTGCTTGTAGGCCTATGTTCTGCGTGATATTCTTTTAGGCTAGAATAGTAACAGAGAATATAGTCTAGCTAACATACAACTCAATGTGTTCAACTAGACTACTAAATATGAAACTAAGTATAGCATAGCATAAAATAATATCATGTTTTAGAGTTCAGAGTATAAATAAATACGGGAAGAAATTATGTAGGGATTGGTATGAAACGAAAACGAACCGCATGGGTCTATAATGATACGTAGGGTCAGATTATTCTTTAGTTTATATGATCTGTGTTGCTGTTCAAAATAACAAAGAATTCCATCGACAACAAAGCAAAATGCCCAAGAAAACGAATGAATAGGCTACCTATATTCAGTCAATACAAAGTGGAGAACAATAGCATCATGTAATTAAGACACAAATGACTAACAAAGTGTGTAAGTAAGACCTAATTACACATTTTTAAAGAATAGACTACACAGCCTGACTCCTTTGCGCGCACACAAGGTTAATTTTGGAGAGGACTACAAAATCATGTATTGGTGTCCATAGACCTTCCTCGTGGAAATTGAGCATAGACCTACGGATTTATATGGGCAGAGGATAAAATACCACCGCTTACACAAATTAGTAAATGAATAGGCCAGGGCATGAGCGCAGCCTACAGAGGCGTGGTGAACATAGTCTCGGGCAAGATCCTCTGCTTAACTGTTGTTAAAACACCGGTATCCCACGGTGTCTACCAGCCTAAAGTTGACTGCTTTTAAAACGGAGTATCCCACGTTGTCGACCGGGTTAAGGCACAACTGTATGCGCTATTCTGGCAAGCAGGCAAGGCATATGGAAAACGCCATCGGTATATCTCGGGTATTGCCATTTGAAGATTACAGCCCTCGCCATAGTCTCCATTACCCAGGTAGACAGTGAAGGTCAAAGTAAAGAGCACACCATTAGCCCCGGCCTTTACTCATCTCCTCCCCGCCTGACAAACTGCGGAGAGCGAGGCTCAGTGTGAGAGTATAGGCTGCTCCTCCAGCAGACAACTATTCGCTTAATACAATAGGCCTACATATAGTCTATTCATGTGGATTTCTATTTAATTAATCATGTTTGAAAGCTTACAAAAATGTATGTTTTTGTTTTGTGTGAATAGACACCAACAGCCGTTAAAACGGATTAAAAAAGTCGTACTCCATGGAAGAAGGCAACAATTTTTAGTGCAGATATGAAATGGAAAATGTATAGTGAAATGATATAGCCTTTAAACACGTCAGGTTGATTTGATAACGCAGCAAAAAAGATTTACAGACGACCATGTACTTCTTACTTCACGTTGCCCATTTGCCGCTAAGCGTGAATCAAGCAAGACAGTGAGTAATGTGAAGCTCTCTCAACCCATTTAATTCATTTTACGCAACAGGGAATGCCAAATTGAATTGCTCCATGGATTATTTGCAGAAGCTGTCATTCCTGGTTTTGCCTTTGGGTGGCAGCAAAACTCCAACAATGCTGCAGTGAGCACTGGGAGTGTGTCAAATATGGAATCCAGTCCAGCTCTGCTCTGCTCTGGCCGCCTGCCACAGTTTGAATATTTCTCTCCCTGGGATGTGTGCACGTTCACGTGTGTTTGCGTCTGAACCGTGTAAAGCGCACGCAGACTGTGCTCTCAGCTGAGGCATTCTTGATCCTGACTTCAATTTATCAGAAAGAGGAATAGTGTAATGTCTAATAAATAATAATTGACAAACTAAGACGTTAAATGTCTTTATATATTAGCATATTTTTACATTATAATTCTTTATGAATTTTGGACAACACATTGATTGATGTTTTGCTCATCATTGTTTAAACAGTTATTATTACATAGCTTGTTACCAATTAAAAAAATGTTTTAATAAACAAAAAATCATAATTTATTATCAACCATAAACCATATTTTATTAATGTATTACTATTAGCCTAATACACAATTAAATACAAGTATAAACAACTTATTTCGAGCACTTGCGGCCTTAAGCTTATAGCCTCATTTGGGTTAGATTTAGTTACACCATTTTGATGTGATAACCCATTAGTATTGCCTTGACTAGGCCTATAGACTATGACAAATAAAATCTACAACGATGTTTAATCGTTGTCATCATAGAAACAACTTTTTGAACCAGCAAAAATATAAGGACGAGACGGTTCTAATCCAAATGCATGTGTGATTCCGAATGAGAGGTGGCTAGACAACGTAGCCTACTCTACACATTATTGTAAGCTACCTGTAGCCTTGCCTTTTGCTATTCTGAATCAGTGGACTCACACTTGTGATGCATGCATGTCCACTGATTCAGAATAGCAAAAGGCAAGGCTACAGGTAGCTTACAATAATGTGTAGAGTAGGCTACGTTGTCTTTATTTCCCTACGCCCTATGACATGGCTTTTCTTAAATGCTTACATTTTCTTTAAGCATATACATTTTCTGTTAAAGCCTACTCTCCCGCAGCAACGGAATCAATATCTTTACAAAATATGGATAGTACAAACTCTTACAGGGAGAAAACATCGAATATGTTGGTATGTTTCCCTGTACAGGCTTTATGGTTTACTTTGCTGGTTCATGCGTTAAACGCATTGTATGTGCAATGCGACATAGCCTACACTCAGCATATTTATTCATAAAACAAACATAACTTACCTCAATGAAATTGAAATATGTAGCCACACTTGGCACAGTGTGATTCGTGGGAGAAATTTTAGTACATCTTGTAAAAACATTTTTCATTCACTTTTTTTCTAGGTGTTTATATTTTTTGGCTGAATTCAGTGACCACAGGATTCATTTTTTTCTATTTGATCATGAAATGCTTGTAGTAAATGTGCATAGCCTGCAATCACGACGATAAAAACAAGGAGCTTTTGGCATCTGTAAGTGCAAACCTCTTCCCTTCTATAATCACCATGTGTTTGTTTGCTTTGCTAGTTTCATGTCAGCGTTGTTTTTTTATATTTGCAGAATGGTCTCCCACTGGGCACAGACGTCACTTCGACGTCTAGTTATGATTTACATTTGGAATAAGTTATGAACTAACGTGAATTCAACGTGAAATCACCAAAACATTGTACCATGTCATTGGATTCAGGTTAAAAGCTGGGTGACAAAAATACGAAATTCCCTTATGTTGATGACTTTTTTCAAATTATATAATTGTTCCATGTTGATTCAACATCATCACATTTACGTTTTTTTGTTGAAATGACGTGGAAACAACGTTGATTTAACCAGTTTTTGCCCAGTGAGCTGTGCAATAGTATATATTTATGATACAGGCCTAAACCTAGTGCACAGAGACTAAACGGATATGATGTCACTAATACAGTAATATAACCATAAGTGGTAGGCAACACGGTAGAAATGATGATCTTTATCAGTCACCAGAGTATGGTCAAGCCAAAATTGTATTTAAGAAATTGATATTTTTGAAATGATCCATTTAAACCCCTTATTAGTCACAATCGTATAGGCTAATAGTTGTACTGCTACGGCTGGTGGGGTGGAATACTGCAGCATTAGCGAATCAAAATGCTGAGGCCCACTTTTTCTCTCGATGTCACATTCAAGGGCTGTAGGCCTACATGACATACTACAGATGTGCATGTAATCAGCCTACACTGAAACAGTTAGCTTTAAGAACCCAAATCTATATGCTAGTTTGTTTTCCATTAAAATTAAAAAGTGAGAGCTGAAATGGTATTGCATTCATGGCCTTGTGCATCAAGTTACCTCACTGATACTGTAGTCCTGTTATTATCAGCAGACATGATAGCGAGACGGTCACCAGTTATAACAAAATATGATCAGTCACATAATTGGGGATTAAGAAATGCCAAAATGGTAAACATATTCATGTATGCATTGTCCTTGGGATGACGAAATGATTGAAGAAATGATTGAAAATACATTTAAAAACCAAAGCTAATTGCAAGACCTCAAGGAAATCGAAAACAACAATAAACGCCGCATGGATATTATCTGCAGCACATTGCTCTACTCATTTTCAAAACCCCAAATTTGATACCTCTGTGACGCTGAAGCGTTTATATGGAAGCAATTTTTAAATAGTTGAAATCTGTGACCAGTGGTGATATTTTAGCTGTGGCTGAGGCAACGTGCATCCGACTAAAGATTCTATTCATCTTATCACGACGTGATGATAAGTAAGAATGCTTATGGAAATGTTTTAAATAACAAGACCATGTAAGTGAATGTAAATAATCGAAAATAACTGAACGTACACATAACTGATGTCTACAGGAAACACTATAGGCCAAACAAAGAGTTGTTGGAGCAAGTAGCCTTATCGTTTCAAATAGGCTAATGTTTGTATTGTTCCTAAATATTTCCACAACCTTATCATGTAAATGTCGCATATAGGCCTAATATTATTATTATTGTTGTTGTTATTATTATTATCAGACTGTGGTAGTAAGACTACTTGAAGTAGCCTAGTAGACTTGGCCTATTCAGATGCAAGTCTCCACTAATAGGTACCTGTAGTGCTTGAGACAATCTCATCACTAGATGGCGATATAGGCCTTATAATAATTCACATACACACAATAACACTTCCATTATTTGCTTGAGTGAGACATTTTCGATGCACTCAACAGGTAGATTCAGACACTTCGTAATACCTTCGCACTCAGGCGACACCTGGAATTAACGTCGAAATGGATAGAGCCCAGAGTAGTTCTACACAGTCTGGACAAACCCGGATCTTCCGCATTCAAGCATAAAATCATACGCCGGACAGACATGTTCCTCACACACGGTAAACAGGCCAACACACTGGGCCAACACACTGGGCCAACACACTGGGCCAACACACTGATCATTGAGCCTCTCACACTGCTTCTGAATCTCAGAATATCTTCAACCAATTCATGACAAATCCTTTCACATTTCAATAGGTATGACAAAATATCACGACTGACATTCAAAATGTCACACCAAAAATTAAACCATCTGTGTAATATACTGGACTGATGTTCAAATCAGAGGTCGTGGATATGTATGATTCAACAATGTCCGGGTTTTATTGGGACAGATTTTTGTGTCAATACTTTTACATATTTAACAGACACAGATAGCCTTGACATATTATATTTTTGTCTGTATAGTTTACCTTTATATACAACCACATGAATACACACACAATATAAAAGACATATGGTTCACATGGGCACACATTTCCCAGACAACTATGTATGCATTACAAGCGGGATTGCACCTTGAATTCGTTATGAGTAAGAGCATGAGAACCGTTTGAAGAAGCTAAACTTTAAATTAACATGCACGTGTTTAGTGGAGTGTTGAAGGGGAAATGGAACGGATTAATATTTAACCGTGGAAGCTATAATCCTAAATGCCGTCACTTCCTGGGGATTTCCAAATGGGTTTTTTTCTCCACACGGTGAAGTTAGAGTGTCTGTTTTCCTGAGGTTATTGCATGCCAGTTGCAAAAATTATACGGCCCTAACTTTCTCCTTGCTTTGGGCTCCATTCACCGAAAACAATATTTTACACCATGGAGGAAAATGGAAGGTCCAGAGTTTTCTACATTTTCGTTCCATAAAGGTCCCGGCATGCATTTGGCAGAGTACATTTGTGAACCATGTTCGGTGGGAAATAAGGATTAAATTGTTCCAATCAAAAAGCGTGAATAGCATATTGTGTGTGTGTGTGTGTGGGTGTGTGTGTGTGTGTGTGTGTGTGTGTGTGTGTGTGTGTGTGTGTGTGTGTGTGTGTGTGTGTGTGTGTGTGTGTGTGTGTGTGTGTGTGTGTGTGTTATTCCCATCCCATTGTTGTATGTCAGTCAGAACTAGCTGATGCTCTTCACTTTGACGACCACCTTCTTCTCCTTTACGCGTCTGTTCTGAAACCAGATAGTGACCTGTCGCTCGGACAGGTTCGTCTGGGCCGATATCCTCCTTCGTTTGTCCTTCGTTATGAATTTATTGGCCGCGTACTCGCGCTCAAGTTCCTTCAGTTGCACCTTGGTGTATGGCACGCGCTTCTTTCTTCCACGTCGGAAGGAGCTCAGGTCCCCTCCTACAGGAGACACCGCGTCTGGTGGAGCAAAACGGAAATGGATTTAGTAAGCCGTTCACAAGCCATACACAAAAAAGGTTACATCTAAAACATAAAGGGGTTCTTCGGCTGTCCCTATAGGAGAAGCCTTCGAAGAACCGTTTTTGGTTCCAGATAGAACCCCTTTGGGTTGCACGTAGAACCCTTTCCACAGAAGGTTATACATGGAACCCAAAGGGGTTCTACCAGGAACCAAAAAGGGTTCTCCTATGGGGACAGCCGAATGACCCTTTTGGAACCCTTTTTTCTAAGAGTGTATTCTGATAAACGAATTTACAAACACGCGTTATAACGTTTTACAGAAAACACATCGTTTCTAACATTTTGTTGTGGATTAAGCAAAAACAAACACAATGAAAAGTCGTTCTGGTTTATTGCGTAAAACCTGAGGGCTCTCTACCTATGTTGTACCTGGTATGGAGGATTTCCACATGTGTCCGAGCTGAGGCTGCTCCTTGGTGCAGTAGACCTGCCCGTTCCAGCCGTTAGTTAGAGCCCACGGCTGGTAGCTCTCCATGGGCAGCAGGGGCTCGTGCCTGTGTTCTGCTGGCCCGCTCATAGTTGGTACAACTGGCACGTCCAGGTAACTGGGTACGGGCTGGTATGGGACCGAGGCATAGCTCGGATAGAAGGCGAACTCCTTGGCCCTGGAGTTGAAGTCATCGCCCGAAGCGGATGTGTCCATGTACTTCTCCCCGTACGCAGAGGGGGGCTGCGTGCCGCACGACTTTATGCTA
This sequence comes from Salmo salar, assembly GCF_965601325.2. Lineage (NCBI taxonomy): Eukaryota > Metazoa > Chordata > Actinopteri > Salmoniformes > Salmonidae > Salmo > Salmo salar. The sequence goes on from NC_138317.1 coordinate 30,873,666, forward strand.
CTGTGGTGCGACATTCTGCACGGATAGTAGCCGCTACCGAAGTATCCATAGGGCAGGGACGCGCTGGAGGAGCTTTGCACAGCCGAGCAAGGGCTGCACTGCTTGGATGGCTCGCCCATTCCCGAGGTTGGGACGTCGCTTGACGAGTATGCCGTGCTCGGAGCGAGGGACGCGGGGTGCGCCATCAGGTTCCTGCATTGGTTCGCCGCAAAGTTGCCTCCCGCAAAACCACCACCGCCAGCGTCCATGTTCTTGCTCACTTCATCGGAACCGCCGCCGTTGTCGTAGAGGAACATCACCGACGGGTCGACCCAGCGAGGACGGAAGAGCAGTGACGTTGTCATAGCACGACATCCAGCATTGAGGCTTCTGGCTCTTTTTTAAAAAAGCATAGAGGCTGAAAAAAGGAGATACTGATTCCGAGAGAGTAAGCGACTCTGACGCGCCCGGGTGCACCAAGGTCGCGCCTCTATTGGCCAAGAAGGGGCCACGTGATAGGCTATGCAAAGAGGACGATAAATATCTCCCAGTGCAGATAATTAAATGTAGAAAAAATGCGGCTTTGTAAGATGACCGTACCTATCAAGGGATTTGGCTTGTCTTTTTGCCGCTCAAAACGAGAGGGTTTCGTGAGTAAATAAAAATAAAAATAATATATATATATATATATCACTCATATATATATAAATATCACTCCTATATACGGTTACACATCAAACCTAAATTGGTTGGAAAAGGGTTTTTATTTTATCATTGGAAAGCTAAATAAAAAGGACCTAGTAGTCCAGACGGTTTCAAAAGACTGCGGTGACTCACCAACTTAAATACATCCATTCACGTTGCTTTTACGCACATAAAGGCAGTCCGTGTAAACATGTCTATGACACAATGTCATTGCTGATTATTTTGTACATGGTGGGCCTATATTAATTCCACAAAGTATAATCCATTCAAAGCCACACACCCCAATACAGCTCACATAATTAGTACATAGCGTAAGGAATGGTCGCCAAGGACACGTTTCCCAATATCCCATAAACGACGATGGAGATGGACTACTAGCTAATGTTAACAGTGTTTGAACAGACCGAACCACTGTGGGGAACACGGATGACTCATCCAAGAGACATGAAATAAAGAAGGAAAATAAACAAGGCTTTAGAACAACAAAAAAACATGTATAGACTTGGAATACGTCCATCATTTTTCAACTAAAGATAATTAAGCTCAAATCCATGGGAGATTCTCTCAATCAAAATGCCCCGTTTTCATATCACTCAAATTAGAGCGACAGGTTCGAGCATTCAAGAAATGAGTGAGAATTCGGATAGACAGTGTGTCCAACAAATACCAGATCCCTCTCTTCCGACATGTTTACAATATGCAAAGACAGAAAACAGTTATCAAGGTTGGCAACTCGGGTGTTTTTTACATAGCCTACGGGGTAGACGCGGTTAGAGGCCAAGGTCAAGTTGAAAGTTGCTGTCTAGCCGACGAGTCTGTTGGGTTATTCAGTCTTTGAAGGACCCGTCTGAGTTCTTGAAAAGGGCGGAAGAGGGGTGAGAATTCCTGGCCTAATGAAAGCTTTGGAGGGCATTAACTTTTACTATCATTTTGTTTTCTCGAACGTTTTATTCTCGTTGTGTCTAAGGAAACATTTTATGCATCATGTGTTTTGCACACTTCTGTCTCTCACATTGAAAAGTAGGCTAATCGGAAAGTTGGATTTGCAAGCCAGTCTCGTGTTTTGGAGACTTTTGGTGAAGACGGGTGAACATTATGTGAAGTAGTATAGGCATGTCGTAGTGTTTTGTCTGCTTTGTCGTGTTTACGGCGCTCCTTAAGGCTCTCCTTCCAAATATATTGTTTCAGGAGAAAAAAGCAAGAATATTCTAAACAAAACCAGCCTAGACTTACCTATAGCCTATTTTCTCTGGTACAGTATAATGCCATGAAAAATATGGTCATTTGGTTGTAGTTAGCGCTGTAAAACCAATAATAGGCCTAAATGAAATAATGCAAGCCGTCAAATGGCAAAGTTTGTTTCAGGCTATAAATGGAACCCAACAAAAGTGCTCAAGGATTCATTCATATAGAATTCAAGCATTTTTCATAGGCATTCTTGCCTATTTTCGCGCCATAATACTATTATTGTGATGCAATCACATAATTCAGGAAGCATTTTTCCATAGGCATTCTCATCTATTATTACGTCATAATAATGTTAATAAAAACGTCAAAAGCACTGTGCCTCAGCCACAGTATAAATACTACCATTACGAATTCGATATTAAAGCTAGATCGCGTGCAGGGTCCAAATGATCCATTACACAGTAATAACAAACGTAGGCATTATTAGCACGTCAAACCAGTTATTTCTTTGTAGGCCTATTATTTGAATATTCTTGATGGATGAGGGATCTTGGACAGCAGGAAGAGTAGATCCCCTATTTGGGGATCCTAATAAATACTACTACAATGTATCAGACGTCAGATATGAGACAGAACATAAAGCCTCAAACAATGTCTATCTGAAGCCGAAAAACGTTGAAAAACATAACCTTATTGATTAACATTAGTATTCTACATGATTTCCAATACAAATGTACTCAATGTTGTTTAACCTGTCGGCTATATAGGCAAGATCCAAACCAGTTATTTCTTTGTAGTTATTTGTATATTCTGGATGGATGAGGGATTTAATAAACTATCGCAGTCACCGGCGGCAGGTAGTCAAGTGGTTAGAGTGTTGGGCCTGTAACCAAAAGGTGACAAGGTAGGAATCTGACAAGGTAGAATTCTGTCGTTCTGCCCCTGAACAAGGCAGTTAACCCACTGTACGCCGGTAGGCCATCAGGGTAGATAGTAATTTGTTCTTAACTGACTTGCCTATTTAAATGTAAAAAAAGATAATATTATGACAGAGATTGCGCATGCACTCAGATGTTAACATGTCATTAAAACACATCAATACATATGTTAGGATAGCCTAGATTCTACATGATGTATATCCTCTTCCTAGATAAACTTGATTCATCTAACCCAACTCTTTTTTGTGAAAGTTTTTGGTGAAAGTTTGCAATATTGAAATAAGTGTGTGTTTTTTTAACCAACAATTATGTGTGTGGTTTATATGTGGCTTATCTGTCCAATCTATAGCCTATGTGTGATCAATTTCATGTTACGGGAAGGAGAATCTGTGATCCATAAATTGATATTTCAGCTTTTCAGATTAGACATAATCCACATCCGGTGCTGAACTTGATCTTTATAGCCTAATTAGTCATAAACAAATTTGAGAAAGCTATTCAATATATATCGTGAAATGACACGATTTAGCGTCATCAAATATCTAGCTATTTTCTTTTTATTTTCTTATGTAGCTAACCATGATGTGTAAAGGCCTAACTAACCTATAACAATGAAGCTATGACACAAATAGAACGGCTTTGTGAATCAGGTTTGAATCATCAGGCTACATTTGGATTTTCTCTTTTTGCTCACATTAACATGGCTTGAACCAACAAAGATGTTCCAAAATCAAACGTTTGAAACGGTAATACATGACATTAAATATTTACATGAACTTGTAAAATAAATGGCAATGTAAGCAAGGTTCTGTCTTAAACCCGGGTTTTCTGGCGCGGGGCCTGCAATCAAAACAGATCGGGAGCTGTCACAGAGACCATGGCGCGCGCAGATGCAGTCTGTTTTGGTGGTCTGACCAGAACAGACATCCCTTTCGAGGAACAGACCACCGCCATGCGCCACAACAATGCCCAGACATTCTACTGGCTAGGGAGACCCGTCTGTAAAGTCATTACCAAGAGCATAGACTCTTAGTTTCGACTGGCATTGTCATTTCGCTGCAAATAACAATGTTTTCATCCTATGTGACGTAACAATAGGCCTACAAAATAATTGTAAAACCATTCAAGAAAAATCGAAACCATGTGGAAAGAAATCCAATTAACGTTATCGTTACATTACCGATTTCTAATAACAATTGGTGATATGTAGAATACGTTGCAAAGATGCGGACCTATTCCCAACCCGTCTATTCTTTCCAATCCATAAAGTGAGAAAAATGTGGCTTATCCAGTTGTTGTAGTGTGATGTGAAACTAAACTGTGGTATAGAAAGTAAAGCCAAATAAATAAAAATATGTTTCTGCGGTAGAGCCAGTGAACCACAGGGCGGCCTGGCACGTAACTCTTCTATGTTCCCCGGACTGCAACGTGATGCAGCACTAAAGGATAAAATAAAAAGGAAATTGGCAAATAAGAGTCAACAGGGTGGCTCTTGAATCGCGCCTTTGACTGACAGGTCCGTTATACATTCGCTCTGACTCAAAGTGTCACAAAGTAGAAGTCTTAAACATTTTGTTAACGGGCTGCTAAAACTGTAAGCTACATGTTACATTTATTGGCACAATGGAATCCCAGTAAATATATAGGCCTACAGTTCATTTCAATGGAACTTCAGCCGCTAGCCATTTGCACATCTGTTGTATTTTCGAGCGCTACCAGTCCCCCATCAGTGGACGGATTAGGCTAATTTTCACCAGCCCCTGTAAGATACTGTAGCTCTTTCTGTTGACAAGGGCCCTTCCTACACATTATTGTCCCAGGGATGAGGCCGTGTACCTCTTTCCAGTTAACATACAAAGGGAAATGCATTATGTTTAACGCAAATTCTAATCAAGACGTCTATATATATGTTGCAGAACATCCAGTCACTCACTCACTACCTATCAACAAGTTAACTCAGATCGAGACACCATGGAATTAGGCTAACATTTTTGTTTACCAATTTCTTTCCTGATGACGTTATTACTATGGCACAGATGCTTCACTATATAACCGTTTGCGTTTTTGTATGGCCAAACGATTCGTCATTAACAATAAACAGCAAAAACAGAATGTCCCACTAGCTTTAACATAAAATAAAGTTATTAAAACGCAGCAGGCTATATTACACAATAGTTTATGGAAACGAACATCAAAAAAGTGTTTACAAATTACACCAACAAACATATAACCTATAGCCTGCAATTGTTCAACAATAATGTCCATTCGCATAAATATATAGGCTAGCCTACATTTTTAGATGGGCTTTACCATTCCTAGTTTTCAAGAAAACAAACATAATTTGTGCAAAAGCCAAACTTTAAATACATCTTTATTGACATCCGTTGGTTTTGATTAAACATGTCCAAACTTCACAGACCTTTGATTACAGTGAACGAAATAGTATTTTATGTTTTACTTTGTCCTCGGTTAAGAAATACCTCTAACCCGTCGTGATTTAGTCGCATGTCTCATCATTCCAAAGGAAAATTCATTTTTGTAAAGGAAATTCCTACATGTTTTGCATTAGTAAAACAACCCATCCATGCTGCCATGGTTATCAGCTATACACGATTTTCTAAGGGGAAAATGAATAGATCGAATAAAATAGAACTTTCATTTCACTTTCTGAAACATGCCAAATAAAATCTATTCAAAGACATGCCATGTTAGTCACATTAAAACGAGCTTCGATTTCACATAAACCAAATATACATTCTTAAAGAAACACAAAGTATTGCACAATGTCACATTCAGTTCATCAGGTCAATAAGTTACAATGGGTCGTCGACCCAACAGAACTCCCAATACATCACAGGTAGACACAATAACACACCGATAACAACATGAAGATGTATTGGACACAATACAATTAATATCAAATGAGGCTACATTCCAATTGCATTGTTATATAACCAACGCACAAACCCACCTCGTCTCACCTTCTTTATCAATATAACATTTGCACATAGGCTACAAATGATGTGGTCAACATTTGGTCTTCAGTGAAACTAGGTTTCGGTGAACCTGGTCAAACTTGTAAAAGATAAACACAAATAAACGTGTGACCATGATGCAATAGGCTACATAAAGTCAGGACATTCGTTGAAGGCCATATTTCTAAAATTCGATCATTTCAATGGCTTCATATCCAGGAAAGGTACAGAAAAGGCAAGGGGTTCTCCATGTTCGATTCCCAAAGCCAACATGTGAATCTCCTCGACCATAAGACTACCGATCAGGTGTGTTGGCTTTTCAGTTAGCCAAGCTTTGTGTATTCCATAGGCTTTACCAACTCAAAAGGAGAACTCGGGTCGATAAGGATTCTACATTGATTTCATACACTGGAATAGCGGTAGAATGAAGGTGAAAGATATACTAGCCTATATATTATTACGAGTCACTTTCAAGCCCCATATCTGGAAATACAAGGTCAGCAGAGTTCTAGTTATAAAGATGAAAACAGGTAGGCCTATGGAGCGTTTCAGGGTCGTGCCAGGTGAGTGTTGAGCGTCACGGTTTTCCACGCTACCGATGACATTGTGGTAAAACATACCGTCGGCTACTGAATTGTGTTTTCGGTTTAATGGAGTGATGTAGGTTTCAGTGGCTCGTTAATCTCTTCGTTATACGGAAATGCAGTGCGTGTGAGAAGACCAGTTAGCGGTAACAAATAGAGCCGCGATGAGCGAGAGAAGAGATCTCCAGCTCGAGCCACCTTGCACTCTCTAGACATATTTCCGGGCGCGTTTCAAGGTCAAAGCATTAAAAGCTCTGGTGGCTGCGTCATCCAGTTTCAAGGCCAAGTTGAAGCCGGGATGGTGGAGGTGCTAGGATAGCAGAACACGTATTCTTCCATTGGTTTATCCTCTTTACTAACAATCCTAACCAAATCCATTGAAATTGAACGTGTTTGATTTGTTTTGCCCTGGTGGGTATTGATGGAATAGCGCAGTCTCGTTCAAAACGAAAATACTGAGACAGTAGGGTTGCAGGGTTTCACAGGGTTTTATCGCGCACTGCGCAGACTCCATGGTCAAGTTCACTTTAGGCCCGCTTGTAAAACCGAGAGGGGCGCAATCTGCAATGTCTGCTGAGAGGGCCGCTTCTTTTTAATCGCGGTGTATAAGACACTATAGCAAACACCAGAGCAAAACCACAACACGCTGTGTCCCGTTTTCCTTTCGGTTCTTGCACTTATGTTGCCCACCTATATGGAGAACAGACATGTATTTGGATATAACCAACAATGAACGAGTCGTACTAACCCATCCGTTGTCCTCCCAGTCCCATTATCTAAAACACATACAATAAAGTGCCACTACTGTAAACGAACAAGGTCATCTTTGAATTGCGCAAAAGAGCATTGTAAGTGTTAGCCTATCTGCTGACAGATCACAAGATAGTATCTGTCTTGACTGCAAAGTTGCATAACTCCTCACAGGTAACACAGGGGCTATCTTGTATCCTATAGCACAAAGAGTGGCAAACAAGGATATCCCAAGAGGGCATGAGATATGCCTATATGAAAAAGAGGAGGTAGGGTGAATTCAGAAAGATTGGGACATCATAACAGTTTACTCCTGATGTGTTAATTTCTTGGTCTGGCAAGAGACAATTAAAGCTATTGTTAAAGCCCTTGCAGAGAAACCACATTACTTAGTTGGTGTGACATCATAGGGGTGGGCAGAGCAAGCTTCAAACAGGAAGCTCACCACCCGAAGCACATGGTATGATCAGTGACATAGCTTTTATTCTGTTTTGATGTTAAGGTTATAAAACTGTCATAAATGATGCACAGTGCCACATTGTGATGTAAATGTGCATACTATGTAGTGGTGCATCAAAATAAATAAAACAAGTTGACAATTTTATGTTTCAATTTTATAAATCTGTATTTTTGTTGTTGTCCCGCTTTACCAACCATAGCTAGCTAAAATAGGACAGCTTGGAGTAGCTAAAGTGGGACAATCTGATAGGCTTTTCCAATGGAGGAAAGATATCCAGTCTACATTAGGGACCCCTGTACTTAGGTTAGGCAGGGCTCTGCTTCTTGTAATGCTATATCCTGTTCATTGTTTTATTGTAGTACTGTTATTTGTACTGTTATATGACTGAATTTAAAAAAAGTGGGACACTTTTTGCATTTCTGTCTTCTGTAACCTCTTCAGACATCTATCTATCCAACATATTAGCCCAACACATGATACATTTCTGAAACCCATTGGGGTATAATTAGGACTATAATAATAGTGTCCCATTTATCTAACCAGGGAGGAAGAGGTGAAGCGAGAGGTACAACTGAGGCCAAAATCTGTCTTCTACAGTTTTTGTATGGAGGTCAATGAGAGAGTGTCGAATTTGGATAACAATAAATTGAATGGCTTATTTGCTATGTGTTGCTTATTTGATTGAATAGAAGATTCGTAATTATTAGGTTGTTAGAAGTGCACTGATATAAGTGAGACACCTAAGATCCCGGCAACTTTTAGAAAAAACACTTTATATCGGAGTTGTGGCTAGTTCTCACTAGTTACCACAGCCACAAAGTCGTAAACCCCGTCTTTCTAAAATGTCGCTCCTTAAAATGTGTTTTTAAAGCTAACCCTAACCTTAACCACACTGCTAACATTATGCCTAACCCTAACCTTAAATTGAAACAAAAAAGCAAATGATTGTTTTCATACATTTTTATGATATAACCAATTCTGACTTTGTGACTGTGGTAACTAGTGGAGTCCGTTGGTCACACGAGTATGTGTCTTCTCATTGGCTAGAATGGTCCCACCTGATCTTGCCTTGCATGTTTAAGACGTTTATTTTCATTGTTAGAGCCGCCACTAGAGTATTAGTGCCTTGTTTCCCAAAAGCACAAATGGGTGTGTCATGCCTCCTGTGTGTGTGAGTGTGATTAGGAGACATCTTGAGGATTTCAGAGATGTATCATTTGTTGGGCTAATATGTTGGATAGATGTCTGAAGAGGTTACAGAAGACCGAAATGCAAATTGGGTCCCACTTATACCGAATTCACCCTAGGGATTCATTGAAAATAAAACACGACTATCAATTTAAAAATGTATATTTGCAAGGATTCTCTATATTAGATGTTTAATATACCCGATGCAACCTGAAGAAAATGAATTACAAAACGTGTAGCAGCCTAACTAATATACAAGAAATGGAAACCTGTGATGTAGGTCTACTCGAAATTTGCAAAAAAGTATTTCACGAAATGTCCGTCTACTTGGTATATAGAAACAAATACAGATCAATGGAATTGCCTTTTAAATAGGCGTTACAGTACAAAAAAAAATGCATTTGTATTTCACCCCACACAAAGGATTATGCTAATACATATTTAATGTATAACGAGTTTATATGGTTTTAAAAACTCAAAATGATCTTGCAAAACTCGAAGAGAGGCAGAAATAGAAACCTAAAAGATACTTAGTGATTATGCCACAGGGGGTATCACCAGATCAGAGATTCAGAATAAAACACGTGATAACCAGCTATGTAGCTAGGAACTATGGAGTAGCCTAGTATGCTTTACTGCCAAAATACACAGAGGGTTTACATTTAGCTGTGATTGTGGGTATGTCTACTTCAAATATTTAGCCTTGGGCTATAAAATAACGTTCAGTGTTCTCAGACAAGTCGGTATATTTCCATGAACCCAGATGAATGGAGGGGAAACAGTTGAATGAGAGTGGAACCTAGCATATGGCCTAGCCAACAGATGTTTTTGGAATGGAAACGTTGTGATTTTCCGGTTTACACAGTATTAAATGCAATCCGTTTTAAATGATCAATGCATCCAATAGTATGAATACAAGGGGGGCATTATAAGCAGGCCTAGACCCCCGTGGTACAGTGGTCAGCATTAATTAGTATTGTAGTTAGTTACTCATTATTACACCTATGGCAGCAGATTAACCCTAAACTTCACCCCAACATGCATCATGGTGTGGAAGTCATTCTTAATCTGGACAAGTACTTGTAATGATTATTTACACAGTAGGACTAACGGCAATATTCTTAAGTGTTAACAAAATCCAAGCAAGACAGTTTGAAGAAATAAGTCATTTTGGTATCAATTAATGCAATATTATGAATACAACAACGCTCAATGGAATATAGGCTATATATTATGCATATACAGCATATATAGGGTATAGCCTATAACGCAAAGTTTCTCAAACCACCCACAATAGTTTAAAACATAGTAGGCTATGTCTCGTTGATAACTCAAACTTGAAAACATCGAGGAACTTACATACTTTCAGTAGTGTTGGTTGATCCAGGTAGCCAGGTCCCTATCTCTGAACATAGGCTTAAGGAATATAACTCCCCTCTCCGTCTCTCTCCCAACCGTGGAATTGTATCTGCTGAAGTAAAAAGCGAAATATTAGTTAGGTTCTAATGATACATTTTATTACTATGGTTCCGATTGTGACTGGGTGGATCGGACACGTCATAAACGTTTATGTCTCTAGCGCTTGTCTTGACCTACCTACCTACCTACCTACCTGCCTGCCTGCCTGCCTGCCTGCCTGCCTGCCTGCCTGCCTGCCTGCCTGCCTGCCTGCCTGCCTATCTATCTATCTATCTATCTATCTATCTATCTATCTATCTATCTATCTATCTATCTATCTATCTATCTATCTATCTATCTATCTATCTATCTATCTATCTATCTATCTATCTATCTATCTATCTATCTATCTATCTATCTATCTATCTATCTATCTATCTATCTATCTATCTATCTATCTATCTATCTATCTATCTAGCATGGACAACGTCCTCAATGATAACTTCTCATGGAGGGACAATAACATAACATAATTTTCTCCACGTTCTCATTTTCATTTCAAGAACTTCCATTTTATCACACAGGTGGAATAATTGTATGGTAGCCTACTAGGGCTTAAAATGATTGAAGTGGCATAGCCTTCATTTCTTACAAAATGAAAAGACAGGCAGAAATAGAAATCTAAAAGATAGAATTGCCTGTTTGCAGAACTGCTTTTTAGTACAGAAGATTCAAAATTCTTGTGCAAAAAGTTCCTGCTTTTGCCAGACAGAGCATCATCAGATGGGAGATAAAGAAAACAACAATTCCTATGCAACTCTAAATGGACCTATGGGGAAAGAGAGTAGCCTATGATTAGACAATGGAATGAGAGTATAATCCAATCCGAAACGTGTTTAGTTTTAACAATATAATGTAGTGTATTTCAGATGGATACAGAGGATCGCGAGATAAAAGTTGCAGACCTTAAAAACGGAATGTAATATCCTTACAGAACCAGCTCAAACACCTTTACTGTGAACTGTGATTGTAAGCGGAGAGTAGAGGGAGTGAGAGCTAGAGAAGAAAAGGAAGGCAGAGGGAGGAGGGGGGAGATGGGCCAGTGTGCACTGTGAGAGAGGAATTTCACTCGGTCAGTCGCCCCCCTAAGAATCCGTGAGGGCTCCTGTGCCTTCCTATTTTTCAACAGGCGAGGGCGCACGAGGACAGCAATGGCTGCGCGAGACTGCTTGGTGGCATCCCCTTGTCACGACGACCCTTGACGTCATCCTAGTCCCCAGTACACTGATACTGTGTATGAACTGTAGGACATGTAATATGAGTCAATGCACCTATTCTACAGACATGTTTGCTGCCCCATCCCTAACCTGCTCAGTCTAACAGTGGAATCAGAGGAGTGGAGAAAGAATGATTAGCACTTGTACACTCCGCATCAGGAATTGAAAAGCATTGCATTGGTGTAAGCACCATGTTTTATCCATGATGGTTATTGTTGTGCAAGTGCACTTTGGTAGACGTTTGGAGAATAGGGACTCACCTTTCCATACTTCATCTCCGTCAATGAGGTAATAACAACTTGATCTGGATGTTTATATTTAGCCTATTCATAGAAATACTATTATATTAAATGAGGTATCATAATCCCTAATTATATGAGCCCATCCTTCAATAGTATCGAGAAAGAATACTGAGGATGCTATGCGTAATGCGTGACGCATAAGCAGAAAACAAACAGCCAGAGAGTTGTAATGGGCCCCATTACGATTCCAGGGCTCAACTTAAAACACCGTGAAATCTTTAAAGTGGTAATATCAAGTTCAACCTTCCCCAAAGGCCATAGCCTTAATAAAAGCCTTGTCCTTTATCACTGTGTTTAGTGACTTTTTACTGCGCTAGAGTACATAGATCAAAGAGAGGTTGGGAGACGTCCCGCATACAGAAAACATGCACGGCGTTGCCTTTATCTGCGCGTGCGCAATCCCCCATAGAACACATGCGTGTGTGCGCATAGAATGTCAGAAATATTTTTGTTTTTGTTTTACTCGGGAGACATGGCTGCACAAGAAAAGAAAATAAAATTCACAATAATCAAATGGTTGACTAGTCCATTAATGTGTAGCCCTCTAATATTTCTGAAGTTACAGATGTTTGTGACATGCTTATTTTGTATTTTCTAAAGTTTCACCCTTTATGTTCAAATAATGCCTAGCCATAATGAAGGCTATAGTACACCTGGTAAAACTATGCAATTACAGTAAAACAATGCTTCCTAAATTATAGGCCTTGGGTTGTAATCAAAATTCTTCCTGTAGCCCAACCTGGTCTCACAGTATTTCGTATTATTCTGTACTTAAATCCGAGAGATACCGGATTTAGTATGATATATTAAGTTTGGTATGGTATGTGTTCATTTCTGGATGTCCATCACCCATTTCGTATGATATGTTATGAATTACAATTCGTATTATAAGTTAAGAATTAGAAAAACTTACAATATGTTACGAATTTGCAAAAAGTACTATATGTTACGAATTTGTATAATATCTTCTAGCTAGGTGGCTAGGCGGCTAACATTAGCTAGCTGGCTAAAGTTATCTAGGCTAGGGTTTAGGGTAGGGGTTAAGGTTAAGGTTAGGGGAAGGCTTAGCTCAAATGGTTAAGGTTAGGGGAATAATTGGCTAACATGCTAAGTAGTCGCAAAGTAGATAAAAGTAGTAAGTAGTATAAAAGTTGCATATTAGGAAAAATGTGAAAGTTGTCCATGACAACATTCAAACCCACAGCCTTTGGGTTGTTAGATGTTTGCATTATACGCCCACCCATCCACCCACCCTGACCAACCACCCTACTTTCGTTTTCGCCTTAAGCAACCATCTAGGTAACCATACCAAGTAACATATACTAATTTTAGTGTCCCGGATTTACATTTCTATGTTACCTCTAGTCTATGAGACCAGGCTGTGTAGCCCCATGTTGTTGGTTGTTCAGACTAATATGTCAAATGGTAGGTAATCTTAACTCTGGCCACCAGGACTTGACCTCTGAGCACTTTACTTGACACCACTTTAGAGGAGGGGGTGAGAGATGGAGAGGGGGGGTGGAGAGTGATAGGACGGGCCATTGAGATGTGACGAAGATTGCGTGTTCCGTTCCAATTACGCAGGGTGCTACGGACACTTGGACAGGCCACTAAAGAGTGGACATCTCCATTTCATTTCATTAGACGCTTCGAGGCGCGCATGAAGCATGTTATTCCAAATGGAACATGTTTTAAACACCTCTATTAAGCACCACTGAGAATAGATCTGATTTAACTTCCCTTTGGAATTGAATTCTCAGGGACAATGTATTATAACAACGTGATTATTTTGTTATAAGATCTTCCTATGCATTGGTGGCTACGACGGTTTTGATTGTTACGCTTTCCGATGCTTTTGATTGTAATACTTGCAACGCTTTCCTTTAAACTGAATAACTTGGCAAATACATTAATATGGTCTTCATTCTGTCCAGTGCAGTTTACTGCAATCAGATTTTCAATTGAATAGCAGGCCTTATATTGTCATGCATTGTTCTTCACATTAGATGTTTGAAAAGCACAGAGTTTTGTTTTAGACAAGCCATACGTTTTGTATGCTGACGACTTCAGATTTACTCACACATACAGTACTTCATGACACAATTAAGGGGAGCCTTTGCACGTTGCAACAAACCTTACCATACTGTCATATTGTGCTCCTATTGTGGATTACAAATATCACAATGCTAAACCAATTAGCTTCAAATACACACTATAATATTTCCCCCAAATTTTTTTGTGTGGGCTATTTGATGACCACGTCACAACAAACAACGCAAATCATTTTCCCCTTGTCATGTAAATAGTGGGATAATAATATGGATTATTTCATGGCATCACATTACACATAACCTGGTGTCCTATAAATTAGTGAATAATTATTTATCATTATAATTGACATCAATGTTGTTCATCATTTTAGTAACTGAGTACCTCTTAAGAATGACCTTTAGAACGTTTTAAAAATATATATAATTGAAATCTTGAAGATTTTTCAGAATTCATCGTTACGAACGGTTTTGTTTCCTTGTGGAAATTGAAGATTGGAGAACATTGACGTTCAGAGGACTATATATACTCTTTATACCTGCACAAAATCATTTGCTCGTTAGCTCATGTGGTGATAATGTGCTTGTAGCCAACACTCCTGTCCAAAGCTGCTTGTCTTCCCTATTATCTCTCATCCCGCGGTTGTGATTGCTCGTTCTCTGTTTATCCACATCCAATCGATGCGTGGCGTCATCAGGGGTGCCATTATGACGACTGCCCTATTAAGAATGACAGCTCGAGAGAAAGAGAACGCAATGGTGATCCCTCCCAGGGCTTGTGCCGCACTCTGAAGCTCTCGCCTCGCAGGATCAGAACGTACATCCCCCTCTCTTCTCTTCTCTCATTTCAATCAATTCCTCTACTCTTTTTTTCTCCACTCTCACGACTGAATCCCCTCGCCATCCGTAGCCTGCAGTGTCACAGACAGCTTGGTTCTCTCCATAGTGATTTGGCGCCCGTTCATTCCACGCGCGTTCGTTCGTTCGTTCGTCGGTAATGGAAAACAGAAAGGAGATGGTGATGCTCGCGGAGGGAGGTCAACTTGGCACCGTGGTTGGCAAGACGGGCTCTAATTTCTCGGAAGCAGTTGGAAGCCCCGCGCAAGAACCGCAAGGAAAGACGGTCCACAGGACCTGCCTGAGCCCGGGTTCTGCACCCTACTCGCGAGACAGAGCGGACGAGGAGGTGGAGGGCGCACAGGGACGCGTGTGCGCTGATGTAAGGCCGGTTGGCATGTCCTCTTCTACCGAGAGACGCCGGATAGATCACACCAACAAAGAAATCAGCAGCTCGGACACTGAGTCAGACTTCTATGAGGAAATTGATGTGAGCTGCACGCCAGAAAGCATGGACTACCCCAATGGGAAAGGTAATGAAAAAAACGGCATGACACTATTCATTTCGTTTTCTTCAACACATTGCATGGATGTGATTTTGAAGGTGGGAAAATGTAAATTATTGAATGCAATCGATGTGACGGTGTAAACATGGTCTACAATCGATTCCTAGTAGCCTATTTCTGTGCATGCAGCGTCCAGAATGAAAAAAGTCAATTATGGCGTAACATATGCAAGATATTCCGTACGATTGAATTATGGATAGGGAGTGACCATTTACTGAACATATTTGTTGTTTTTATTACAACGTTCATTTGGAATGAATGAATTTCTCTATAGATTGTTACATCCACACTCATGAGAGATCTCAGCTTGTTATTGGGTTACACCCCCTTAGCTAGGGTTTTAACCACAGTGTCACTTTTAAAACGAGTCGCCCCGGCGCCAGAAACCCTGTAGCAAATGAACCAATTTGCACGCATACTGCCAGTAGAGATTTTAAGTAAACAAACCACAAATAAAAATGGCAGACCCCAAAACACTAAATGACCTTATTAATCCGTTGGTAGACTGATTGGAATTATCTAGGGACCAAACCCCGGGAGAAGTGACATCAAACTGGTCATGTCTTTATGAAAAATAGGCTCCAAATGAATTGTCTAATGCTTACCATATGCATTTTGAGGTCGTGCTTTCAAATTAATGGGAAGAAATAGCCTACATGTTGATCGAATGATTATATATGCTATTCTCTTCACATTAAATCGGGTTCTGCATAAAATATAACTATCACAATGATGGATTAATATAATTATATCTTCTGCAGTTAGCTATGGTATTCATTCATCTGGATTATTTTCATTTATGATGAGATGCATTTTAGCTAGTTGTGGTGCTCTGCTTTCGATTTTTGTCAACCTCAGTCAAACGAAAAATAAAGGCTGCAGTGACAATTATACAAAAACTAAAATAACAAAAGAAAACCTGTACAACACTTAATTGTAGGATACTATTGTCATCAAATGTACCTTTACTTTAGGCTATTCTATAAGTAATAATCTGATTAATGTTTTAAACCCATTCCAGGTCGAAACGGGGATTCCCCCTGCCACCCGAGTGACAGCGGCATGGATCTTGGTAAGATGGGTTCGGGACAGGGCTCGCTGTCCTACGGGGCCGACGCGATGCGACGGTACCGGACAGCATTCACTCGGGAGCAAATCGGCCGGTTGGAGAAGGAATTCTACCGGGAGAATTACGTGTCCAGGCCGAGGAGATGCGAACTGGCGGCTTCACTAAATTTACCAGAGACCACAATCAAGGTAAAATAAGGCTCTTCGGCTTTAATAGTAACCTATTTCAACATCATAACGTTTCTCTACAACATATAAGCCTATTGCCAATATAACACATTTGGCATAGAAAGGACATATCTTAGTTGCAAATCTAAAAAGAAAATATGAGTTCACCTGAAATCATATCAGACAAATCGAGGGCTAGGCTACTCAGCCTATTTATTTTTTATTTTACCTTTATTTAACTAGGCAAGTCAGTTAAGAACAAATTCTTATTTTCATTGACGGCCTAGGAACAGTGGGTTAACTGCCTTGTTCAGGGACAGAACGACAGATTTGTACCTTGTCAGCTCGGGGATTCGAACTTGCAACCTTTCGGTTACTAGTCCAACGCTCTAACCACTATATTTATTTGGGTTCTCAAAACAATACAGTAAATGCAATTTCACGGGCAATATTTACCTAAATGAAACGTTAATTCATTGTGTTAATGATTAAACAGAAAACATTTGAGGGGCGAGCTTATGTATCCATTAATGAGCTGGAATTTGCATAGGCCTATACTATATATATATATATATATATATATATATATATATATATATACACTGAGCACATAGGCCTATAGTATATATATATACATATATACACTGAGCACATAGGGCTATAGTATATATATACATATATACACTGAGCACATAGGCCTATAGTATATATATATATATATATATATATATATACACTGAGCACATAGGCCTATAGTATATATATATATATATATATATATATATATATATATATATATATATATATATATATATATATATATATATACACTATAGTATATACATATATACACTGAGCACATAGGGCTATAGTATATATATACATATATACACTGAGCACATAGGCCTATAGTATATATATATATATATATATATACACTGAGCACATAGGCCTATAGTATATATATATACATATATACACTGAGCACATAGGGCTATAGTATATATATACATATATACACTGAGCACATAGGCCTATAGTATATATATATATATACACTGAGCACATAGGCCTATAGTATATATATATATATATATATATATATATATATATATATATATATATGATACACACACACACTGAGCACATAGGCCTATAGTATATATATATATATATATATATATATATATATATATATATATATATATATATACACACACTGAGCTTACAAAACATTAAGAAACACCTTTCTAATATTTAGTTGCACCCCCTTTTGCATTCAGAACAGCCTCTATTCGTCGGGGCATGGACTCTACAAGGTGTCAAGCGTTCCACAGGGATGCTGGCCCATGTTGACTCCAATGCTTCCCACAGTTGGTTCAAGTTGGCTGGATGTCCTTTGGGCGGTCAGACATTCTTGATACACACAGGAAACTGTTGAGAGTGAAAACCCCTGCAGCGTTGCAGTTCTTGACACACTCAAACCCGTGCACCTGCCTGCCACCTATTACCATACCCCGTTCAAAGGCACTTAAATATTTTGTCTTGCCCATTCACCCTCAATGTCACACATACACAATCCATGTCTCAATGGTCTCAAGGCTTAAAAATCCTTCTTTATCATGTCTCCTCCCCTTCATCTACACTAACTGAAGCGGATTTAACAGGTGACATCAATTAGGGATCTTAGCTTTTTCCCCTGGATTCACCTGGTCAGTGTAGGTCATGGAAAGAGCAGGTGTTCCTAATGTTTTGTACACTCAGTGTAGGTCTGCCCCACTGCTCTCTAACTGTAAGGCCATTTGGAACCGTTGGGTAAACGTACAAAAACAGCTGTAAATCTGTTATCTGTCTCATCACAGACGTATGAAGGTTCATATTTTACCACGCCTGTCTGTATGTTTGTGTTCCATAGGTGTGGTTCCAGAACCGCCGAATGAAGGACAAGCGGCAGCGTCTGGCCATGACGTGGCCTCACCCCGCCGACCCCGCCTTCTACACCTACATGATGAACCACGCGGCCGCCACCGGAAATCTCGGTTACTCCTTCCCGTCCCACCTGCCATTACCGTATTACTCCCACCTTGGGGTCGGAGCCGGCTCGGCCTCCTCCGCCACCCCATTCTCCAACCCACTCAGGTCCCTCGACAGTTTCCGGATGTTGTCTCATCCCTACCAGAGGCCGGAGCTGCTGTGTGCGTTCAGGCACCCTTCCCTGTACCCCAGCCCGGCCCACAGCCTCGGTCCCGGGGGGAGCCCCTGTTCCTGCCTCGCCTGTCACTCCGCTCAAACAAACGGCTTTCCACAGAGGCCCACCGGGTCAGACTTCCCGTGCTCCCCAACGAGCAGGACTGACGCGTTTCTGACGTTTACACCGTCGGTGCTGAGCAAGTCCTCGCCGGTGACTTTGGACCAGAGAGAGGAGGTGCCATTGACCAGATAAAACCAAGAGAGCACAGCCATATGTGTTCATTGGACTGAGTCAATGAAGCGCAGAAGAGGGCCATACGCTTTTACCATGATGAGCTTTTATCAAACTTAAAGAAAACACATGAACAAGACTCAAACAGCATGAATAGAACGCTCGTGTGGAGCAGACTCCATACCCGCAGCAGCATAAACGACAGGTACTGCAGCGCGTGCTGTTACATACACCTGCCACATAACAAAAAGGAGAGATGAGCGAGCTCGGAGTGCAGAGAATAGCCTACCCAGTTTTAAAGCTATATGTTTTCAAGCACCAACGCGATGATCTCACACATCACGCTATCCACAACCCCATGCAGACCATCAAATATTCAGAGATCGTACAAAAAAACACATTTGATTTATCTAAGATTAATTTGGTGCGAGGAAAGAGAGAGCCCAGGCGGACTGGGAATTACAGACAAACGTTTATCTCCGTGATGGATGGTGTTAACGGTTTATCATTATTTGTAGTCTCTTCACATGTCCAAATTGACCTACATATATGGGTAGGCTAGTTACACTAGAATGATGATTTCCATCTTCTTTTTTTAACAAGGGAATTTGTTAACAGACTGCACCGTCTCATTATGGCTCCCTCTCTCTGCTCGAGTGTCCCTTTTTTGAAGGTCTGGGGCGGAAATGTGCAGATGCTGGTAAAATTAGTAAGTGATGTATATGTACGTGGCAGATGAATTTTGAGTGTTGAATTAATGATAATACCGGCCGCGCGCGGAGACCGGGAGGGATCGTTTCTGCCAAACCGTAACAAGGCGCCAGGGGAACGGATTAGCTCGCTTTGGCTTGACGGGGGAAGAGAGAGAGACAAGCCATTGGACAATCACACCAGGCAAATTAGGCCGAGTTCGCTCTAGCTGCCCATCTCACCCATATACCCTCGACTGAACACTAGCCACCAGCTCTCTCCCCCATTCTATTTTACCCTCAGCCAATGTTCAGAAGACCGAATGCTTGGATAAATGCATTTATAACGACTGATTCTGATACTATAAGCCTTATATTTATTATACTCATTCTAAAATAGTTTGAGGAAATTGCTATTATTTCTTTGTTTCCATGTATCGCTTTGCACTGTTACTGGCATAGTATTTCATCGAAATAACCCTGTCGTGTTTTAGGGAAATTGTTGCAAAAAGGCTCAAGAGAGCGAATTCACTCTCTGGTAATTTTTGCTGAATATATTGTTGGATTGTTCTGGACTTCAAATTTGCAATAAACAGCATTTCAAACAACAAAATCAATCGAATGTTTTATTCTACAACTCACGGAATAGGCATTCTAAGTTTTCATTGCAGCCTGGGCATCAAGGGAAGGTCTACATGTAGAATCGTAATCTAAATCAAATCAAAACAATGATATTCCAAAATGTTATTCATATTCTATTGATATAGAACCAATTAATTGCACATTGTTAGGCCTAAAATAATATAAGTAGGCCTATGTAACTTCCTAGCAATGTATTTACTTGTAGGACTATTATAGACAAATGCCATAGAACAATAGAATATAAAATAGGTCTAAGGTCCAGGGCATTGTCATTGCATATTGCTCCTGAGGAGAGCAGTAATTTGACTGAAGTGGTCGGTGTCAAAACACAGAATTGCTGGGCGTCGCCTTGTGATGGGCGCGCGAGAGGATATAACAGCTAAGCGGTCCCCGGGATCCGTTAAGGCCAGTCATTATTTTCTCTCCCGCCGGTTAATAGACAACGGCAGAATTTGTTGTCTCGAGAAGACATTGGAAAGCTAAAAGATCGATGATCTAACTGGCCCCACCAATCAGCGCGAGCTTAATTTGTTGCATTTGACGCATAATTGAGGCGCAGGCTCTCCGTAAACGAGATATTTCTGTATATAATGGAACACTAGAAACAGGCTGTAGCACCACGAGCTCAGGGGCTTTTAATAGGTGTTTAAATTGTCGAGAGGGTAGATTAAAAGTTATTTCAGCAAATTAGTAGTGCAAATGTGTGACATTTAATTCGAGGATTGATAAAAGCATTCCAACATGAAATGTGAAATTCCAATATTCAATGCTCTTATAAAACGCAGTAACAAATTATCTATATAGGCCTAACTATGTATTGAGGGTAAAATTAGATAAACTAAGTCATGGTCGTGCTCTAGTTAATACATTTTCAATCGTTATCTAACGAATAAACGAGACAGCATTAGCTTACTGTTGTTTTAACTTAGCCTACCATTTTAGAAAACAATACGGCCTTATTATCGTGATACCTTTCCCTTTCCTATAAACACACGTTTCTAAAATATATTAGCCTATATCTATTTTTCTATCTGAAGAGAAAATAATGTGTTGGCTAATTATTCGTTAAATCATGCTCCCATCCGGCGTGCATTCCGGTGTGTCACGAGGTAAAAGGTTCGCCCTAATCAGGCAGCCCCCGCGAGCCCCCTCTGAAATACCCTCCACCTACCCGCGCCCGTCTGATTGATCGCCTTATTAACTGGAGTTCTTGTAAGTGTGACCGAGCTGATTAAAATGCATATGTTTGGAATAATACACCGTTTAAGCCGCCCGGCAGAAGCCACAAGGCAGATTTATGTAAGCCATCACGCCATATTTCTGCCTTATACGGAGATTGCAGGACGAAAATAAAATGTTTTGGCTTGTGCATAATAAAATAATAGAGAAAAAATAAAATTTTAACGAAATAGATATTGAAATGCATTGGCCATTTCACAATTGTTTCCCATTGAACAGTGGCAGTGTGAGTTCTGGTTAGTGGCCAGGACTGCTTGTTTCCCATTGGACAGTGGCAGTGTGAGTTCTAGTTAGTGGCCAGGACTGCTTGTTTCCCATTGGACAGTGGCAGTGTGAGTTCTGGTTAGTGGCCAGGACTGGTTGTTTCCCATTGGACAGTGGCAGTGTGAGTTCTGGTTGGTGGCCAGGACTGCTTGTTTCCCATTGGACAGTGGCAGTGTGAGTTCTGGTTAGTGGCCAGGACTGGTTGTTTCCCATTGGACAGTGGCAGTGTGAGTTCTGGTTAGTGGCCAGGACTGGTTGTTTCCCATTGGACAGTGGCAGTGTGAGTTCTGGTTAGTGGCCAGGACTGGTTGTTTCCCATTGGACAGTGGCAGTGTGAGTTCTGGTTAGTGGCCAGGACTGGTTGTTTCCCATTGGACAGTGGCAGTGTGAGTTCTGGTTAGTGGCCAGGACTGCTTGTTTCCCATTGAACAGTGGCAGTGTGAGTTCTGGTTAGTGGCCAGGACTGCTTGTTTCCCATTGGACAGTGGCAGTGTGAGTTCTGGTTAGTGGCCAGGACTGGTTGGGGCTGATTTGGATGAGCCCAGACAGTAGCAGCCTTCACCACCATGTCATCCTCTTTTCAAACGCGCATCACAGAGCCAGAATGACACATAAGTGAAACAAATTACAACCACATTTACCCAACAACACATATGGATCCCCAGCTACCCCTTACTACGTTGAATCCTCAATGGCCTAATCCACCATTAACACTCAATGTAATCGCTGGAAGACAGTATATGACCGAACTACAAGATATGATAGGCTTCTCTATTGCACACGTAACAGCAATTACCTCGGCCTTAGAAGATGTTATTAGTGAGAATTGGCGCAGGGCTCGTCGACACCCTGACTAGCACAAAGCGTTTTGATAGGGGAGGTGCAGAGCAGCTGTCCACTGAATAGAGAAAAAACCACAGCCATCCTATCCGAGGCTGCGGCTGCTGTTTAAATTGTACTACATTCTAATTTACAGGCCCTTGTCGTAGTGCGCGGGGCTGGCGAGGAGGCGTGGATGGACCAATCACAGAGTAATGATGATGAATGGGGAATTAATGCACACACAAGCGAGACAATTTAAGCCTTCATCTGTTTAAATAGACTTCCAATATCATTTGGAAACGGAGGTCACGTTAAATCAATCGGGCGACGCGTGAAAGTCGTTTTCGGTGGCGTCTTTATCAACATTATTTACGGCGCACGGGAGAGGGCTTTAATGCCGGGCCGGGCTCGGGAGGGGGGAGGAGGTAGAAGGGTCGCGCTGCTCAGAGCTGGTGACATGAGAGAGTTGGGGTGTCTCCGGTTATTTTATTCAGGTGGAACTAAACAGGTTGTAGCTATAGCGTTTGTTTATGCGAGTCAATTCAGACTGGCCCATAACAATTCCCCTCACCTAACATAGCTGTATGGATATAAAGCCAGAGTTTCATGGCCCAATATCTTATGTATGCATGTTTACACCATATGTTTACACACAATGTAGCCCCAGAGACAAGAATAAAGCAATGGCTGGCAAGAGGCAAGATAGGGGGATGCTTTCAAACTGCCTCTTTTTGCAACGCCATCGTTGTCTTTTAAGTCAATACGTTTACATAATTCAGTGTTTATTTCACATGATTCTTTATCAAATATACTCACCCAAACGGTTCTCCACTAACACTTCTGGGAAACACTATAGCTCTCAAGAACCCAAGGGGGCTCAAGGGCGCTTACAGTTTCCTCTCTTGGATTCTCAGCTGAAGGTATGGCTGGTTATGAACTACAATACCGACGCTCTGTTTGAACGTTTAGAAGCCTTAATAATCCTCCCTTGCGATATGGTTTTGGAAACATAAAGCCCTCTACTTTCACATCACATGAAAATAATTTCGCAACTAGAAAATATACACTTGGGCCGCCTACTGTACATCGTTTGAACCGATTTGAACACATTTGTAGCCGACAGTATTTTTCGGTTACAACACTATTCTGGTGTCCTCCGTTACCCACAGGTGTTAGGAGATGCTTCAAGAGATAATTAGAGCAGTTGGTCGCCTCTGTCTTCTGTAAACAAAACGCTGTAACGTGGCCTTGTGGGAACCATAGCCCTATAAAGGTGCGTAGTAACCTGATTAACATTTTATTTTGTTTTAATTCTTGCCGATGTGAAAGTTCCAAATGTTTCTAAAACCATATTGCAAGCGAGGCGTATTGACGTTTAGACATAGCTTCGGGACAGCGTTGGAGCGTCGGTGCATTTGGTGGCAGGCAGGTTCATGATATGAAGGTATATGTGTTACATTACCTATCTATGAATGGGCGAGATGGAAACACAACGAACTTCGCGTAGATTATGCTGCGTTCAAGTGATGGTGGGAAATCTTAAATACGACCTTCGTACTGGGAAAAATGCACCTGAACGCCCCTTCAACTCGTATTTATGACTAAGAAACTCGGGTATGATCTTTGGACCCAGATCTTTCCCAGATGCTGAACTCTGACGTCACGGACCACGGACCACTGAACATGTAAACAAAAATGGCCGTGAGTTCAGCTGTCAATGGTGAGAATGGTTCTTGCGTCACTTCCGAGCACCTGAAAGCTCCAAATCGTTGACATGAAAGCGGCATTAGGAGCCTGTTGGGCTACTGGTATAGGTGATGTAGCTTGTCCACAAACAAATAGGCTTATACCAAAACTGAG
Organism: Salmo salar; assembly: GCF_965601325.2. Classification (NCBI taxonomy): domain Eukaryota; kingdom Metazoa; phylum Chordata; class Actinopteri; order Salmoniformes; family Salmonidae; genus Salmo; species Salmo salar. Next base: position 30,898,035 of record NC_138317.1, read on the forward strand.
TTCCTTTTAACTTTAAACTAAATTTGACCGTCTACTTCTGTGATCAATAAAACAAATAGTCAACAACAAAAATTCAACGGTCATCCAACTCGGAAATTCCAAGTCGGCCTTCCCCTTCCCAGTGAAAATCTCACTTTTAAAAGTTAATAGCCTATTCTGTTAACTCTTACCCTAGTAACGTTGTTGACTCATCCTATACTCATATTCGTAGTCAAAGCGTAAATTGACAACAAAAAAACACTTAAAAAACACCACCTCAAACTTGTATCTCAAACAGGCCATTTCAAAATGCTTGCTATTTCCTCACAGAGGAGGATGTCATCCTTAGGAGAACGAGCTGACCAATCAGTGATATATTGGCGTTAATATTTTGAATGACCAGTATATGCCCACACCATTCTGTTGTTACTTTAACTGAACAAATGGAGATGTTATCAAGAGCTTCAGACTTCTTGGCATAATGGTTAAGGTGTTGGCTTGATAGTCACTGGACCTGGGTTCAAATCCCAATCAGTGCTACTCTTTACATTTGCTACAATATGTACTCCATATACAGAGCCTTCAGAAAGTATTCACACCCCTTGACTTATTCCACATTTTGTTGTTACAGCCTGAATTCAAAATTGATTAAATAGTTGTTTTTTTCTTCACCCATCTACACACAATACCTCATAATGACAAAGTGATCAGATGTTTTTAGAATTTTTTGCAAATGTATTGAAAATGAAATACAGAAATAACTCACTTACATAAGTATTCACAACCCTGAGTCAATAGGCATTAAAATCCCACTTGGCAGGGATTACAGCTGTGAGTCTTTCTGAGTAGGTCTCTAAGAGCTTTGCACACCTGGATTGTATAATATTTGCACATTTATTTTCCTCCCAGTGTCTGTTAGAAAGCAGACTGAACCAGGATTTCTTCTAAGATTTAGCCTGTGCTTAGCTCTATTCCGTTTCTAATTTTGTCATTTTTTGTACCCCGTTTTTCTCCCCAATTCCGTTATTACGATCTTGTCTCATCACTGCAACTCCCCAACGAGCTCGTGAGAGGCGAACGTCGAATCATTTATCCTCCAAAACATAACCCACCAAACCGCTCTTTTTAACACCCGCTGGCTTAACCCGGCAGCCAGCTGCACCAATGTGTTGGAGGAAACACTGTTCAACTGACGACTGGAGTCAGCCTGCAGGCGCCTGGCCCACCACAAGGAGTCGCTAATGCGGGATGAGCCAAGTAAAGTCCCTCCGGCCAAACCCTCCCCTAACCCGGACGACACTGGGCCAATTGTGCGCCGCCCTATGGGACCCTCGGTCACGGGATCGAACCCCAGGCTGTAGTGACGCTGCAACACTGCGATGCAGTGCCTTAGACTGTGCTACTCGGGAGGCCTAGTCCATTTCTTTTTATCCTAAAAAACGTCATAGTCCTTGCCGATGACAAGCATACCCATAACAGGATGCAGCCACCACCATGCTTGAAAATACGAAGAGTGGTACGCAGTTATATGTTGTGTTGGATTTGTCCCAAACATAATGCTTTGTATTGAGGACATTCACTTAATTTCTTTGGCACATTGGTTGCAGTTTTACTTTAGTGCCTTATTGCAAACAGGATGCATGTTTTGGAATATTTATTATTCGGTACAGGCTTCCTTCTTTTCACTATGTTATTTAGGTTGGTATTATGGAGTAAGTACAATGTTGTTGATCCATCCTCAGTTTTCTCTTATCACAGCCAATAAACTCTGTAACTGTTTTAAAGTCACCTTTGGCCTCATTGTGAAATCCCTGAGCAGTTTCCTTCCTCTCCGGCAACTGAGTTAGGAAGGACGCCTGTATCTTTGTAGTGACTGCATGTATTGATACAATATCCAAAGTGTAATTAATAACTTCACCATGCTCAAAGGAATATTCAATGTCCGTTTAAAAAACAAACATCTATCAGTAGGCGCCCTTATTTGCTTGGCATTGGAAAACCTCCCTGGTCTTTGTGGTTGAATCTGTTTTTGAAATTCACTCCTCGACTGACGGATAATTGTAAGTGTGGGGTAAAGAGATGAGGTAGTTATTCAAAGATCATGTTAAATACTATTATTGCACACAGAGTGAGTTGATGCAACTTACTATAATACTGGTTAAGCACATTTTTCCTCCAGCATTTATTTAGGCATGCCATAACAAAGGGGTTGAATACTAATTGAATCAAAACATTTAAGCTTAAAAATGTTTAACTGATTTGTAAAAATGTCTAAAAACATAATTCCACTTCGACATTATGGGGTATTGTGTGTAGGCCAGTGACCCAAAAAAAATATTTAATAAATGTTATATCTAGGCACAACAAAATGTGGAAAAAGTCAAGGGGTGTGAATACTTTCTGAAGGTACTGTATATTTCTGAACACTTTTACATTAATGTGGATGCTTCTATGATTACGGATAACCATGAATGAATCGTGAATAATGATGAGTGAGAAAGTTAATGCTGGAGTATAGAAACAAATTTTAAAATGTAGCTTCACTGTCCAAATAAATACATACGGAATTGTAGTTTGTAAGCAGCAGGGCTGGTTGGTTGTGAGTTGGCTTTACTGAGAGCTCAACCAGTCAATGTAAAATAGTCTCTTCATCAGTCTTCCTCTACCCCTGACAGCTCTGACAGAGGGGTACGCTGACCCCCCCACCCACCCACCCACACCCACCAGCACCACAGTCTACACACTGACTCAACGTTCTCCTCCTGTCTCCTTATTCCCATATACTGTAGGCCTTAATACTCTCCAAACACAATGCAAAAGAAACCTCAAAACAGCACACTACCAGTTCAGGTCCAAGACAAAAATCCTCTTTAAAAAGACAATAAACCTATTCATGGTGAAGGGAAGTGGAACTGAGATGAAGGCCATGCAACTTATGTGACTTGTTAAGAACATTTTTACTCCTGAACTTATCTAGGCAAAGGGGTTGAATACTTATTGACTAAAGACATTTCATTTTTTTCATTTTTAGTACATTTGTAATGTCTAAAAACATAATTCCACTTTGACATTATGGGTTATTGTGTGATACAAAATCTCAATTTAATCAATTTTAAATTCAGTCTGTAACACAAGAAAATGTGGAAAAGTCAAGGGATGTGAATACTTTCTGAAGGCACTGTATCTACCTCTTCTTCTCACAGTACCTAATAAACTATAGGTTTCCCTGTCTCTGGCCCTCATCATCCAATCTCTTATACCTGAGATAGCAAAACGATTCACTCGCAGGTGATTGAAAGACCCCTCGAGGGATACGAGCCCGAATTCTTAGTCCATTGCGCTCTGGGTCTGCCTTCAACAAAATCACAGACTCAATCTTGCAAAGTTAGATTTGTTTTGGTTTGTTGTATTCAAAAGGGACTGATATAATGTTGATTTGATCACAGAAAAAACATTTATCTACACTGAAAAATATATAAATGCAACATGTATAGTGTTGGTCCCATGTTTCATGAGCTGAAATAAAAAATCCCAGAAATTTTCCATTTGCAGAAAATAATTATTTCTCTCAAATTTTGTGCACAAATTTGTTTACATCCCTATTAGTGAGCATTTCTCCTTTGCCAAGATAATCCATCCTCCTGACAGGTGTGGCATATCAATAAGCTGATTAAAGAGAATGATCATTACAAAGATGCACCTTGCGCTGCGGACAATAAAAGGCCACTTTAAAATGTGCAGTTTTGCCACACAACACATTGCCAAAGATGTCTCAAGTTTTGAGGGAGCATGCAATTGGCATGTTCAATGTTAATTTTCTACCATTAGCTACCTCCAACATTGTTTTAGAGAGTTCTGCGGAGTATTTCTGTCTGTAACAAAGCACTTTTCTGGGGTAAAAAACATTCTGATTGGCGGGGCCTGGCCCATCCATAGCTGTACCATTACCCAGTCATGCAAAATCCATAAATTAGGGCCCAATGAATTTATTTCAATTGACTGATTTCCTTATATGAACTGCGACTCAGTAAAATCTTTAAAATTGTTGCATGCTGCATTCATATTTTTGTTCAGTATATATAGTACAAACAAACAAAAAAATGGGATGAACTCAGTTCAACCTCTTGTGCCTCTGGCATTTGTTTTGTGAGGCAGCTTAGAGAGAACATTGCATATATGACTACCTTGGACAAACCAGGTGGAGTAAAGGTAGGTTTTACTGGCTACATCAGGCTCTGAAATGGTCCTAGTCAGCATGCTGATGTGATACTAATGTGATAGTTGTTATTGCTCCATCACATCTTCTGTTTGTGGAACACAGCCTATGGAACAACTTGCTCCATCAAATCTTCTGTTTGTGGAACACAGCCTATGGAACAACTTGCTCCATCACATCTTCTGTTTGTGGAACACAGCCTATGGAACAACTTGCTCCATCAAATCTTCTGTTTGTGGAACACAGCTTTTGGAACTCACCCAGATCATGC